>NC_062213.1:83751924-84065270 GCF_902686445.1 Sciurus carolinensis
CTGAACTTACAGAAATCCCTTTTTATTATTATTTTTCTCTCCATTGAGTATACTATCTGCTGTAGCTCTTTGGAAAACATTCTTTTTCAAAAAATTTTGATTCATTGCATACAAATGGGGTACAACTGTTGTTTCTCTGGTTGTACATGAAGTAGAGTTGCATCATTTGTGTAATCATATGTGTACATTGAGTAATGATGTTTGTCTTATTCTGCTATTTTTTCTTTCCCCTACCCACTCCTACCCCTCTTTTTCTTCCATACAATCCATCCTTCCTCCATTCTTGCCTCTTTCCCATTCCCCAATATGTATCGTTATCCACTTGTCAGAGAAATCATTTGGTCTTTGGTGTTTTGGGATTGACTTATTTCACTTAGTATGATATTCTCCAATTCCATCCTTTTATCTGCAAATGTCATAATTTTATTCTTCTTTACGGCTGAATAACATTCCATTGTGTATATGTGCTATGGTTTCTTTATTCATTCATCTGTTGAAGGGCCTCAAGGTTGGTTCCACAATCTAGCTATTATGAATTGAGCAGCTATGAACATTGATGTGGCTGTATCTCTGTAATATGCTGATTTTAAGTCCTTTGGGTATAGGCCAAGGAGTGGGAGAGCTGGGTCAAATGGTGGTTCCATTCCAAATTTTCTCAGGAATCTCCACACTGCCTTCCAGAGTGGCTGCGCTAATTTGCAACCTCACCAGCAATGTATGAGTGTACCTTTTTCCCCACATCCTCGCCAACACCTATTGTTGCTTGTATTCTTGATAATTGCCATGAATCTTGGGGTAGTTTTGATTTGCATTTCTCTTATTACTGGAGATGTTGAACATTTTTTTAAATGTATCTGTTGATTGCTTGTATATCTTCTTCTGTGAAGTGTCTATTCATTTCCTTAGCCCATCTGTTGATTGGGTTATTTTGTATTCTATGTATAAAGTTTCTCCAGTTCTTTATAGATTCTGGAGATTAGTGCTCTATCTGAAGTGTGTTTGGAAAAGATCATCTCCCACTCTGTAGGCTCTCTCTTCACATTGTTGATTGTTTCCTTTGCAGAGAGAAAGCTTTTTAGTCTATCCCAATTACTGATTTCTGCTTTTATTTCTTGTGCTTTGGGAGTCATGTTAAGGAAGTCTTGTCCTAAGCTGACATGATGAAGATTTGGAACTACTTTTTCTTCTATAAGGTGCAGGGTCTCTGGTCTAATTCCTAGGTGCTTGATCCATTTTGAGTTGAATTTTGGGCAGGGTGAGAGATAGGGGTTTAGTTTAATTTTGCTTCATATGGATTTCCAATTTTCCCAGCATCATTTGTTGAACAGGTTACCTTTTCTCCATTGTATATTTTTGGCACCTTTATCTACTATGAGAAAACTATATTTATGTGGGTTTGTCTCTGTGTCCTCTATTCTGTACCATTGATCTACCTGTCTATTTTGGTGCCATTATCATGCCAATACTATTGCTCTGTAGTATAGTTGAAGGTCTGGTATCGTGATACCCACTACTTCACTCTTCCTGCTAAAGATTGCTCTAGTTATTCTGGGTTTCATATTCTTCCAAATGAATTTCATGATTACTTGCTCTATTTCTATGAGGTGCATCATTGGGATTTTAATTAGAATTGCATTGAATTTGTATAGCATTTTGGTAGTATGACCGTTTTGACCATATTAATTCTGCCTATCCAAGAACATGGGAGATCTTTCCATCTTCTCAGGTTTCCTTTAATTTCTTCCTTTAGTGTTCTGTGGTTCCCATTGTAGAGGTCTTTCACCTCTTTGGTTAGATTGATTCCCAAATATTTTAATTTTTTTTGATGCTATTGTGAATGGGGTAGCTTCCCTAATTTCTCTTTCAGAAGATTCATCACTTATTTAAAAAAATGCATTATATTTATGAGCATTGATTTTATATCCTGCTACCTTACTGAATTCATTTATGAGTTCTAGAAGTTTTTTAGTGGAGTTTTTCAGATCCTCTAAATATAGAATCATGTTATTGGCAAATAGGAATAATTTAAGTTCTTCTTTTTCTATTCATATTCCTTTAATTACTTTGGTCTAATTGCTAGAGTTTCAAGGATGATATTGAATAGAAGTAGTAAAAGAGGGCATCCCTGCCTTACTCTAGTTTTTATGGGGAATGCTTTCAGTTTTTCTCTATTTAGATCAGATGGTGGAAGTTCCCTTTCATGTACAGACTAAATTCTGAAAAATTGTTTTATGTATTTGACTTTTTTATTTTTTCATCTTTTACATAAATAGCAATTGCATTTCATTAGATTTTTATCTTTTTCATTTGAAATCATAGTTATTCTCCTTAAATTTCCCAGGAGGTAAATTTTTTTTAAATAGATTGTCTGATGTTGAACATACCTTCCTTTTCTATAACAAACCCACTAAGGTCATTATTATTTTTACCCATCTCTGGATTCCATTTACTAATTTTTATTTAATTCTTTCACATCTGTGTGAGTAAAACTGCTTATTTATATTCTTTTTGACAGGCTCCTCTTTTGGTTTTCCTATCAATTATACTGGCCTAAAGAATAAATATACTGAATTAAACAGTCATCTCTCCTTTTTGTTTCCTGTACACTTCAGGGTAAAATAGAAATTATCTTTTTCCTCAGTACTTAACAGAACTTACATGCTAAATCATTCTTCCTATGCAGAAATGTTTAATATTTCTTTGCTTATAAAATAAACAATTGAGTGTTTTAAATGTATTCATTAGGTGCCAGTATCTAATTATAGGAAATTTTTGTCACCTCAAAAAAGACCCATATCTATCAGCAGTCATTTCTTTTCCTCCACCAATATCTCCTTTAACATTTTAATATTTAGGTTATGTGTGTTATATTCAGTTGGCCCCAAAAATAGGTCCTAAGGATATTTTTAAAATTTTATTTAATTTAAAAAATGTATTGCTATTGAATTTTTCCAGGTTTTTCTGATAACTTCAATTTTGGCAGCTCCTACTGGCTTATTTCTATAGAATATTTATTGTTTTTACTTATTTCCATGCATGCTTTCCTGTCCTCTGCTCCCAGGAGTGATTCATTTTATTGTAGGTGGAACATTGTATTTGAAAAGAATGTTGCAGACATAATTTAAAGTCTAGTATGATGTTATCTCCTCCAGAGAGGATTCACATTTGCTCCTGTCTGCACCTGCAGCCACTAGCACTCCAGGACCACTTAAACTAATTTAGACCATTTGAGACCATTTGAGGATGTGCAGTATTCCCTGGGGGTGGGGGTGGGTCTGTCTACAGCAGGTTTATTCTTACTCTTAGTATGTGGCTTTTCAGGGTCCTAGTACTTGGCAAGCCCTAGCTGCAAATTACTGCCCCCAAAGTGCCACAAAACTGTCAGATTCCTCCCAAATTAGAAAATACAGAGGAAAATGGGCCAAGCATACAGTCTACATTGCTGTACTGAATTCTGAGAACCCCCACCTGATTTTCCAGTATTATTAGCTCTCCCTTCATGCCTTGCAGTGTTTGTACAATTGGTTGGTCTTTTCTATAGTGACTGTGGGTGTGCACATGAGTTTGCATATAAAGACGTAGTTGAAGTGGGAGTCTTTGTTTTAAGCTATTCATACTTTTTCCACAATTTTATTAATGTTTTGCTTTTGTGAACTTTTTTTAACACTTTAGCTTTGATGAAACCCTATTGTGCATGTAATTGCCATTGTAATGATCATTTTTATTTCCCCCTCCATTGTACATTTTTTAACACTCCAATTAAGTTTTAATCTTTATGTTTCCCCAAGTTCATCAAAGGTTCTATATTCCTCTGTCTTCATTTTGATATTTAATATTTTCTATATTACCATATTATACAATATACAATAAATTCATATACAATTCCATTATGATGTCTTTGTTGAATTTTGAGTTACTTAGAAGATTTACTTTATTTTGTAAATGTCTGGGATTTTCATAATGTTCTTTGTTGCTGACTCTTATTTGCTTTGTAGTGGGAAAATATAACCTAAGTACTAAAAGCACATTTTTATCAACTGGATTGAAAAGGAAGAAATTCTCTCTGATTGCCCAGTGCAGTTTCTATACAGAGTTGTTCCTCAACTTAACTATGTGTTTACATTCGTGTGAGTGGAAAATGCTCTGAATCTGCCTAACTACCAAACCTCACAGCTTAGCAACACAGAGCACTGTATAGGGCTCATTGTCTACCTCATGATCATGTGCTAGACTAGGAGTAGTGGGTGACTGTCAATGCCCAGGAGCACAGGAAGAGGGTCTTATCAAAATTCAACATTCAAAATTTGAAGTATGATTTGAAACCAAGGCAAAACTTAAATAAACCCTCTAGTTTCACTTGCTTTTAGTTACTTGCTTTTAGCACACTTTAAAAATCATTGATTTTGGAGGTCTTGCTGCTGAGGCACACACTATTAGTTTCTGATGGGTTTTCTGTAGATAACACTTCAGTGGGCTCTGATGATAATAGTTGCCTAGGTTAATTTTCAAGGACTCGAAGGTCAATTTTGTCCAAAACACCAACTGTTCATTTGCACCTGCAAAGTGTCTGATGGGTGACCTTGGAATGTCAGGAAGCTGAAAATTCTACCTTCAGATCATTCTCATGCTATCGTTTTAAGAACACGTCCCATGAAGAGCCATACGGATTGATTACCACTGATTACATTTCACCACATCTGAAATTACCCTGCTACTCTATCCCATGAATGCCTCTAAGTCTTATCCTCAGGAAGGTAGCTTTGAGACTTGGATCTCTCCTGCCTGGCAAATAACTAATAATAATAATGATAATGATAAATAATAATAAATAATAATAATAATAATTCTTCCTCTTCTTCTTCTTTTGTAAAGCTCATTGGTTCAGTGATTGACATACATTGTGATGGGCAAATGGGGTGTGGTTCAGTAACATACCAAGTATGTTGTGTTCACACTACCATAAAGCATAAAGTTAGAAGTCTTATGATAACCCACTATTGAGAACTGTGTTTACAGACTATTCTGCTACATCATGTTTTCCTGTCTAGCAAATTCATTCGCATGTAATTTCTTGGTAGAGGACTTCATTTAGAATAGAGTCAAAATAGTATTGGTCCCTCAACAATATGTCCTAGACAAGAGGATCACAGTACAAAATTACAATCTTCATTGGGTAACGGCAGACTTCAGTATTGACGCTGTTCCAGCAGGAAAAACATTGAATTAAAAGCAGGAACAAGTACACAGGGTTCCATCCCAGAGAGGCAGGCACAACCTGTGGTCACCTGTTGTGGTGGGTGGGCGGGTCCTCCTTCATTGTTCAGCCTCCAATGACCACCTAAGAGGAGCATACTGACTCATGGTCCCTCCCATCTGCCTGGCTCAGTACCTACCAAAAAGCACTCCAAAACAAGTTGGTCATTGTTTTCCCTCCATTGTTTCCATACATTTTTAGTAAGTAATGTGACAGCATCTGTTCTCACTGACTGCTCTGCCAGGGTAACAAATTATCCCCTGGAGTCTCAATTACTCTTCTCTGATGCTCTTTTACAAAGCACCATACTTTTGTATTATCCTCCTCAACTCTTAATTACTACTACCTTCATCCATATCTTTAAGGGTGAACAGAGTGGTTTAGAAGAGAAATTTCTGTATGTTCTTCAGTTTTTCTTATAATTTGTGTCTAATTTTCCATACACTTACAAAGGCAGGTTCATCAAAATCTCCCAAAACACCTGTAGATATGTCAATTTCTCTTTGAAGACTTTTCATTTTTATTTTAAATATTTAAATGTATGTTACTAGTAATGTTTAGGTAAATTCAGATTTGTTGGGGCTGGCAAGGTAGCCCAGTGGTAGAGCACTGGCCTAGTATTCATAAGACCCTGAGTTTGATCCCCAGCAACCTCCACCAAACAATTAGAATAGCTTTTTCTTCCTGGTGAATTGAACTTCGATGATTAATCTCTAGAAACACTCTTGGTCTTAAGGTTATTTTGTCTTATTTAATATAATCCACTACAGTTCTACCACCTACTTTCCTAATCTGATTAGTCTGTCTGGGAATCTTGACTATCTTCTTACTAGTGTTTGTTGATTCTTCTTAAAATGCTCAAGATTCTTGAACCTTCCTGTTTTAGGTGATTTTGATGATTACAATGCTTTCTCAGTACAGTTCTATCTATGACTTTTTTTGTGGTTTTGATTTAGGGTGGATTCTTTTTATTCTTTCCCCCAAGTACCTAGGAAGAGTCACCAACGAGAGCTTATTAAATTCCGGACTTAGGTTTTTGGGGGACTTTAGTGTAAAAGAAACATTATAGTAAGCATGTAACTGGAAATTCTTTGTTATAGCCATTTTCCTCCTTCCATATAAGGGCCCAAACATAATTGCTTCCCTGCTTTATTCTTTGGGTATTTCCTTCTTTTTAGTTTGTCCTTTCCTTGAGAAAATCTCCTTTTGGAGTTCTTGTGAGATTCTCCTAATGATTTCTCACACTGTCAAGACCTATGGACTTTCTCCTTTATTAAAACGGGTAGATTCTGGCCATGGGGGCGATCACAAATGCCCCTGTGGCAACCCTCAACTCTCTACTGTAGCGCCCTTTTGATTTGTTGTTTCTGCAGCTCAGGATTTTTGTCATATTCTTACCCGCTCATCTCTGCACATAAAGAGAATATTTATATCTAATTTTTAAAAATGTGTTGTATTACAAAAGTTACTCAGACAATTGGTCCATCATCTTGATGGAATGTGAGGTCTAATTGTAGCTACTCTTTGCACTTTTCTGTGTCCTTATAGTTTTTGAAATGTACAAAAATGAGACACATTATTATCACAAGAAAGCATTATTTTAAATATCATAGCACTTGCTTAATACAAACTTTCACTCCTAAGCCCATAAACTGAAATAAAAATATAGACACAATGTATTCATGATTGTTGAGTATTTTATGAGTTTTAATGCTTGTAAGACAAATAACTCTTTTTATTCTTCTGGAAATGTAGAATGCAAGTGCTTATGTGTTAAATATGAATATACAACACTCACATAATGAGTATTTTTATACACTGGACTCTAACACAGTTGAATGTGAATGAATCCTTTCTCTGTGAATTTTTATATATGATTTGTCTTTAAATAACAGGAATAGTTGAAGGGTGGTTAGAAGCAAAGCATAACCACAACACTAAATGTCCCTTCAAGTCTGTAATCTTATAATTTTCTACAAACATCCTTAATCTCTTTATATTCCATAGGGAGGGTTGGTTAGTCTATTTCTGATGTTGGTGAACAGAAACTTTTGCTTTTATTTTTTAAAAGACCATTTACATTAGGAATATGGATTTTAACTGAAATTATGAGTATCAAGGAAAGGTATATGAACCCCAAACTTCATGGAAGAGAATCAGTGTGTGCTGAAATAATGTTGTAGCACTTTCAAACATGTAAAAATTCCCATGTCAGTATCAGAAGTGATTTGGAGATTTTGTTGTATTCACTGTTATTCATAGAGCAACAGTTAATGAGAACAAGATAATAACATTAGCTGAAAGAACCAAAGACCCCCAAACTGATTTGAGGAATCTTTATTATTATTATTACTATTATTATTATTATGAAAAACTGAGAATGAATTCAATCTTGTCATTTCCCTATCATCCTCACATCCACTGGCTCATATTTTTGCTTAATGGCATAGTCACAACTCAAAGTTGGAGATCAGGGTTTGGATAGCATCTCCTTTACTCTCTGAGTCACTGAAAAATCAAGTAAATTTATTACTCTTGGAATTTCTGGAGCTCTCATAATAAGTATATTTTTACTAAATGTGAAAGCAGTGTTGTATAGAATAGAAAGGTACATTTAATGCAAGTAATGCTTTAATAGCATGTCTATTTTATATCCTGTAATTCAATCATAAATAAAGTTGGTCTTATATACAGTCACTCTATTTTTTTCTACTAAGTCTACATTTCTCCTGTATTCAATATATGGACTTGAGATGAGCACATCATTACATAGTCACCACCTGTTGGGAAGGTGCTGAATAGCTGTACAATTGAGTAATAGGATTTTATTGCAAAGATAAGGAAGTAGCATTTTTAAAATCCATTCTGACATATATTAGACATAAAATCTCTCATCCCTTTGAGTCACATTCGTACTGATTGAAAATAATACTTCATTTATAAATACTACTCTCATCACAGGTTGATAGGATTTCATTAGTCTTTTCCTATATGTGATTTTATATCAACAATATGAAACAAGTGATAGTATACGTCAATATGCCAATCATACTTGAATTAATATTTAAATATGCAAACACTTATATCATGATATGGTTTTACTTTTATTAAATAAATATATCTGTGCTCAATTCAATCACAGCCTGAAAATACAACTTCCTTTTGGTGTCAGCACATTTATTCCATTAATGTTCAGTACTAGTAAATGTTGAATGCTAGGTAAATGATAAAAAAGTAATAGGCTTGTATTTAATAAGACAAAATAACCTTTACATCAGTGTGTGTGCATGTGTGTTTATTTCCAACATTTTTCCCTGCATTGTTTTTCCCCAAAACTCAAAAAATAAGTTTTCTTCTACTATTAAATATGAACATGTGACCATTTAGTGTGTTGACCAATCTGACCCAACAAACCTTGTAGTTATGACTCTCCAAATGCTATACTGGCAGGTATTTGGGAGTAAATATATGAAATATTCTCTAAAGTTACTCACTAATGCATTTTTGGTCAATGTTTGATATACAATTTTAGCAACTTTTCTTAGCATATTAAAAAGAATCTTATGAAATTAGGAGTTTTATTTTCTAATTTGACACTCCAATATCATGACACATGCATGGACAAATTTTCTTAATTGTCAAAAGGAAAAGTTTCATTTATCACATTTTAAACCTAGAGAAAACATGGACCATCTGGTCTAGTACCCCCTACTTTACATACAGTGTGAAGCAAGTTGGTCGAAGTAATTTAAAACTAACAGATGTGATGGATTGTGGCAATCACTGTATTCCATTGTCCAGTACTATGCTTAATATTGTGAATTATTAATTTTATGGTTTTTTTGTTTTCACCAGGTTTTTATCAGAAGCCAGTATATTATTATTGACAAAAGAAATGGCAAAAAACTTTACTTCAGTAATGTATTATCTTCGGAAAGATAAGGGGTCCATATCTGAAAATATGTTGAGAAAAAAGTAATATGTAAACAAAGAGCTAATAAATATTGAACTCAACATAGCAGCTGCTGAGAAAGGTTAAAATAAAAAGTACAAAAAATCAATAATTTCTAAGGTGGTAGTTTCAAATTGTTCTTGTACCTTTGCCGATGTGCAAATCACTTAATGTAGGAAGAGAGAAGACCATCAATTGAGCTAACCAAATCAACCATTTCAGGAGTCAGTAAGATAACAGGTGTCTTGGCTATTGATTGGTTAGCTAAGGACCACTTATGGAAAAGGAAGACATAGCTTAGTTATGTTCTCGAATGAGATGAAACTCTCCCATTTAATATGGAAAAAAATCATTGATTTTCAAATTAGTAGAAATCAATGTGTGCTGCAACATATTTTTGGTATCAAAAACCTATCCTTTAAAAAAAAAAACTCAGCAGCAATACAACTTTGCAATTAAACAGGATATTAACTCATAGCATTTTTTTCCCACTGATACTTATTACTCATATGGCAAACATCATGTGAACAGTTGCCTTGGATCAGATTTAATTAAACTCATGATCTCATTTCAAATATTTTCTAGAACTTTTGAACAATACTAGGCTATAAGCCTTAGAAGATATGTCTCTGCCTATCAACTCTAGAATGAAGAGAACTTGGATTCAATCAATTATGTAGATTTCAGAATTATTCTGGATTGATAATACTTTTTCAACATTTTTAAAAATAAGCTACAGTCAAGCCCAGGCCCCCTCTCTGATGTTCATGAGGATCAGATTTCTTGGTCATTCAGGAGCTGGAAGATCTATAGGGAGAAGGCTTGGCATCATGAAAGTCAGAAAATGAAATGAGGAAGTAAGACCAGGAAAGATGGTAAATTAGAGGAAGGGTGCACTCCCCAGCAGTTCCTCAGCTCAAGATTTAAAAAGCAGGATGACTGTTCCTCTGTGAGGTGGGTGACTATGGAAATTCATTGAAATTCAACATTGGAGAGCAAAATGATCATAGAAACAGAGAAAGTTGGAAACTTTGAACATAATTTAGGAAAAAAAAAACATGATAGAGATGTGCCAGCTTGGCTGGCAGTAGCATCATCACCACCAGCTTGCTGATGAGGGGAGGTTTAGCAGAGGCAGGGAGAGTGGAGAACATGATGAATAAAATTGACTTGTGAGAACTGGTGGAAGGGAGAGGGAGGCTGATCTTAGCTACCCCAGAGAAAATAGGGGAAGATGTTGAGTGAAAAGCAATTAAAATCACTGCTCTGTGGGATGAAAATCTGGCAGGAATCAAAGTTGAGATGGCAGAAAACATTTTTGAATGGTAGCATGGAAGTGAGAAGAGGGTCGAGATCGGGGACTCAGAAAGGAAGTTACCAGCCTGACCCATCAGTCACCTATTTTGGGGTGCCAGGACCAGTGTGATTGAAGCACATACAGAAAGGATTGTGCCTAGGATGATATGGGCTCGTCATCCTGAAGAGATAGAGCCCCCTTTGGTGCTGGCATCCCATATGAGCATCTGGAAAGATGCCAGTAACAGTTCAGAGAGGTGCTTCTGCACTCCAGTTCTGATCCTGTGTTACTCACATTCATGGAGGTAGAATATGTCAAGGTTTAGACTCCTTACACTAACACGGAAATTTTCAGGAGGCCCAAGAGACCCAGATACCCAAGAGAGATTGATATGTCCCAAGTAAGAGGGAATGTGGATCAAACCTCAAATATCCACCAGCAGAGTTCTAAAGTTCCTAAAGATTAACCAAGTTCAAAACCCAGTAACTGGAACTTTCAACTTAGAATTACACACCAGCCCTATTATGGGAGTATACCACTCGTCACTCCCCCGTCTGTCCCATTCTATACTGGGAGATGGGAAGCTGAGAGCTAATATAACCAGCTTTAATGCTACATTAGCTGGCCACGATAGCTGGCAGCTTGATGAGGAACACAGAGATATGGGTCATAACAAACCTTGGCCCTTGATCCAATAGTAACTTAGCCCAAAAATAAAAAGAATGCCACTAGAATATGAGCAATGAACACCCATCCTTGCCAAAAATTTTGACCACCTCATTAGAAACAATGATCATTTTTCCTATTTCCTTCTTTTTCCTCTTTTTATTTCAATTTTATTATTTTTAAATTTTCTTCTATTTTTAATTTTTTAAAGTTTTGTTACTTTTACTTTTTTCTGCTCTGTATAACTGAGTACATGTGTGACTCTGTATGTGTGTGTTTACTCTCATTGCCTAGAGATCTATATATAACTTTTCTTTAATTTTAATTTTTGTTCACCCTTTTATTATTTAACCTTAGTTTGACTTGGGTGGGGTAAAATTTACAGTTTTTATTTATTCTAATTCTAATTTGTTTGGACCTTCATTTCTGTTCCTCTTATTATCCTTCTTCACTCTTTTCCTCCACTAGTAGTCAATTTTTTTTTTGTTTCCTCTTCCCTTCTTTCTTTCTCATATTACTTTCAGTTATTTTTATTACTACTCCATCTTTATAGCCATCATCTGCTACCTATTTTCTGCTTTTTCTATATTACTTATTAAATATTTAAACTTTTTCTTGGTTTCTTACCATATTTTCTCTTCACATGAGGAACTGTAATTAACTCTCTGATAGAATTAGATGGTTTATGTAATTCCTGCCCAAATCATGTTGTTGTGATTATTAATACAGTGAATGATGTAACAGATACCTGCTGTTTAATGTTTAAGGTGAGCTAGTTCACTGCTGCATATTGTTGGTGCTGATATTAAATGCCGACCCCCACCATTCCTCAACAGGAGATAGTTAGTGCTATAGATGTCAAAGTAGACAATGGACATTTATTTCACTGGTTACTAATGCTATTACTATTTTTTGCTCCCCCTTTCTCTAAAAGGGACTGGGAATAATTGGGGCTCTTCAAGTTCACAGAGATTCTACTGCTGAGAAACACAATTCAACCAAGTAATGGCAAAACAAACTCTGCACATGAACCAGCCTCACTCATGCCTTAACAGTACTTCAACACATAGTAGAGAGAAGACAAAAATCCTAAGCCAATAATCAAGTCCCAAGTAGGAGCAACTACAGGGGGGTGCCTCAGGTCTCACTCCTGGACATTTACTCATGTGGCAGAAACAGAGAAGTCTCTAGAACAAAAAAGATAACTACAAACAAGGGTACACATTTAAAGATGAACAATTCATCTCAACTGATGTGCAAGAAGAAAACCTTTGAAAACATGAGGAAACAGGCAAACAAATCCCACCTGCAAATGCACAATACCCTAACAAAGGAACTCACAGATATGAAAGTGGGTAAAATTCCAGAGGAAAACTGTAAAAAACTTAGTATTAAAATGTTCAGTGAACTAAAAGAGGATCTAAGAAATAAGTTAGGAGAGCAAATACAAGAGGTAAAAGACCATGTCAATAAAGAAATAAAGATAATGAAAAGAAACCAATCAGAAGTTTTGGAAATGAAAGACACAATGGCAGTTTAAAAACTTGCTTGAATGTATCAGTGACAGAATAGATTGCATAGGCAATAGAACTTCAGGCCTTGAAGACAAGGTTTATTATCTTAATATGTTGTATAAAATAAAGGAAAACAAAAAACCTTCAACAGGAAGAGATTCAAGGTGATGAATTAGAGGAAGGCTGCATTCCTAGTTGCTCTATGGCTCAGGATTCAAGCAGTGGGAGGAGTGCTTCTCAGAGAAATGGATGAAAGAGGGATTTTACTAAAATTTACTATTTGACAGTCAGAGTGTCTTAGAGTTGTAGAAATTTGGATGTACTAAACAAAGAAGAAAAAAAGAAAGAGTACTTTAGAACCAAGCGGCTTGTGGCAGTGGTAGTGGCACTAGATCACACAAGAGTGAAGAACAACAGACAAATTTAGTATGGCAAAATCTGTAGATTATAAAAGCAGCCTGAACTTAACTGATCCAGAGACTGCACTGCAATATGGTGTTTAAAAGTGCTCTGTATTTTTCAGCTGGTATATGGAGAGCTTAGGTGGGAGCCATCTTGAGGAGGTCACACTAGAGCTTGCTGCTGTGGGAACCTGGGAGATCATAGCGAACATTGTCATACTGCCCTGGCAAGCACCTACCATGTGGCCTAAAGTTTTTCTAGCAGAACATGAGAGAAGATTGTGCTCAGAGACTTTGAAGTCAGAAAAACTAACTTGCTTTTTCTTTGCCTCTGGGAGCCCATATGACCAGTTGAAGACAGTGGGGAATCTGAATAGGTAGGTGGGAGCAAGATTGGGAAGTTTATGACTGTGATGGACTGACAGATCTGGCTCCATGAGAATGTTATAGGCCAGACTCTAAGGAAAATGACTAAACAGACTCCATTTTGCTCTGAGACTCCATGTTATGTAGGAAATAAGTTTCTCCCATGGGAACACCCTGCCTCTGTGCTCATCATCAGTTACTTAGTGTGACATGTTTAATAATATGCAATGGCAACTCCTATGTAGTGAAGAATTGCTCTCTTTTGATTCCAATTGCTCCTAAACAATGTACCATGTGAACAGTGATTGTGTGGATGTTAGTAACCATTCTTTAGTTTGTACCTAGGTAAGGGTCATTTTGACCCACTTCCCCCTCTGTCGATGATCTCATGATGTTAATGTGTAATTTGGAATCATAGCAACAGACACTTATGATTAATGTGATTTTTGGTATAAGAACCCCTATAACCCTGTGGTCAGGGCTGTTCTCCCAATAGCTATTTTTTGGGGCATTGTGTGAGACAGTCAACTGGCCAGCTTAATAAAGACTCTCAAATTTGGACTTCTCAGTGGTGATCTGTCTGTTCTTAAGTTGCACCCCATAACAATGACTATGGGCAATAAAGTGTGTGGAGAATTGGTCTAACTGCCTCATGAGTAGAATTCTTGAGAGACTGGATTTCCAGCAGAAATCAGCATCTGCTAGGTAAAGGGTATGCTAAGCCAATCTCTCCAAAGCAAATACCATCCCAGAAAGTCTCTAAAATTTGATTAGACCAACCCCAGCAGCTGAAATTCCCTTCATAGAATTCTGCAGCAGCTCCAACCTGGAAGTGCATTGATCTGGTCTGTGCAGACAAAACTACAGTCCACAGTACTTTCCATTCCATCCTACCTTATACTGGTAAGAAGGGAAGCTAAGAACTATTTCAACTAGCTTCAGTCTCAGGCTGTTCCAACAGGCAACTAGGTGAAAAACACAAAAAGAAGAAGTTAACAACTTTCAGTCCTTGCTCTCTCTCTTTCTTTCAGTACTTAGCCAGAGAAGAAATGGAAAGAAGGACAGTTGGGCACAGACAGTGACCAACCATTCTCTTCACTATTTTGACAACTTCAGTGGAGACAATTCTTTCATTTTTCATTAAGAATATTTTTTCTATTTTTTTTGGTGTTATTTCTGTCCTGATTGGTTCACATATACATATACATGGTTATTTCTTTTTTCTTCTTTTTAGCATTTTTAATATAGTTATTTTTTCTTGCCTTATCTTTCAAGGTTTAGGGTTTTGGGCTTGTTCATTTTGATTTGGTTTTGTTTTCTTTTGTTTGTTTCTCTTTTTTTTCTTTATTTCCTTTCTTCTAACATTAATAACCAAATACTCCTATTCTCCTTCTCCCTTAACTTTCTTTTTCCTGATTTTTTCCTTTTTCCTTATAACCACCACTCTTCTACAATCTCTTTGTCCACATTTTGAACATTGTAAATTTTCTTCTATATTTCTATCACATTTCATTTATTCCTATTGAATTATACTTGCACCATCTTTTAAAACTGATTGGCTGATATAACTCTTCCATTCAACATTCATGTTGTTGCAATTGTTACTGGTATGGATGACACACTTGATACCTGCTGTTTATTTTAATGCCAGATTTAATTCATAGCTATTTATTATTTTGTGTTGTAGGTGTCATAGTAGGAACCACATATTTATTTTAATTGTGGATGTTGATTGCATCAGTTGTTGTTATTGTTTCCCCTCTTTCTATGAGGTGTTGGGAACCTATAGGGACACTACAAACTGATAGAATATAGACTGCAGCTGAACTAAACTCAGCCACAAGAAAATGTACCTTGCTCCACTAACAAATAAATGACACTCAAATTTCAACAGTATTTTAATACAAAGAAGGGACAAAAACACAAATTGATGAACAGGACCCAAATAGGAAAGTCTAGGGTTGGTCCCTCAGGTTCCATTTACAGACATTTACTGCTACAGCAAAAACAGAAAGAATTAACACAAAGGTTATGGGTACCATACTTATGAGGGCATCTCAATCTAGATTACTCTAGGACACTTTAGCAAGAGAAGGCTGTGCATTAAAGAGGCCCAAAGGAAAGACTGGAATAAAACTCAATCCCAACTGACACATAAACCCCAACACAAATTTTTTTTTTTTAAATGTGAGAAAACAAGATAATACGATGCATTCTAAAGTTCATAATTGACCAGAAACTGACCCCAAAGATATTGAAGTGGATAAAATATCAGATAAAGAATTCAATAGAAAAATCATAAAAGTGATCAATAAATTCCAACAAAACACAGAAGAATCACTGAATAAATTAAGGAAGTCAGTACAGAAAATGAATAGGAATTCAATAAGGAGATAGAGATACTAAAAAGGAACCAAACAGAATTCCTGAAAATAAAAGACATAATAAATCAAATAAAGTATTCGGCTGAAAGTTCCTCTAATAGAGTAGACCATACTTAAGACAGTTTCTCAGAGCTGGAAGACAAAGTGACCAACTTTGAGCATTCAGACTTTATTAAGGAAGACAAAAGAAAGAACCATGATCAGAATGTGTAAGAGCTATTGGATAACATTAAGAGATCAAATTTAAGAATCAGTGGAATTCAGGAGGGTTGTAAAATTCTTCAGGGAAATTAGAGAAAAATTTCCATAACTTGAGAATGAGATAGACATCCAGATACAGGAAACATTCAGAACTCCAAAGAGATAAGATCAAAAAAGAAGCTCTCCGTGACACATTATAATTAAAATGCATAATACAAAACAAGAATAGAATTTTATAAGCCTTGAGAGGAAACTATCAGGAAATATTTAGAGGTAAGTCAGTCAGAATTACATCCAATTTCTCAGCAGTAACACTAAAAGCCAGGTAATAACCGACAAGCAAGATTGTTATATCCAGAAAAGCAATCCTTCAAAACCTAAGGGAAAATAAAAATGTTCCAAAATATGCAGAAATTAAAATGATTCTTTTAATTTCATGTGAGTGGAGCCTGACAACAAGAAGAAGTAGCTACTCTCTTATCTAACAAGGCAGACTTCAAGTGAAAATCAATCAGAAGAGGAAAAGAAGGTGACTTCATACTGATAAAGGGAATACTCCAACAAGAATATATAATTATAGTATGTATTTTTAGCCCAAATGTGGGTGAAATTAATTACATAATCAGACTCCTCGAATCAAATCCTCAGACTTCAGTACAATAATTTTGTGTGATTTCAACACACCTCTCTCACCAAAAGATAGATCATTCAGAAAAAAACTGAGTAAAGACTCTTTGGGCCCAAAAGAAATATTATAAATAAAATGGAATTAATAGATGTCTATAGAATAAATATTTTGACAGCAGCTGAATACACTTTCTTTTCAGCAGTTTATGGAACCATCTCCAAAATAGACTATATTTTAGGCCACAGAACAACTCTTAGCAAATCAAAAAAAAAAAAAAAATGGATATACTTTTTTTGCATCTTATTGGATCATAATGGAATGAAATTAGATGTCAACACCAAAAAATCCTATAGAAATTATATAAACTCATGAATAATGCATATCTGAATAATGAACGAGTGATAGAAAAAAATCAGGGGAGAAATTTTTTAAAATTAGACATGAAAATATTGATACAACATACTAGAACCTCTGGGACTCTGTGAAAACACTGGAAAGAAGAAAGTTTATAAGTATGTACCTACATAAGAAAATTTAAAAGATTCCAAACAAATAACCTAATGATGCATCTCAAGACTCCTGATATCTTAGCCAGCTATTTTTCTGCTGAAACTAAAGTACCCAACAAGAACAATTGTAGGGGAGGAAAAGTTTATTTTAGAGCTCTTGGTTTCAGCTCATAGAAGTCTGGCTCCATTCCTTGGGGCTTGAGATGAGGCAGAACATCATGGTAGAGTGTGGCAGAGGGATGCAATTTACATGATAAGCAGGAAGCAGAGAGAGACTCCAGTCACCAGGTACAAATCTATGCCCAAAGTCACACCCCAGTTACCACCTCCTCCAGCCACACTCTACACTTCAGTTACCACTCAGTTAATCCCTCTCAAGGGATTAAATCACTTACTGGGTTAAGACTCTTATAACCCAATTGTTTCTCTTCTGAAACTTCTTGCATTATTTCATACATGAGCTTTTGGGAGGACACTTTGCATTCAAACCATAACTAGAAGAACAAATTAATTCTAAAACTAGACAGAAGGAAATAATTAAGATCAGAATTTAAATCAATGAAATCAAGAATAAAAAAATTAAAAAGAATCAATGAAACAAAGAGTTGATTCTTTAAAAAGATAAAACAGATTGATAAGCCATTAGTCAAATGAACCAAAAGAAAAACAGAGGACCCAAATTAATAAAATTAGAGATGAAAAAGGATAAATCACCATAGACATAACAGAAATCCAGAGAATCAATAGACTATTTTGAAAATTCATATTCCAATTAGCTTAAAAAAACCTAGAAAAAATGAATACATTTCTAGACACATATGACCTACCAAAGTTGAGTCAAGATGACATAGAAAATCTAAACAGATCAATAACTTGTAATGATATAGAAGCAGTAATAAAAAGCCTTTCAACAAAGAAAAGCTCAGGATCAGATGACTTCTCTACAAAATTCTACTAGACATTTAAAGAAAAAACTATTTCTAATGCTACTCAAATTATTCCATGAAATAGGAAGGGATGGAACATTTCCAAATCCATTCTATGAAGTCAGTATTATACCAAAACCATATTAGGACACATAAAGGAAAGAAAAATTATAAACCTATAGCCTGATGAACTTAGATAAAAATCCTTAAAAAAATTAACAAATCATATTTAACAGCATATTAAGAAGGTTGTACATAATGATCAAGAGGATTTTATCCCACAGATGCAAGGTTAGATTAACATACATAAAGCAATAAATGTAATCATCATATAACTAGAATTAAGAACAAAAATTACTTATTCATCAATATATGCAGAAAAGGCCTTCATTAAAATTCAGCACTCAGTTATGATAAAAAAAAACACTGAATAAATTAGGAGTAGAAGGAACCTACTTCAATATTGTAAAGGTTATATACAAAATAAGCAAAGATAACTTCATAGAGAATGGGGAAATATGAAGGCATTTTCTTTAAAATTTAGAAAAAGAGAAGAATGTTAACTCTCATCACTACCATTTAACATAGTACTAGAAATTCTAGCTAGGGATGTTGGGCAAGAGAAGGGGAAAAGGGGTATAAAAATAGGAAAGAAAGAAATCAGATTATTATTGTGTGAAGAGGATATGATCCTATTCTTAGAAGTTCAAAATATTCTACTGAAATACTGCTAGAGTTACTCAACAAATTCATCAAGGTAGCAGATTACAAAATCAAGATATAACAATCATTAGCTATCCTATATACCCCAAATGAATTCACCAAGAAAAAAAGAAGGAAAACAATTCCTTTCACAATAGCATTAATAAAAACACCTCAGAATAAATCTAACCAAGGACACAGTGAAAACTATGGAATATGGAAGACAGGAATTGAGGATCTCAGAAGATGTAAAGAACTCTGGTATTCACGGATAAGCAGAATTAATACTGATAAAATAGCCATCCTATAAAAAGCAATATATATAGTCAATGCAATCTTCATCAGAATATCAATGGCATTCTTCATAGAACAAAACAAAAGAGTCCTAAAACTCACTTGGGAGAATAAAAGTTTCAGAATAGCTGAAGAAATTTTTAACCAAAAAAACAATGCAGGAGGCATCAGAATACCTGACTTCAAGTCATATTACAGAATTATAAGGACAAAAACTGCATGATTCTCGAATACCAACAGACACATTAGACCAATGGTACAGAATAGAAAACAGAAACAAAAGCACTCAGATATAGTCATCTGATCCTTGTCAAACTTGCCAAAAACATACATTGTGAAAAAACAGTCTTTATTAAGAAATGATGCTGGGAAAAGTTGTTATCCATATGTAGAAGAAAGATACTATATTTTTATCTGTCATAATGAACAAAAATAAACTACAAATTGTTCAAAGACTTAGGAGTTAGAACAGAAACTCTGCCAACCCTAGAAGAAAATGTAGGGTCAATACTCCAGCACACAGGCACAGGCAATGACTTTCTCAATAGGACCTCTAAAATTCAGGAAATAATGCCAAGAGTTAATATATGTGATGAAATAAAATTTAAAAATCATCATAACAAAAGAAACAAGAATGTGAAGAATGAATACACAAAATGGGAGAAACTCTTTGCTATCTACTCTTCTGACACAGGATTAGTATTTAGAATATACAAATAACTAAAAAGCTTAATACCAAAAACCAAATAGCCTAATCAATAAATGAGCACAAAAAAATGAATAAATAGACACTTCTCAAAGAAGAAACAGAATGAGTCAACGAATACTTGAAAAAATGTTCAATCTCTCTAGCAATCAGAATCAAAACTATACTGAGATTGCATCTCACTCCAGTTCAAATAGAGGTTATCAAGAATACAAATAATGCTAAATGATGGTGAAGATGTGGGAGAAAAGGTACACTCATACATTATGGGACTGCAAATTCATATAACCACTCTGGAAAGGAATATGGAGATTATTCAAATGTCTAAAAATGAAACTACTATATCACCCAGTTATTCCACTCCTTATGCAAATGAATTAAAGTCTGCATACTATATTGATATAGCCACACCAATGTTTATAGCAGCATAACTCAGAATAGCCAAGATACAGAACCAGTCCAGGTGCCTTCCAATAGATGAATGGATCAAGAAAATGTGTATAAACACATTGAAGTTTTACTGAGCCATAAGGGAGAATGAAATTATGGCATTTGCCAGTAAATGAATGAAAGTGGTGAACATCATGTCAAGTGATAGAACATTTTCTCTCCTAAGGAGAAACTAGAACAAACAAAGGGAAAGAAAATGTGGTGTGTGTCAGATATCATAAATATTAGAGGGAAGGTCAGTGAAGTAAAAGAAACAGATTAAAGGGGGAAAGGGGAGGAAAAGCAGAATGAATTTGACATTCTGCTATGTGCACATATGAATTATGTTATGTGCACATATAAATATATCACAGTGTATTACACCTTTATATATCTATAAAGCATCTATTAAAAATAAATAAATAAATAAGTGGAAAACAGGCAAGTAGAATAGAAGGAGGGGAATATGAAGAGGGAGAAGGTGAGGGAATAGGGAGCACTGAGAACTGAATTGGAGTAAATGAAATTACATGTATGTATGATTATTTTAAAATAAATCCAACTATTATATGCATCTAAACAATAATGCACTAATAAAAGCAAAAATAAAAAATGTTCCACAGCTTATTCCATTTATTATGATCCTTGTCATTTCTACTTTAAGTATTAATTCTAATAAAGTTTTGAAATGTTGTCTTATTATAGCAATAAATTCAGGAAGTAATATAATTGTAACAACCCTATATAGGTATCATAATAAGACAATGAATTTCCACAAATAAAATTCTTCATTCTTATTATTTTTTAGATTTTGAATTTAATTATTTTTGTTCTAAAGCATTAATAAAGGCAAACAAACAGTAAAAACTTGTTCAATTCAAAGGCAACACAGCATTTATTTAGTGGTATAGCTATCACTGGCAGCATTTAGCCAGGTTTACTGGAGAGAGAAAAAAAAGGAGAGAAAAGCAGAGCTGATTTTAAAAACTTCGAGTTTGGCCAGAAATGTGACTGTAAAACTGGAACCATGAAAGGTGTGTTTTATGAAGTCATCATAACTCCTAAAGAAATGTGAAGTACTTTACACAGAGGCAATAGGAAAGATGCCCCAAGCCCATCTCAGGAATTTGCAAGTCCACAACCATTGCAGGCTTCAGGGTATAGAAGAGAAAATGCCTTTCAGAAGAGATCATGGCTGCTTCCTGCTTGCCCAGGGTGACCTAGGAAATTGTTTCATTATGTTTAGTATCACAGGTCACTGCAGGCATTTCAGGAAACCCAGTCATTGAACAAGCTGGCAGAAAATTGTGGTATCATGCATATGGTTCTTGTTCAGCAACAATAGAGAAAATTAAATGGTAGGATGCATGGAGGTTTCTATTGAGATTCCAAAGGAAGGTCCATGTCACCAGGCCAAATGTAGCAGGGTTAGAGTCCTTATGGGCTGCCTCTGAGAGAGCTATATATAAAGTTGTGAGGGTATAACCAAAGGTGGAATGGAGATCCCAGGAATTAAAGATGCCATTAATGTTAACTGTCTGCTGAGAGAAGCTGCTGGCTGTGGAGAGAACCAGGCTAAAAGAGTCCACATGCATGGCAACTAATAAGGATAAAGTGGTGGGAGTGCCCAAGTTCTTTAAAAATAACATCTGGCTGCCAAGTGTCCTAAATGCTTTACCAGGATTTATGAGTTAAGTAATGGGACCTGATTGACCAGCTGGGTTTTAGTTGTGTTTTATTATCACCCCTTCTTTCTATCTTCCTATTCCCCCCATTTAGTATGGTAAAGTTGATTCTGTGACATTTTGATTTTGACAACTTGCTTTTGATTCTTGTATGGGCTTGCAGTAATGAGTTTGCCTTGAATCTCAAGTGAGACTTTGAACTTGGACTTTTGGGCAATGCTGGAACTATTAAAACTATGGGACTCTTAGAGATAAACCGAATTACATTTTTCATTGTAGATGGACTTGAACTTTTGGGGATCAGGAGAAAATGTTATGGTTTGGATATGACATATCCCCAGAATCTCCTGAGTTAATCCTGGTAGGTTCTGAGGTAAAATTATTGATTTGTGAATGCTGTAAATTAATCAGTCCATCCTAGTTTGAAAATACTAACTGGGTAGTGATTATTGGCAGGTAAGGCATGGCTGGAAAAGATGGATCACTGGGGGTGAATCCAGGAAGGGTTCACCTACCCTACTACCCATTCCCCATCCCCTCTGCTTCCTGACCCCATTATGAGCTGAGCAAATTTTATCCACTGGGCCATTCCCTCATCATATGCTGCCTCCTATCAAGCCCACAGCAATGGAGTTGGCTATGTATGAACTGAGAACTCTATAACTATGAGCCCCAATAAACCCTTCCTCCTCTAAGTTATTCTGGTCATAAAACAGGTAACATACTTTGATATAGTGAATTTGCTAGGTTTCTATTTTACTCGTAGCTGTGAAAAAAAACATATAAAGAAAAGAAAAATTTATTTTTCTTCATGGCACTTAATGATCTTCATTGTGAAGTATTAAATAGTAAAATGTTTGATGTGTCCTTCCACAAACAACTTTCCCCATATTGATACACATAAAATATGTGTAATATAAGTAAATATGGTTTTATCTTTTACAGATCTTTTTAAAGTATCCTGTACTATTTCTTTGTTCATTTTAATAAAAGATTAAAATGTTGATTTATTTGTACTATGAATTAATATTTGAAAAGTGTATAAACAGAATAATTTACAAAATGTATTTATCAAGAAAGAGCAACATGCATTATCAAGTGCCATACCTATTAATTGTTTTTAAGCAAAAAAGTGGATAAATACTTTAATTTTTACATTAAAAGAAGAGTATTATCTTCCTAAATTCCCATCTTATTTCATTTTTCTATTCGTATTACTTATATTTTAATTAGGAGAAATCCATGTGCCCTGAAGTATATGCACCCATGCACACCAGGCAATGACCATCTAGGAATTGGTGCATATGGAGATATTTGGTTCTCAGCCTTACTCAGAGAGATGAGGAGTTACCTCTGCCTATAGACATATCAGAACAAACCAAGTACCTCTTTCTGATTTCCATAACTGGAAGATGGACCCAGATATTTTTTTCCTTGTAGCTTCAAAGCCGTCAAAATGCCACTAGTAAACAAAATCTGAGACAAGGAGGTGGACGTGTGGGCAAAGACAGATTCATTGTCTTCCAGGGTCTCATATTTCTATTACTTCCTATGTTAATCTACTGTTACTATCACAAAAAAATATGAGATAATCAACTTAGAAAAAAATACAAGTTTATTTCGGTTCAGTGTAGAGGTTTCAATCCATGGTTGGTTGGCTTTCTTGCGTTTGCCCTCGTGGTGAGACAATATATCATGGCTGGAGTGCTTAGTGGAGAAAAGTGCTCAAATCATTGCAGCCAGAAATCAAAAAGAAGTGATGAAGGGACCTGATTCCAATATCCCCTCATGTTCACACTCAAATGATCTAACTTCCCTCCACTACACCTCACCTCTTAAAGATTCTGCTGCATGCCAGTGACTCCATGCATTTGGGACCAAGGCTGTTACATAGGGCCTTTAGAGACATTTATTGTCAAAACCATAGCACTTACTCAGTTCTTTCAGGGCACTAGGGATGAGCCCACCTATCTCATAATTTGTTTACTTAGTTATGATCTATTTGCCAGGTCTGTCTCACTTTTTATTTTTAGTGTCAAAGAATAGGGCAGAAAAATGAAGGGACTTTGCCAGATGGTAATTGAATATATTATTAGATACATAGGGTTAGTATTGAGTTAAGTCAGAACAATTTTATTTTCCAAGTAATGCTGAGAAAATTTTCAAGAACGGAAAATAGGAAATGGTAGAACAGTGCAAAAAGGATACTCTCTGGACTTGGAATTCCTAGTATCTAAAATACACAAAAACCATGTGTCCTTATATTCATGAATTGTGTAGCAGTCCAAAATAATTTCTTGTTTATAGATCCATATGAAAATAAATAAAACATAGAAATTGTATTTTTCTAATGTTATAATTGAAAATAAGTTGTGCAGTTTATTTTTTTGAAGTTTGATGACAAAATACTTGAAGTTATTTCTAAAACAACTCATAGAAACTTGTATGTTATGGAAAAAAATCCCCCCCCCAAAATTAGCATGTGATATGCTCTGGCCTACCTTTTGAAAGATTGTTTCAATACTATTATCATTCCCTTTGTGTTTGCTTTTACCATTCAATAATTAATCATAAGAACATAACTCTTACTGATAAGACCTTTGGAAAGAAATTCTGGAATAGAATAGGTCATTAAGAAGTTGATGTTAAATGTTAAGATATTACAATCTACACACATACATGAGGGTTTATTTTCTTCTTGAAATGTCTACTGAATGACTACTCCACACTTAGTGCTATTGAAGATGTATAGATGTGTATACTTTGGCCAAGAAGGTGATGTATATGTGTAAAACAAAAACACAAAGGAATGTCTGACAGGTGCCACATAATCAGTACAGGCAATGAATTACATGTAGTTTGGAGGCAGAAGAAAAGTTTTCAAAAGGTTATCAGGAGAAGCATCATTAAAATGCTGTTCACCATAACAAAGGCAGACCCAAATTGCTCTATAGCTACATCCACACATCCTGACAGACAATTCTGAGAACATTCCAGCCAAAACTTCTATTCAAATTGGTCAGTCTGATCTTACAACACAGCTGCTCAAAGGGAGTGAATGGTGCTTTTGAATTCCTGCCAGTCGTGCTGCCTCATGGACAAACTGTAAGATCTGTTCCATGCAACAACACTTTCGGAATTCGAATTTTTCTGCCACAGAGTATATATAGAGACGTAGTCTTGGTGAATAGACTAGAGATGTGAATTAACTATCTCATACCATTATGATCTGTTGAAATAGATAAACACAATACTTATGATTTTCTTATAAGGAAGTAATATCAGCTATTTTTTTCTCCTCATTTCTCTTATTAAACCATGAATTCTTGGAGAGCATGGGGTTGTTTGTATGTATTTCTCTGAGCTTTCCACATTGTCTGAGTACTCAGAGAATACTTGCCAAAGGAATGCTCAGTAAGGATGGAGTGATTATCTTACTCTGCTCACATATTCCCATATCTCAACACTGTCCTACGTTATTCTATGGAGAGAGATTTCTACTATAGGGATTTTCAATACTCAAATTTGACAGAATCCCTATCATTCATTAGGGAATATAATCTACAAGTCTTTTTAAGTGGATAAAATGGGCCCCTATCTGTAACTGTATGAATATAGCAAAGAAATGTGTTACCCAGGCAACAGAGCAGCTTGGTTTGAATGACTTTCCTGATTATCACAGTGGAAGTTAAAATGGAAAATGTTCAGAAAAGTGCTGAGTTTGTACTAAGTCTGTTGATCAATAGGGGAACAACTATGACTTTTGAGTGAAAGAGGTAAAGTTACTGAATTGTTTTTAATGTCAGACTATGTATAGAAGACATATTCATTAAAATTTGTTTAAATTTCTGAAGAAATATTGGGGTTTACTGCAGAGCACAAGAGCATTTTGTCATTTGTTTTTATTTGTTTCTTATCTATTTGTTTTTAGAAAACATAAAAATCTTAAGAAGCTTATTGATTGTGTTCCAGGTTGCATATTAAGATACCAGAAATTCAAAAGACAGAAAATAATGGGAAAGTATGTGGCAGGCGAGACCCGGGGCCCAGGGTTACGCCACATGCATCCAAGATGGCGACTGGCAGAGAGCCAAAGGGTGTGCTGCATGCGCCTTGAGAAAAATAGGAAGCATTTACCATTGACTGTATGATAATTAGTTCAGCCGCCTAGCGTGGACAGATATATCTTACATGTATGCTTGAGCTCGTGATTGCTCAACCTTTAATAGGATTGGATGGACATATCTGATTACAATTGCTTATGCATGAGACTGCTTATATATTGAGGGTGTTATCTGAATAAAGCGGAAGCTGCTTCATGAACTTCTGAAGAATACGTGTTGTTTGTCCCGCTGGTGGGTGGCAAGCGGCAAAAGTACATTCGAAATGGGTTATCAGATATTCTTGTGTATAAATGATTTTATCTCTTTCAAACAAAATTATCTTGTTTGTAATTTTAACATTTCTCATGAAAATAAAGTACTTTATAAATATGTGGTATTCCTTCTTTTAAAAGAATAAGAGGCAGCATGTTATAGCTAATTTCATTGATAATTCTTCCATTTTTCTTAGAAATATCTTAACTAAGACACAGCAATACATTGCAATTCTTACTCGAGTTTAGAGGCGTGGGATGTCCACTCTGTCACTAATAGCTTTGTCATCCTATTGATGAAAAGGAGGTAAAGATCTTTACCATACATTCTTGCTATCCGAAGTAAAAGAGATAATACTTTATAAGAGTGAGCACAACACATGGCAGAAGCTAAGCATGTAATGTTGGTCATTATTATTAACTGAAGATAATTATATGGGGAAAACAAAACATAATTTTTTTCTGAAAACAAAGATCTTATCAAAATCATTTCCAATGCCAGTAAACAACTTTTGTTTTCCTAGGTAGAGTAAAAATGCATTCTCTGAACATTTTCTTATTAAGACACACAGATCTCTCACACCCTCTCCATGGGGCAAATAATAAATACCCAGTTTCTTTACAGTAAGTATTGAATTTGTTCTGAATATCACCTTGTCTTAATAAAATAATCCAATTTGATAAACATCAATGTATTTCGTTATGATTACGTAACATTACATATTTTTGTTCAGATTTTTACAATGCCATGTTTTCTCACTATTTTAAACACTGATTCTAAAATAATTAGATTTAAAAGGAGTGCTTGCAAAGTATCAACCATGAATCGCTTCATGGCAGGATTGTTTTACTAATAATATCTAGAAAGGTACATGACTTAGCTAAGAGCAAACTTAATTGACTACTGTGTACAATTGAGCTTACCATCTAATCTGGTTCCTTTTTCACCCTGTTATTTCTAATAATTAAAATACCATAAAAAATCTAGTTTTTAAAGTGTGTTGATAATACTGCAATACTCCTTTGAAATATTTAAAGAAATCCTTCAGTTTCACAAACTCAGTGATGGGAAACTTTCTATTATTTGATCATAGTCTAATACTCATTCTAATGTTACCATTAAAATACTTCTATTTGACTTTAGGATGGTGTAATTTATTTTCACCAGATTTATTTTTACATTTATGCAATTCCTAGGTTAATATTTTATAGAAATGCAATTGCAGTTTTCCTTGGATAGTATCTAGTCCAGGCACACTTATCTGGTAAGGAACAGACAGACTGGCAAGGGAGAGACAGAAAGATGCTGCCGGATAATTCATCCTGAGCAAAGTTCACTTGTAGTGTTGACTTTAATTCATTTCAGTGCTTCATTCATTGGACAACAAGAGCTAACATTATATATCAAGTACAGACTTTGGTAGTGTGGAGATAACATGAAATAGAAAAATAATTAAAGTATTTTCACTTGAAACAAATAAACCTCATATCCAGATATATGTACAAGATGGGAAGACAGCTGCCCTGATTTAAGAGAATCAAACATTCCTCTTCCCTGTTTTAATGCATTTGTAAATTGCTAAATTTAGATTAAATCCTATGACTGTACAAAAAAAAGGTATCAACTACATTTTTTCCAGGGAATAATATTATGTATTTTCCATAACCTTTTAAAACTGAAAGGTCATGAAGGCAGGGCTGCCCTTTAGAAAGCTCATCAATAACAACAAAATTATTAGGTTGAAAAATTATAAATTTTCTACAAAAATCACCCTGACACTGTCTAGTTCTTTGTAGTCATATCACATACCTTCTATAACTTATTTTTTAAACTAAAAGTGTTACATTACTTTTGTATGCAATATAACAATATTCTATTACATATATGTATATACATAATATAATATATATGTTTGCAACAAATAAAAGTGTGTATATGTATGTGTTCTGTTTAAATCTACCAAATAGCATAGCAAGCAAAGAACAATGATCGAACTTTTGTATTAGTTCTATGCTGAGCCTCCATCTCTTGTTCCAAGAATCCTTAAAAATAAACAGTTAAAACATACACATTTCAGATTTGAACCACTTGGTTTCCTTCACAGAGAGTAAAACCCTAAAACTAACTAACAAACAAAAAGGACCTCCCTCCAATGCTACCTGCTGTGTTTTAAAACACACACACACACACACACACACACACACACACACCACACACCACACAGAATAGGTTTCTTGTTTTAGTTATGATGTACAAAAACTTAGAAATAGTTATTTCCATTCATACAACAAAAAAATAATTTAACAGTCAAAGTCAGTGACTTCTATCATACCCATCAGAGAACTAAGATCTCAGGGTTAACTGCCTCCCTGAAATCTGGAAAGACTGGTAAATGTAGAGAAAAGCTGAGATCAGCTCACTTGGAGGAGAGGCAGCTGAATCATAAGTTGGTCTTTTCTGGAGAAAGTGGACAGCATAGAAGAACAGATGGATAATGTAAATACAGAAATAGAAACTTTGAGGAAGTATCAATGAAAATGCTAGCACCAAAAACACTGTGTCAGAAATATGCCTGTGATGGACTAAGGAACCTAGAAATAGGAAGCCAGAGAATAAGTGAGTTTGAAAATACATTGATAGAAAGTTTTTTAACTCCAACATAAGATTAAAAAATATATAGGGAGGAGGAGAAGGAAAACTACTCAAAAACTACAGGATAATTTCAAAGGTGTAATGTATGTGTAATGGAAATACTCAAAGAAAAGGGAGAAAGGATTGAGAAGTGTTTAAAGTAATAGTGGTTAGGAATTTTCCAAAATTAAAGATACAGTAAACTATGAACACAGATCCACAAAAGACACAGAGCAAAAATATTTTATTTAAGCATATAGTTTTCAAACTTCAGGAAGGCAAAACTAAGATTAAATCTTGAAAGAAATCATGAATGGAAAGTAGGGGAATACCTTTGCTGTATAAAAAAGACAGTAAAGAATTACATTGATTTTCTCATTGAAGACCATGAAAGCAAAAGGGCATAGGGTAAAATAGTTTGTAAAGGAAAACATATTCAAAAACTTATAATTGCATATCAAGCAAAATTGTACTTTAAAACTAAGATGTGTTTCCAGAAAAGGAAAAAAATGAATTCAACGCTAGCATATCTTAAGACTAAAGTAAGCAAAAGAAAATAAATAATAAAAATTAGAACAAAAATCAATGAATCATTTAAAAGGAAAATAATAGATAAAATCACCAACATGAATATTGGATTCTTTGAAAGATAAAGAAACTAATGATCCTTTAGCCAAGCTAACCAAGTGAAAAGAAGAAATTACAATATCAGTAATAAAAAAGATATGCCATTTCTGATCCCAGGGACAAAGGGGATAGTAAGTAAATACTAAGAATGATCATGTACCCACAGAGTTGAAAATTTAGATGAGATTGATTAATTATTTAAAAAATTCCCATATAAAATTTCCATCAATAAAATATCTACCATGAAGATGACAGAAACATAGACACAACATAGACAAAAATAGAATTGTAAAAGTAATAACCTTCCAAAACAAGAAATATCAGGCCCAGATGGTTTCACTGGGGAATTCTAATAAATGATAAGAAAACAAGGAGAGATCCAAGATGGCAGAATAGAGGGAGGCTGCGTTCCTTGTCGCTCTGTAACTCTGGTTTCAAGCACAGGATATCTGTTTCTTGTTAAGGCAGTTTTGCTACTTATCGATTCCCTGCTGTTTACCCCATGTGTCTACTGTGATCACCTGCAGTCTGCCAGCATATCGACGCCTTTTTTGAGTGCAGATTGCTCACGGTCAGGCACCTGTCATCCACCATTTGCCTGCCTCTCGCCTGTCCATCGCCTACCTTACACCTATCCATCACCCAGTGCATGAGGTTCACCTCCCGATCGTTCAACACCAGTCAGCAAACTGATTGCCGACCACCAGTGGAGCATCAGCTGCCTGCTGTTGCCTGGAAGTTCACTGTTACAGTACCTGCAGGTTTGATTACACGTGGCTGCCACCATTTTGAGACAACAACCAGGCCCCGTAGGACCCCTGGCCAGACTGACTGAGCACCATCTCCAAGATCCCTCAGCCCTACTGATCACTCCCTGCCTCTGGGACCCTCACATCGACTGACTGCTCCCTGCCCCCAGGACCCCCAGACCAACTGACTGCGCCCTATCACTGGGACCCCAGACAAACTGATTGTAACCGGCCTCCAGGATCCCACAACCACACCAAACACACTCGACCTCCAGGACTCCTACCTGACCAATCGCATACCACCTCCAGGACCTCCTGCTGACAACTGCCACACCCTGAGCTGCAGCTCCCATTTGTCAACACACTTGGAAGCCAGAGCAGCCATCTTAAATAATCCTGGAAGCAATAGCTCTGATCTTTAGGTGGGGCAAATCCCATCCTGAGACGCTTGCTGGAGGCTTGAAGCTCATTGTCAGATACCTCTCATACATCAGGCTACTGAATTCTGGGCGGTTTCATTACTATATGACTGTTATACTGTAGATTTTCTTTTTTCTCCTTATTGAAAAAATTTAAGTTTTTATTTCTTTACTTTTCTTGCTCTCTTTTCCTTTTGTTTACCTGTTCCCTCAGAGTCTTTTTCTCCCTTTTTTTGCATGCTAACATCTAATTTCTTTTGATTACACTCTCACCCTTTCTATTATCTAGAACTTCTGTATATTCGTTTCTTATCCCATTAACAGCCACATTCTACATCCCTCTGCATCCTCTTGGTCCTCCATTAGAATCTGCAGACCTTATTGCAAATCTGTTTGTTTTACTGAAGATAATATTTGAACTCATTCTGTTTATTATGACAATTTTGTTATTGTCCTCATAGGGGCTATTTGGTGTAGGATTGCATAGTGTCTGAATTGGGCACTGCTAATATTGATCTCCCCTTAAAGAAAGGGTTTTGGAAACCTATAGGGTCACTATAAGCTAATAGGGGAAAATCTGCAATATCCTAGATCTGCACTGCTAGAGGGGAAGATACATGAACAACATGAAAAAACAAGGGAAGAAAATGATCCAAACAAATCTATGTTCTATAGTAATAGAATCCAATGACAGTATGGTAGAAGAAATGTCAGAAAAGGACTTCAGATTATACATGATTAAGATGATTCGCAAAACAAAGGATGAGATAAGAGAGCAAATGCAGGCAATGAATGATAATACCAATAAGCTGAAAGAGCACCTGCAGGAAGCAAAAGATCATTTCAACAAAGAGATAGAGATTCTCAAAAAAAAAAAAAAAAAAAAAAAAAAAAAAAAAACAAATGGAAATCCTTGAAATGAAGGAAACAATAAACCAAATTAAAAACTCAATGGAAAGCATCACCAAAAGACTAGACCACTTGGAAGACAGAACCTCAGACAATGAAGACAAAATATTTAATCTTGAAAATAAAGTTGCCCAAACAGAGAAAATGGTAAGAAATCATGAACAGAATCTCCAAGAACTATGGGACATCATGAAAAGACCAAATTTAAGAATTATTGGAATTGAGGAAGGCACAGAGATACAAACCAAAGGAATGAACAACCTATTCAATGAAATAATATCAGAAAATTTCCCAAACCTGAAAAATGAAATGGAAAATCAAATACAAGAGGCTTACAGAACACCAAGTGCGCAAAATCACAACAGATCCACACCAAGGCACATTATAATGAAAATGCCTAACATTCAAAATAAAGATAGGATTTTGAAGGCCGTGAGAGAAAAGCATCAGATTACATATAGAGGGAGACCAATACAGATAGCAGCTGACTTCTCAACCCAGACTCTAAAAGCTAGAAGGGCCTGGAACAACTTATTTCAAGCTCTGAAAGAACATGGTTGCCAACCAAGAATCCTATACCCAGCAAAACTAACCTTCAGATTTGAAGATGAAATAAAATCTTTCCATGATAAACAAAAGTTAAAAGAATTTACAAATAGAAAGCCTACACTACAGAATGTTCTCAACAAAATATTCCATGAGGAGGAAATGAAAAACAACAATGGAGGTCAGCAAAGGGAGGAACTACCTTAGAGAAAAACCACTCAAAGGAGAAACCAAGCCAACTTAAAAACCAAAAATAAGCCAAATGACTGGGAATACAAATCATATCTCAATAATAACCCTGAACATTAATGGCCTAAACTCATCAATCAAAAGACATAGAGTGGCAGAATGGATTAAAAAGAAAGACCCAACAGTACGCTGCCTGCAAGAGACTCATCTCATAGAAAAAGGCATCCTCAGACTAAAGGTAAAAGGATGGGAAAAACTCTACCACGCACATGGACTCAGTAAAAAAGCGGGGGTTTCCATCCTTATATCAGATAAAGTGGACTTCAAGCCAAAGTTAGTCAGAAGGGATAAAGAAGGACATTTCATACTGCTTAAGGGAACCATAAATCAGGAAGACATAACGATAGTAAATATTTATGCCCCATACAATGGTGCATCCCTGTACATCAAACAAATCCTTCTCAATTTCAGGAATCACATAGACCACAGCACAATAATTCTGGGTGACTTTAATGCACCGTTGTCACCACTAGATAGATCTTCAAAACAAAAACCAACCAAAGAAACCATAGAACTCTATAACACAATCAATAACCTAGACTTAACAGACATATATAGAATATTCCATCCACCAACGAGTGGATTCATTTTCTTCTCAGCAGCACATGGAACCATCTCAAAAATAGACCATATGTTATGCCACAAAGCAGCTCTTAGGAAATGCAAAAAAATAGACATACTGCCTTGTGTTCTATCAGATCATAATGGACTGAGGATAGAAATCAATGACAAAATAAAAAACAGAAATTACTCCAACACCTGGAGACTAAATAATATGCTATTTTTTTTCCATAAAAAAATTAAAATATTTTTAATCTTCATAGGGTTTTAAAAGGCACTATTTTCCAATATGTGGCATGTCAACTTTGCTAGCGATTCCCCAGGTAGCATTGTAGCAGTTAATTACAGTCAAATTACAGTCAAGGGTAAAAGCCACTTCTTTCTTTTAATCACCAAGGTTCAGTCCCTGGTACCAAAAAAATGTATATAACCTGTGACCTAGTACTTCCACTTCCAAATTTATGCATTAAGAAGCCCCTACTTGTGCGTACAAAGATACACATACACACATACAGATGTTTATTGCACCATTTTTCGTGATAGGGAGAAATGAAAAAAATTCAAAGTTCATAAATAGAATGCATAAATAAAATTAGGTGTATTTCTATACTGCAACATCATATACGAGTTAAATTGACTTAAATCTCTAGATATCAATAAAATTATATCTTTTAAAGTTGATTGAGAAAAAAAATTGTAAAATAATATGATATAATACCACTTGAGTAAATTTTCAAATCACAATGCTGTTTTACATATGAAGTAAAAATGACAGAAATGTTAATGCACATAATTATGTGATCTATTATTTCTTGAACTTTTTCTGTATTTTGAAAACATATTTTTTTTTTTTGCAGTGCTGGGGATTGAACCCAGGGCCCTGTGCTTGTAAGGCAAGCACTTTACCAACTGAGCTATCTCCCCAGCCCCTTGAAAACATTTTTGAAGTGAATGAGAGAGAAGAGATTCAGGTCCACCAAGAAGGTTAGTGATTTGCTTAAAATCATACTTCCTATTACTGGTACAGTTATGAACACATTTTAAAACCCCCTCTTACTTTCAAATTATTTTTAACAATGTATTTCTTCCACTTCTTGGGAGGGCAGACAGCTTTGTTAAGATAGGAAAGAGCTTTGCTTTGTCAAACTCTACCTGAGTCTGTCAAACAACCTAGAAGTGCAAAGGACCCATGGGTAGAAAGAGGGATTCAACTGAAACACAAGGCCTGAAAAAAGAGCAGGAGAAGGTGAGCCTCAGCTGATGGTCCACAGCAACACTGGCAGTTTTGCCAAAACTGATCTTTCAGTAAAAACTAGAAATCTTGACTTAAAAAAAAAAAGAAAAGAAAAGAAAACTAGAAGAGTTATTTGATAAGTCATATTCTATTCCCTGAGAATTCCTGCACCTTAATAAATATTTCAAAGTAGACATTCCTTGGTATTAATGGTGATTTGGGTCCAGAATCCCACTGCATGGATACCAAAACCTAAGGATGCTCAAGTCTCTTATAAAAAAGTTGATTAAAAAGAAGCTAGAATTCCCAAAACAGTTGTAGTATTTGCATGTGACATACACATAATTTCCTATGTAATTTAAATCATCTCTAAATTGTTTATACTTAATACAATATCAACACTGTTACATAGTTAGATTACATTGTTTAGGGAATAATGACAAGAAAAAGTCTGTATGTATTCAATATGGACATAATTTTTTTTCTTTTTTGCATTGCTGGGGATTGAACCCAGGGCCTTGTGCTTCCAAGGGCTGGAGATATAGCTCAGTTGGTAGAGTGCTTGCCTTGGAAGCACAAGGCCCTGGGTTCAATAATATGCTATTGAATGAAACATGGATAACAAAAAACATCAGGGAGGAGATAAAGAAATTCTTAAGAGGTCAATGAGAATGAGGATACAACATATCAAAATCTCTGGGACACTCTGAAAGCGGTACTAAGAGGAAAATTCATTGCAAGGAGCACATTCCAGAAAAGAATGAAAAGTCAACAACTAAATGACCTAACATTACAGCTCAAAGCCCTAGAAAAAGAAGAACAGAATAACAGCAAAAGTAGTAGAAGACAGGAAATAATTAAAATCAGAGCTGAAATCAATGAAATTGAAACAAAAGAAACAATTCAAAAAATTGACAAAACAAAAAGTTGGCTCTTTGAGGAAGTGAACAAAATAGACAAACCCTTAGCCACACTAACAAAGAGAAGGAGAGAGAAGACTCAAATTACTAAAATTCGTGATGAAAAAGAAGTCATTCTTGATAACAGTAACTTGCATTTTAGTATGTAGCATACAAGAGCCAGTATTATCTCACTTGATCCTTACAACCTCCCTGTGAGGAAAACTAAGAAGTATTATCCCCATATTACAGATGGGAATCAAGATTCAAGGCTATACAACAAAGGATAAAATGCAGATCCTCTGATCATAGTCCCTTGTTCCTCTCATTAAATCATACTACCTAATCAAATTCTACACAAACTTCTCCCCAAAGACACAGAAAGTTACAGAACGCATGAGAAATTATTTAGGGATTCATCAGAGAGAACACATGGAAAAAGCTTCCTTTCATCTACATGAGACCACAGCAGGATTATGGAGTTTAGTGATTCAAGAACAAATGTGCCCTTCAGAACAAGCCATGGTAAAGCTGACCCACCTGACTGTAAGTTCTAGTGACCTCAACACACAAAAAAGGAAATTCCATGTCACTTCAATAGCATATATCTGAACTTAAAACTGCAACTTAACCTTCAAACACAGCCTCTTTAACCTTCAAAAATAGATTCTTAACTCATCCAACAAAGTCCTTTATGCATTCTCTTACAATTCTTAAGAAACTTAGGAGATAATCATCAAGAAAGGCTTTTGGGAATAACTCTCTTTTATTTTTGTGTGTTCTCCATTTTCTTTTACACTTCTTTCAAGAGAATGCAATAAAGTGAATAATGAACTTAGCATGACCAGAATAATGGGTCTGTAGGAAACAAACATATCTGCTAAGTTTGCATATAACCAAATATTATAGGTATAAAAGTTTGGATACAAAATATTAGAAAACACACAGTAAATAATTTTTATTGAATCAGCAGAGACTTTATCATAGTTTATAACCCCTTTAAAGAGTTCTTTTGGATGTTTACTGAAGCAATATCTATGCCAAAATTTGTCTCTCATGGTGTTTACATAGTAGCAATATCTTGCCAATGAGGAGCTTTGAAATGCTGAGAGTACAAACTTACCTCACACCCAAATATATTTGAACAACTATTTAATGATAATACATGAGGGAGTTCATATTATATACAGGTATATGCTTATTATGTATTTTAAAAGCAATAAATCTTAAAACAATTTTGTATTTTATGAAAACAAAAAAAAAGAAGACAAAAAATACCAATTATCTACTGACTCTGGAAATGATTTTTTTAAATACCAAATATTTCAGGAAAAGAAAACCAGAGATCAATAGAACATATAGATGCACACATACTACACATGTCAATAAATAGAATTCACATATATAAAATAAATTATATACCACAACAAAATAGAAATTATTCACTACACAATGAAAAAGTGATATAATATTCAAAAACAAATTAATAAAACCCACTACGTCATCAGACTAAAATTAGAAAAAATCATTTGCTCATAACAATAAATGGATAGAAAGAAAGTGACAAAATTTAACACCTGTTGATTATGAAAGTTCTCTGAAACTGGTACTAGAGGGGGAATTTCTCATTTGCTAAAGAATATCTACAAGAAATATGAGAAATTGGACCTTCTCCAATCAGATCGGGAACAAAGTAACACTGTTCTCTTCTACTACCACTTTTTAACGACCTAATGGAAGTGTTAGGTAAGTAAGACGAGAAAATCAAATGTATAGAACAAAACATAAATAAAATTGTTTTTGCTTGCTTTTGATGTGATTATATAGCAACATCCAAGGAAATTATTAAAAACAACAACAACATCAAAATCATACATAATCAAAAAGTGGGTAGGGCAAAATCTCAGAACACAAGGTTAACATACAAAATTCAATTGCTTTTTTAGGTAATAGAAATTGTCAAATGAAACTTGAAATGTATCATTTAAAAGAGTGCTGAAAAATAAATAGATGATGAAGTATATGTCAATCTGAATACAAGAAACTAAAACACTGTGATGGAATTAAAATGTACCTAAATAAAGTGAGAGAGATTTTTTCTTCATGTATTGGAAGTCTCAATATTGCTAAGATGCCAGTTTTTCTACAGAGTCAACACAATCCTATTGAAAAATCTCAGCTGCTATTGTGTAAATAGTTACAAACTGATTCTAAAGTTTGTGTGGAAAGGTGAAAGATCTATGATAACTACCAAAATACAGAGAAGTGGTGGAAAATGAAGAGGAAGATTTACACTTGGAAATATGAACTCAATACTAAGCCCCAGTGATAGGGAAAACATTGCATTGGCAAAAAAGACTCATAGGTGGATGGAACAAAAAAGAGTGCACAGAAATAGATTCACACAAATGTAGTTGACTGACCTCTAAAAAAGGATGAAGGGTAAGTCCATGGAGAAAGCACAGTACTTCCTACAATTGACACTGACCTGAAACTAGTATATATTGCACAGAAATTAACTAAAAGTGAACATAAACCTATATGTACAATGCAAAAGTATGCAATTACAACCAGAAGATGTATGAAACAATCTGTACCACCTGGGATTTGGTGATAAGGTTTTAGAGGTAACACCAAAACACAAACATAAAATTTCAAAAAAAATTGATAAGTTGAACTTTTATATTCAAATCAATACTTTTGTACTAAACAAGACACTATTAATAAATGAAAACTTGAGCTATAATCTGGGCAAAAAATTGAAAGTCCCTATGTAATGAAGGACTTGGTTTACAATAAAAAAAAAAAAAAGACTGGTTAAAATGAAACAATGAGTAAATAAACAACCTAAATTAAAAAAAAAAAAATGGGCAAAGAATCTATACAGGCACCTCATAAAGGAAACTGTACAGATGGCTAATAAGCATATTAAAAGTTGCTCAACATAATTTGTCAGTAAGGAATTATAAATTAAAACAACATTGAGATATCATTCCACACCTATTAGGATGGATCAGTTCCCAAAAACTCACAATGCCAATTGTTGGCAAGGATGCAGAGCAATAAAAAAACTATTTGTATTTCTGATATGAATGCAATAGATACAGACACTTCAGAAGATAGTTTGGCAGTTTCTTCTAAAGCTAGAGATAGCTTCCCTTTGTGACCTACCTATTGTACTCCCACATATTTACCCATTTAATTTGAAAACTTATTTCCACAGATAATGCTGCACAAAGATGTTTGTATCAAAATATTTGTTGTTGCCAAGAAGTGGAATCAATCAAGATGTCCTTCAATATAATGAATGAAACTTTTCAGTTCATTTGTACAATAAAATAGCATAGCATTCAGTGATAAAAAGAAATGTGTTCTTATTACAAATGCCTTGGAAAATCATGGTATTTTGCTAAGTGAAAGAAGCCAGTCTGAAAAGGCTGCACACTGTCCACTTCCCTTTATGTCACATACTGGAAAAGCAAAGATATAGAGGTGATGGAAAGATCAGTAATTTAGATGATGGAAAGATCAGTAATTTTTGGGAAAGAGAGGAAGACAGAGGGAAGAAGGGAGAGAAGAAGGGAAGAAGCAATGAAGCCTAAGAGATCATTTAGATTATTCAAACTTTTCTGTGAAGTATTGTAATCGTAGATCCATGACTCTACCCGTGTGCCAAAAAACACCGAACTTACAGAACACAGAGCAAAGCAATGCATAGACATCTTTGTGTGTGTGTGTATATATATATATATATATATATATATATATATATAAAAATACTATACATTATACAATATTACATGCTATAGAATATGTATAATATATGTGTTCTTTGGAGTAAAATAAGTATATATAAATATATATTTAATATAATATTTCATACTGTATATACATATATTACATATATACATGTATATGTAATATACTATGTATAATATAATATATAAGTTGATGAAGTAGCAGGAGAGTGGTATTATGGTTTGGATGTGATGTATTCCCCAAAAGTTCACTGTGAGACACTGCAAGAAGGTTTGAAGGGGAAATGTTCGGGTCATAGCTTTAACATAGTGAGTGAATTAAACCCTGATGGGATTAACTGAGTGGTAACTGGAGGCAGGTGGGATGTGACTGGAGGAAGTGGTTCATTGGGGGGCATGGCTATGGAGTATACATTTTATATCTGGAGAGTGCAGTCTCCGCTTCTGATCATCATGTGAGCTGCATCCCCTGCCATACTCTTCTGCCATGTTGTTCTGCCTCACTTTGAGCCCCAAGGAATGGAGCTTGCTGTCCATGAACTGAGATCTCTGAAACTGTGAGACCCCCAAATAAATTTTTCCTCCTCTATAATTGTTCTGGTTGGATCTTTAAGTCACAGCAGGAAAAAAGTTGACTATACAGGTGGGGAAACTTAGGAAGGAAGTTAGACTGAAAGGAGAATCACACTGTATTAGAAATGTGTGAAACAGCTTCCTGATAGACTTGTAGAGAAGTCTGATGATGTTTCCAAAGTTAGGAAATGAGCAGAACCTATGAGACTAACAGCAAAAGGATCTCAGGTAAGGACTATACTCTACCTGATAAAGTTTTCTATGGCATACAGGTTAACAATCCTGATGTAACCAATGATGTTCTAGAACAGAATATTTCAGTCAATGGATGCCTCATGGTAGGAGCCAAGTTTCCGACTACAGGAGTGAAAATTTACAGAAAACAATCTGGTAATAGATGAGAGTTGGAGTCCTTAGTATCAACTTTGACTTAGTTGACTTTAAATCCAAATGGATACACAAAGAAGCATTTATAGATATTTGCTTAAAAGCAGGTCAGTATATACATATTTTTCTTTTTCTGTCATATGAAAGAACCTAAAAGAAAAGATACCCAGAGTACCAAGGGAACAGGGCACTAATACCATTATTTAAAAGGTGGAACTGGTTCCTTGGAGAGATGACTGATTTAGTCAGCAAAAGTTCAAGAAAATCCTGAAGTATCTGGAAATGCTAGAAAGAGTGTGCTTCAAAAATTATTAAATAAATTTTAAGAATTTACTGTGATAGGGGTGTGTCAAAGAAGTAGAGGAGTTATTTGAACAGAGCTGCCAATGGGCAAAGTAGAACTATTTGAGCTACAGTGATATTGGATTAAAGCCTAAAGTATAAAATAAATACTTATAAGTCTATACAAATGTAAAGCAATGATTGAATAAATTAACGAGTAGGAGTGACAGATCTGTAGTTCATCATAATTCCAAAATTTTTAAATTACTCTATCTTAAATAAAACAGCATAACTGCCCTCTCCTTAAACATGGGCTGCATGTAGCAATTTCCTTCTGAAGAGCATAATATCAAATAAGTTAGGGAACGCCTTCACTGTGGAGAAACAACTTTTGCCAGGAAATCGTTCCAATAACAAGCATAAGTCACGTGTAAGGTATGTGCTCTTCGTCTGATTTGATGAGTTAACATTTGTTATCTTCCTTCCAACATCCTAGTCTAACTGTGAAACATCATAGAAATAATCCAAATAGAGGGGCATTCTATAACATAATGAATTTGTGCCCCTCAAAAATATCCATGCCGTCAATAAACAAGGAAAATTTGAAAACTATCATAGTTCGGAGTAGACGACAGATACATAACAAGTAAAATAAGTGCCCTTGTGGAGATCATGGAATATAGAAAGGGCACCAGATATAAACTATGAAATTCTGAATAAACTATAGGCTTTAATTATTAATAATGAATTCATATTGGTTTGCTAATTGCAACAAATGTACCATATTATTATATGATTTTAATAATACAGGAAACTTTGTTGGGGGCAGGTAGAACATGGAAACTCCTTGTACTATCTTCCAAATTCTTCTGAAAATCTAAAACTGTAGTAAATATCAAATTATTTAAAAACTACAGAAAAAGGGATGAGGTAGACGTGGACCTGTTTTCCTGTTTTCTTTTGAACAGTGGTACCTTTCTTATGTGCACGAATGAAAATGAATTCAGATATTAACCTCAATTCTTTAGATGTTCTTTAGAGTCCTTTGGAGCTGGAGTAAATTATTTGATCCAATTACTCAAAATTCTAGTATTAGAAAATGTACAAAAAAATACCATAACATGAGCAGTACTCAATTTTTCCTCTAATCCACACACATAAATTTAAAGCAATCAAAGTTCAATTTCCTAGTACAATTCAATGTATTTTCAATTTTCTTGGGAGAAAGAGAAAGTTCCACCTAGTTAATGTAAAAAAAATTACATACATTCCTAGGACAGACACAGAAATGTGCGAACTTTAAACTCCATTATTTATTGTCTGATACTGGACATGGAGCCTTAAGGCATGTGTTAACCGTTTTATCCTCTAGTTACTTGAGAAGGAGTTCCTAAATCATGGTTTTTCTAAAAACATAATGACTAAAGATTTGAGAAAGGTGTCCCTGGTTTAGAGAACATATCATTCAAGTGACAGCTGAGTATTACAGCTACATCTCCCTCTGTTAGAAGGAGAATTTCTCCTTGCTACATTTTCCAAGTGTTAGCCCAAGTATGTAGACTGAGTTTCATCATTATTGTCATAATTAAAGGAGTCAAAGTGCATTTCTCTGATCATAGGTTTTCTCTATACTACAATTCATTATGGCCTCTGATTTTCTGGTGTCATAATCTTCAGGCATTTTCATTGGTTTAGCGACAATTTACCAATGTAGTGGTTAACTGAAGAGACTTCAATACTAAAGTGAGTCAAAAATCTGTTTCTTAACACTAATTCAATCTTGTTTTCCTTGGATAAATTATTTTCATTTTGGTGACTTGGTTCTTTTGTTATAAGTGGAGATACAAATGAAATTTAATTCACAAGTTTTATGAAATACTTGGAGAACCAATGTAGGTTATGATCTTAGTACAATATCTGAAATACAGTAAGTATGATGAAAAGATTTGTTATTTTGTCCCACACACTTTCCTAATAAAACAATGGAAGCAAGTGAAGGTAAGTATTTGAAATTCTCAGATTCAGAGAAGAAAAATAATTATTTGATGGAAGAGTAGTAAACCACCACAAAAGGTAGTTGTATTAATTACCCCTTAACCTATCCATAGCCAAATACCTCTTACTAAAACCCACATCAACAGTACAGATTCCCTAGCCTTTAATTCAGTTCTGAATCCATCATTATTTCCACAAATGCAAGTCTCTCATGAGATTTAAATCACATGTAATCAGTGTGGGGACTCTAGCTTTATGCCCTGTTCTGTAAAAGAAGGTACACTGGGAGAGAGCTGGACTGGATGCTGATGGAGCAGCTTCCATATCCATCCCAGTTTCTAGAACAGTTTATAAGAATACCTGCTCTCCAGCAGAGCATCCGGGGCATGCATTCAGCACTGAACAGCTTCCCACAATCTGTAGAACAAATGAGTCTAGTCATATTGGACTCATATCTCCCAAGGCTGCTCCATTGGAATTTTGGGCTCCGCTCCTCATTGGTGAACTTGCTTTCCTATGAGCATTAAGAAGTTGGATTCTAATATGCTGTGGTTCAACAGTTTTATCTACCTAAATAAAGCAAAGAAATCTTCTTTTAACCACTAAAAAGGGGAAAAAACCCTTCACTGAATAGATGGAAGTGTCTTCTACCTTATTTATACAAAAGACTGTATTTCAAACCTAAGCATGATTACACTTCTTTTGATCCAGAAATCTTAGGTGAGATTATCCTAGCAATGTTCAATAAGAAATCTTTCTATTAGCACATTATATGTAATTTCCATCAAAAATGAAAATAATTTATTCAGAGTCACATTGAATGAGTGCTAGAAATAAGAATCTAACTTAGACTTTTTAGCTTTGAAGTCCCTTTTGTTAATCTTAATATTATATCTGATCCTATTATAAGATTTGAGCCTCCTTATAATATATCACCAAAAAAATCCTAGATCATAATTGCTTGACTGTAGAGAAAATAAATTATTTCGGGGGAAAAAACAATCTTGGATTTCTTGAATTGCAGCATTTACTGTCTTTTGGGTACCTAAAGTAAAGTTCTACAGGCATCGAAAGTTAGTTAAAAGTAAATATGGCACATAAAAGAAGTGAGCATTCTCCTGTGTTTTGTTGATGCTGATAGTGAGTGGCTATAAATCTGCCTTCTTTTCTATCACAAACACTTCATTGATGTATGACATTGTCATACATGTCCTGCAGGACCTCTATAGAGTCAAGGTGCAGATATCTCAAGACTGCATTAAGGATGGAAAAAATCTAATTCAGGTTTTCCTTGCCCTGTGTTGTAACAATCTTGCCCATCTGATATACAGAGAAATAATCAACAGCAGCTTAGATAAAGGATGTGGTGAAAAACCAAGGTATAAAAATCAACTGCTGGCAGAAGGAGTTGCCAAAGTGCATTTACTTATACCCCACCTCTAGAGGATTAAAGTAGGAGTCTACTTTCTTCCCACTGTCTCCTTCTGAGAGTAAAGTGAGTTTCTCTGCTCTGGGACTTGCCTGCTGGAAGGATGCTGTTTACCACCTCTGTTGTGTGACATGTATTGCTCTCTGATGTAGAATGCAATCTAGAAAAAGAGTGAATATGCAGATACTGAAATACATAGAAATAAATATAATTATATTGATAAGAAAGTAGAAACCTACGGAGTGCAACAGATATTTAATACAGGCTAATTCACAAGTGGCAACTGAAAATACATAAGCATGCCACTAAAATAAATCTACTTTAAAAAAAGAAGTATATATATATATATATCTTTTATATATATATATGTATACATATATATATATCTATATATATGTATAAATATATATATCTTTTATATAAGATATATATCTTTTATATGATATATATCTTTTATATATATCTTTTATATAAGATATATATCTTTTATATATATTTGTATACATATATATATAAAAGATATATATAAGATATATATATCTTAGCAGATAGTATTAGGAAATATTTTAATATTAGGGAAAATATTAAGATGTATCCAGACGTAACACCATGTTCAAAGTTTGAAATCAGATACATCAGATGTGGAAAGTAAAACAATAAATACAATAGAAGATAATGAACAATACCTTTATTGTTCACAGTGAAAGTTTAAGTCACCATTCTTGGGGGTAATCTGGCAATACAAAAATGGAGTAAGTATGTGCAAAGCTTAGGAAGCAGGATCACAGATAAATATTTTAAAGGCATTCTCAAACAAGGAAAAAGTATGTAAGTATATCCATCCTAAGTCTTATCCTGTAATGACAAAATGCTAAAGTGTTGGAACTTCAATCTCTGGAGAGTAACATAGAGAAATTTATAAATATAGAAAGTTTTGTTATGGTTCAAATGTGTTCCCCAAATTTTATGTGTTGGAAACTTAGTGCCCAAATTTATATGTTGATGGGAACCTGTGAGAGGTGATTAAGAGGAAACAAAGTCATGAGAGTGTGGCCTCAATGAGGGCATAAGTGGCTTCATAAGAAAAGAAGAGAGACTGGAGCTCTAACACTGGCTTGGTCTTTCCAACTAGTGCCCTGCACCATGTGATGATCCAGCAAGAGGGCCCTCACCAGATGCCAATGCCAGGCTCTTGAGTTCATCAGCATCCAAAGTCAAGAAATAGATTTCTTTTCCTCATAAATTATTCAATATCAGGTATTCAGATATAGCAACTGAAAACAGATTTTGATAGCATACATATTAATAAGATAATCTTAAAAAGTATATGACAGAGTAAAAATACAAATAATCTGAGCATAATATTTAATCTAAAATATATGCAAACAACAAACAAAATATTTCTTACAAGAGTACTTTTGTGCTAGTCAGGTTTCTATAACAAACACCTGAGATAATCAACTTACAAAAATTAAAAGTTTACTTTGGCTCTCAGTTTTGAAGGTTTCAGTCCATGAGTGGTTGACCCTGTTGTTTTGGGCCTCTGGTGACAGCACATCACAGATGAAGGACGTGGCAAGGGAAAGTCATTCACCTCATGTCCAGGGAGCAAGAGTGGAAAGGAAGCCAGGTTCCCCTATTTCTTTCAAGGGTACACTCACGTGACCTGAACATGTCCCAGCATGCCCCACCTCTTCAGGCTTCCACCACTTCCCTGTGGTGCCCCACACTGCCACCAAGTCTTTAGAACATGGACCATTTGAGGATACTAAAGATTCAAACCATCGCAGCATGTGGATATGTACCTTTGTGCAAGTATTTCATATACATACATACATACATACATATAAATGCTTAATCAAGGGGTAATTGATTAGACCAATGATGATTTGCTTCACAGACCAAGTAATATAATTAATCCAAATGTTTACAATGAAGAATATTAAGAAAAAAATAGATATTTTAATAAATAATGATCCTTTTGCTGAAGTAGACTCTGCCAATTTCTAGTGTTCAACAAAAGTAGTAGTACCATAATTTTGTCTTAGAAGAAACACTCCCATTCCCACTTTTGTTTCTCCCCTATTTATTCATGCATCATATATCTACCTGCCAGTTTTCACTAAAAAACGGAAAAACTTTCCTCCTTTCTGTTTGCTCTCATTTACATAAGTATGAAATTTAAAACTAAATCAGAAATCAGAAGGCATTTTTATCCAAATAATCTAAAACAGATAAGGGTTAGATTCCTTAACCTGCCAGACATGAAGTAAAAAAAAAAAGGAAAAGATAGATTGAAGGTAGTGTCTAGAATGTCCTTAATAATCACAATGATTCATTCTTTAACATTTGTGCTTTTCAGTTCTTATATGTTGTATCATTAGAGTTTCATAGAATCTCATGTCCACCTTGATTCTAAGACAGTTGCCTAGATAACCTGATACCAATTGTTAGCTCTAAAATGTCAATCAAGGTGTTCTGACTATGTTGACACTAACTAGGTCTAAACTAGGTCTAAAACTCTTGAAGATATTGGTCATCCCAGGTAAGAAGTCTTGAGATGTTATACAACTGTGGTTTCCTGAACAAATCCATCTGTAGCAATGTGGAATGCTAAGGACATTATTAAAAAGGAGAACATTCATATTGAGTTCCAGGAACTCCTGAAATCAACTCCAGTTGTACCTTCCTATACTCAGATAGAAAGATCTGCAAGCAAATTGTTGATATTAAAATCTCATCTCTAGATGTAAGTGGATTAATTTTTCCATTAAAATTAATGTTTTAATAAGTATTTTTGTTGGTGAATCCTGAGTATTCATGAAAAATCTACTCACATTTCCTCTACATATGCTTTTGGCTAAACTTATGTTTATTTTCTGATTTACATCTTTTCATTACACCTTCACTATTATGAGGTCCTAAAATTTAATAAGGGACTAATTTAAAATCTTCAGGAAGGTTGTAGATAACAGCTCTTTATTCAGTGGAACCATGAGAGGCAAATGGGAGCTATAAGAGGTATTTTTTTTTTTGTCCAAGCACCAGTTTGACATCATACATTTTTTTTTCTTTTGAGAAATGCAAATCGCTTTACTAAATTACTTTTCTGTCTCTTAAAATATCATGAGAAAAATGTGGCTGGTAGATACTATCATTCAATGTATTTCAAATTGAGATTCAGAGGGTTTCCATCATTTAGAAAAGTGTAGATGTTTGTTCAATAATACATATGCATAGAACCTGTAATGTGACTCACAGACCAAGTTAAAAAAATTCTCAAATTCCAAAAGTTTTTATCCCTTTCTTTGTGTTTCATTTGTATTCTTTTTAGTTTATTCATGTTCCCATTGCAATATACTGATGTGCTGAGAGGACAAACATTGAATGACAATCAGTTTCATTGGTCTCATATCAAACCAAGAGTTAGTTTCCCTTTATAATTCTGTATCAAAGTATGTGCTTCTAACATAATTTACAGTTGATTAACCAAAGACAGCAGGGTAGATGATTTGCCTAACTACTTCAAATTGTGCTCTTGTGAATGAGTGAGATAATAGTCATTCACCTGGCATATTGGTATGACCTATGCAAATAACCCAGTGTTTTAAAATTAGTATTCATTTGCCAAGCATTGTTCTCTTTTGTCCTACAATGTTGCTTCTGATGAACCAAAATGAGAATACAGATTACCTTTTAAATAAAATCTGAGTTCCCTCGCCATTTCTAAATGAATGCATATAGTGCATAGAGTTTGAGGTCAGGGAGATTTTTGTCCCTGGAAAAAGCTCAGCCAATACACCTATGAACTTTAAAGAAATGAATGTTTATGATATATGGCAAGACAGATGAAAACAGAAAAATACTGAAATAGTAAAATGTAAAGAGAAGAGCAGCAAAAGAAAAAAATAACTAAGTGCTCATCCAGAAAATACTCTAACCCAGCATTGCTTATTGGCAATGAAAGGCAAGCTGTTGGTAGTGTAATTGCACCATTGCATCTAAGCCCAATTTGCTCTTATTATCTTGTCATTTCCACTCTTTCCTTCCTGTTCTCTAGACACTTTGCTTCATGTCCAAAGAGTGAACAGGTGGTTGCTTCTTCTCTGGAAGCCAGTTGTACTACTTGCTCCAAATGACTAAGCAGGCTACTTTTGTGATGTGTATAGGATCATGCTGTGTTTGTCAACAGGAAGTGGTAAAATGGCTCACAGACCCTCTGCAGAAGTGTGTCAGAAGCTTTATTGAAAGAATTTACTTCTGGAACTCACCAGCTAATGTTTTAAGGAAAAAAAATAAAGAGCACTTTCTGCTACTATTCTGTTCTTAGGTTTTAGAGCGAAAAATAACACTAGAGTGATTATAACATGCTAATTAGTTGTTGCTAATTCATTTCTTCCTCTTCTTCTTTCCCCGCCCCCTCTCTTCCAAAGAGAAACAATTTGAATAAAGTGGAGCTATGAATTTCTAATTGATTGCATCCAGGTGCAGTGGCACTTGCCTATAATCTCAGTGACTCTGGAGGAAGGGAGATAGCAAGTTCTAGACTAGTTTGAGCAATTTAATGACATTCTGCCTCAAAATAAAATTAAAAATGTAGCTTTGTGGTAGACCTACAAAAAATAATTGATTGTAGAGTCATACAATTACTGATGTTACTGATGTTATCAATATCAAGAGCAGACTTAAACACACACACAGAGAAAAAGCATAAATCTAAAATGTAATTGTGAGAGAAGGAAAGAGGGAATTTATATTTTACTACATTTTATTTTAACTAACCCCCTTGATCAAGGTTGCTAATGATTATAAGGTTGGGTTAATGGATGATTTTTGTACTAGATATAACATTTTATTAAAATAAATATAGAATTATTCTAGGAAGAATGAAAATCAGAGAACTGACCTTCTTCTCTGAAGACAATTCTAAACATGTGAGCTTCTTAAAGACATTCAATTATTAAGTATTCATTTTTTGAACCCAGCGGCTAATAGAGTAGATATGCAGTAGATATTTAGCAATAATTGTTGAATAAATTAATGAATAAATGCCAAGTAACTGTTAATGGTAATTTAATTTTCAATGGAAAAATAAGAATTATCTACAACATAAATACCTTCTCCTTGTTCACAAAATAACCTTCACTGAAACATGCTTTGGAGTGGATTTAACTTAGGAAAACAGAATCTAACTTATTTAGCACAAAGTTTCGAAGAAATTTAATTTTTAAATCTGCTACTGAAAGCAATCTTTTAATTCATGCTTTTTTTTGGAAAGGTACTATTTTGGTGTTTAAAATATTCAGTATTCATGTTTTAATAAAATTTTCACCTCTTCTCCAATACAATAAATGTTCTGCTCTGCTGTGTAAATGCCACACAGTCTTAAATGCAAGGAAGAATTGACAGAAGTTCTGGTGTGGTCCTACTATATTCCTGGGTCCCTGGAGTTTGAATATTGTTGACTTCCTTTGGCTCAGGTGGCAATCCCTTAACCACAAAACAAATTCAGAAACAAAACAGAAGTGATCAACCACACTGTAGTCCACATATCACTTGCTTTCTGATATAAACCATTCATTTCAGTCCCTACCTAATGTGTTCTCACAGTGTGTCCCCAGGTTCAGCAGCACAAAGGAGTTTACTAGAATTGCAATGTCTTGAGCTCCATTTCACACCTACTGAATCAGACACTCTGGACTTAAGGCCCTGAAATCTGGGTTTCAACAAGATCTCTAGGTAATTCAGTTGTGTGCTCAATTTTGAGAACTACTGGTCTATGATATCTAAGAATACTCAAACAGCATAATAAAGATATGAGGATAGGAGTGCATGGTTCTAGTGACTTGGGAGGCTGAGGTGAGAGGATCACAAGTTCAAAGGCATCCTCATCAAATAGTGAGGTCTGGAAAAAAACCAAGGGAGACCCCGTCTTTAAGTAAAATACAAAAAAAGAAAAAAAGAAAAAAAAAAAAAGGGCTGAAGATGTAGGCCAGTGATTAAGTGTCCCTGGGTTCAATCCCTAGTACAAAAAAAAAAAAAAAAAAAAAAAAAAAAAAATTAGTACATGGGTATTTCCATTTTGTTAATTTCATCCACAAAGTCATACTATCTCTGTTGACTTACTTGTTTCTCCTAAATTTTCTCTGAGTAGTGGTCTAGAGATTGTGAAAATATCCTTCTAAGGTAAAACATAGCTGCTTCTGGATATTCGTCCTGCTCCTATTGGGTCTCTTTGATTTTGGAAGAAGCATATACCTCATTGGGGTGTGCTACTTGAGCTCATTTTCCAAGTGATACATTTTCCAAAAATTTATGAATCTCAGCTGAGGCCTAGAATGTACGAAGACACTGCACCAGGTCCAGGCTTCTGTGTAGGCTTCTCTGCTTCTTGGGTTACAGGCCCCAACAGATCTAAGGGTGCTTAAAGTGTCAGTGGCAAATAAGGATGCTCTTTGGAGCTCTGAAAGCCCCCTAAATGTAAGTCATAGAAAAGGCGTCAATGAATATTCACTCTCTTTTTGAGAAACATATTTTGGCCTGCTGTAGAGGCACAGTAGAGATGAAATATTTGACCCAGGCCACCTAGTTGCTCTGTAACTTGAGTACCCATTATGAATTCTGCATTCCAAAGCCGTAAAGTTGGGCCAGCACAACAGCATTCCCTTGTCAAATGGGAGCAGTGTATATCAGTTGAACTCAAGCAGACCTTGAAAACACAAACTAAGTTACATGAAGAAGTAATTCAAATGCCCAAGATCACCAGTGCTGCTTCACTGCCTTCTCCCTCCCAGTCGGTTCTTTTAGTCTTATGAATATTTCTTTATAACCAAGTGAGGATAAAAACTCATTCTTATTTTGTTGGTGGAACTGCATGACATATAAGTAACATCAAAGAGAGAACAGCTGCAATGCTGTAATGCCAGACCCAGATAGTCCTGAATATAATTATGAAGAAAAAGTCTCCTAGTGGACAGAACTCCATGTGCATTTTTTCCAAGAAGGACAGATGACCGAAAGTGGAAGACTGTATAATTCTCAAGTTGAGGCTGACGATTTGGCTTTATGGTTAAGAATCTGAAGGAACATACCTGGTATCAAGGAGGTCTAAGAGAAAGATACATGGATGGACCTCTCTGAATGAGCATAGAACATAAGGATATTTGTGTCCTATGTGAAGAATTGCCAACAAGTGCCAATGTCAGCATAGAAATATGCTTATAATGAGCATTGGACAGCTTATTCTGTTAATATCAGCCATTCTCTTCCCCACCCACTAGTATCACATTCCATGGCCTGGTCCAATGTAGCAAACCAGATGGCAGCAGAAAAGAAGGCTATCTATAGTCGGAGCAATATAGACTTCCACTCACTCAGGCTTATCTGGATGTAGGCACTGCTAACATGATAGCATTTCCTGGGTGGATTTGCCTGGTTAATTACATTGAACCACTTCCATGATGAAAGGGGCAGCACTATGTTTTTAGTGGAATGAGATACTATAACACATATAGATACTGATCTGCCTTCCCTGATTACAGTGTTTCTGTCAAAATGGTCATCCATATGTTTCTAAAATGTCCTGTCAAACATGATGGCATTATATAAAGGATTGCATCCAAACACTGAGCTCATTTCTTAGTAAAACAAGTGTAACCATCAGTCCATGCTCATGAATTCTCTGAAATAATCATATACTGATTTTATAGACCTTTTTACAATCTGATATAACTTATTTTTAAAATTATATCAGCTACAAAATGAGTCTAAGAATGTCATCTACTTAACAAAACTACTCAAAAATTGAAAAACACTTTACGTATGTTTTTCAAAAATCTTTATGAACTTCAATGTAAAAATTGACAGTTTTTGTAAATCCATTCACAAATATTATTTACTTATTATTTGATAATCATTACATTAAAGCACTTTGTACAGTCCATTTATTCTTTCCATTGCATTATGATTTATGTAGAACTTAAGACTCAGAGAGTTTAAGAAACTGTCAAATGGACTGGGGATATAGCTCTTTGGTAGTTTACTTGCCTAGCAAGCACAAAGCCCTGGATTTGATCCCAGCATTGCCAAAAGTAAAAAAAAAAAAAAAAGTAAAAAAGTCACAAGTAGTGAACAGTAGCATGAGGTTTTTGCCTCAACAGTGTATTGTTAAAGTCATAGCTTGTAACCTACATATATTTTCTGAACATACTATAGAATTTCATCACCTTATGAAGCACTTCTCATTCTTAAAGAGATCAGCGTCACAAAGTGTCACCCCATTCTTTATTTTGCTAAAGATGAACATGTATGATTTCAAAATGTCACAAAACAGAAATTTTATGGAAATCAGTAATTGTAATTTGAAAAGTCACTCATACCTAAATTTTACAAAAAGAATATTAAAATCTGAACTGAAGACAATTATATACATTTTATGCTGAAAAGATACATCATTACATTTTAACATTTGGAGCTCCAATGTATAGTGCTAAAACAACAATATGAATGATATCAAATGAAAGGAGCACAAAACAGAAGGTACTGTAATTTAGGAGTAAAGTGTTTGAGACATTAGATTTCCACTGATTACCTTAGTAATAATGATTACTGAAGAGTGGTAGGTGAAAATACATTTGTAACAATTTTGAGAAGAAATGAAAGGTGAAGATCTGGAAATGTGGAGTATTTACAAGCACACTGAAGAACTTGATGTTGCAGAAAACTGAAAATTCAGGTTGAAGCTAGTGAGATGAGTAAGTAATATATTTTATTTTAATTTTAAGACATAACTATGTGTTGTGATAGAACTAAAGTAGAACAAGACAAATTAGTAATGATAGGAAAACTAAGATATAATTTCAGGAGCAAGGTGCTCAGGTTACTGAAGGAACATGGAATCAAGTTCACAAGTGAAGAATATTTGATTAAGATGGGAGCATACACATTTCATTCACAGCACCTGAAGGAAAACAGTATACATGCAAGTAGTTGGGCAGATTTTTTGATTAATAGATAAGGAATATTCTTTTTATTGTTTCAATTGTTTAAGTAAAGTAAAACAGGATAACCAGATGTGACAATAAGGGAGGAGATTTAGTGAAAGTTTGGGGACAATGCAGATAGAAATAGTCAAATCGGGCAAATATAATTACTGACAAGTAAGTTAGGACTGCTTTGGAGCCATAAATTAGAGGTGCTGTCATCAATTTGTTGCTTTCCTGTAGACAAATTCTGCCATGGGGGTAAACTGATATAAATATGACTTAACCTTGTTAAGTTTATTCTAGGTAAGTGGCAAGGAGATAAAGTCACAAACATTGAAAATGTGTATAAACTAGTCATTATGTTGATGTATGATGAAATCTAAGTTAGAAAAGGATAGTATGAAGGATTGATGGTTTATAAATCCTTAACAAACTCTGGAGTAACAATTAAAGTAAATGAATTATAAAGACACAGAGTTACAAAACTGAGATTCTGGAAGTGATAGTTATAGACAATAATAGAACTTAGGAATGACTGTGGGAATGAGAGCCTGGGAACAAATGGAGAAAGAGCTAAAAGGAAAGTAGTGAAGAACTGGAAATCGCCATGTGAAACTACTGAAGCATAGGAACTACCAACCAGTGTAGGGACACATGGTTAGTTACGTGCTAAATTCTTTAGTCAAGGAGCAAGAATGAACAGATGTTCAGCAGATGATGTCAAATATGTCAATGAACAAAAATAAATCTGAAGAAATGCAAAGCAAAGGAGGAGTAGTTTATGAGGAAAGAAAAAGATTAGACTTCACACAGAAAAGCAAGGTAAATACATGTTGACCCTCAGGTCTAGAGGTTCCTGATCTACAAAAGAGACAATCATCATTTGAGAAGACTCAAGATGAAACATTGTTTCTAATGGATGTCTGGGGGTGAATTAGGGTGAGACAGTAAAGGAACTTTAGGGAACGGAGATGATTTTGATTGATGTCAAAATATAAGTCAGAATAGTTTGAGGGGTTAGAAGATTAGGAAATGGTTGGAGGATGAGTCAGATTGGGGTTATAGTCATCTGGGGTAACCAATGCAAAGTTGTAACTGGTCACATTTAGTATTAAGCACCGTGATAGTTCAGTTTCAGGAACATTCAGGAACATTCTTCTGAGGAAACAGAAGAATTCATCTATTTGCTCTAGTTTCCCAGTTGACAGACATTTACCCTAGAGAACATTAATTTCATAGAGTTTCTGGTTTCCTTTGTCACTTCAATTGAAAATTTCCAGGGAGGAGAAAAATGATGACCGATATGGGATGCAGGTATACACTGAGGGAGAAGTGGTTTGTGCAACATGCATTATTTTGAAGTCTAGGTGGATTTGACAATGCAGAAGTAACTGAAACTGGAAGAAATGGGAGAAATGGGAGAAACCAAGAAAATCAGAGCACTTTTAAAGAAGTGTTTAGTATTCAAATATGCATGTATGTACACATACATGACCACACACATAACAAAGTTTTTCCTTTTTCTTGAAAATACTCCTTGCTAATGTTAGAACAACTTTTATTATTAAAATGTTGGGCTATTCCCATACAAAAATAAAATGAATTTGATTTAATGATATCAACACATGTTTTATATATTTCTCTCTTCTCATTCATTAATAATGAAAGATTCATTTTTTGTAGTCTTCTAAGTCTACAATATTAAAATTGTTTAGTATCATGCAATGAAAATGTTTGGGATTAGTTGACCAAGATCCAAGGAGACAGATCTGCCAGCATCTCAGCATATAACCTTGGAAAATGAAATTGGCAATTATAGAAACAGCCATATATTTATCATTACTGAATGTTCACTAAGATGAAGAGAAGGAGGAAGAGCAATAGGAGGAGGAGAAAACATAAACTAGTATTTGCAATCCTCTGTGTCTTCAGCACATAAGAATTTAGTCTGGGATTCTCACTTTGTAAATGACACCTCTAAAACACAAGTTTCTTCTTTTTGATTTCATTTTAATAAATAGTTCCATATTATCATTCAGATACCACCACTTGCTCCATTGAATTCTGACATTATATACTGAAATACACAAGTATGTAGAATAATTTTGAAATTCTGGGTTGACTTTGTAATAGTATAACAATTCTTACATTGTGTTATCACATTCATTTCAAGGGAACAATGTCCATTTGATCAAACTGGCTTCTTTTCAAAATTATTGATTTTCCTCCAGTGAAAGAAATATGTAGGAAAGATATGTAGAACATTTTAATATCTAAAAGATAAAATTACATTTTAAAAGTATATTACTTTTATATGTTACTACCACTGAGTAATCTAATGGATGACATTTTGTATCATTTTCTCATATTCAATCATTTTATATAAACACAACCATCAATAGTTAAAAATCAAAATGAATATCCGTTAGTTACTATTCATTGTATTAGAGTTATTTTCTTCCTCAAAAATTCCAAATGATAACTTGTTGAAACAATGGATATTCTACATACCATTTTAATACAATTAAGTTTTAAAAATAATAAGGATATACAGCATTCAGATGGCATTTCACAAAATCTGCTGATCCCCTTTTCCACCTATCTGTGGAGGTAGGAACAATGAAAATACCAGCCAAAACTTTTTCCAGGGAATTTAATTTATGCAAAGGAAGGAGGTTGAATGAGATCAATAATATTAAGTGAGTTCAAGATCAAGTTTATGTAAAAGTCCTTCAGGAAAAGTCAAACACAACATCAAGTCCAAAAAACCAGATGCGGTATCTGAAAACAAGGTACAGAGACATAAGTTTGAAAATGGGGGATATGTAAGGACAAGAATCTGAACCAGGATGAATTATTTAAAAACGATGAGCAGTATAATCAACAATAATGGCATTAGCCTGAAGAACACAGTTCTGACAGGCTGGATTAATGATAAGTTTACACAAGTGTGAATAGTTACAGAATTAACAGTAAATTCAAGCCCTTTTCTTCCAGAGTTCACCATCTGTAGGGAAAAGTTTATGGTTTGAATCTTCACTCTCCTCTAAAGTTCCATGTGTTAAAGGCGGCTTTGTCTCCAAGATGGCAGTCTTGGAAGATGCTTTTCTCCTTTTGCTTCCTTGCCATGAGGTGAGTACTCCTGCCATGATCGACTGTTTCACCACAGGCCCAAAGCAACAGGTCAATCAATCATGGGCTGAAACCTCCCAAACTCTGAGCCAAAACAATATTTTTATCTTTATAAGTTAATTATATCAGGTAGTTTGTTATAGTAACTAAAAGTTGATGAATACAGCAAACAAACAAAATAATTTAAAATGCTATCATGTAAGAGTATAGAATTGAGACTCTCAAAAAATTTGACAAAGGTGATAGAATTTATGTTTGAGTGTTGTACAGTAGGTAGTCTGCTCCTGCCTTTTCATATATAATTATATATTATTTAATGGGGTAAAATTCACATGGCCATCTTTAAAGGATATAATTTAATGGTACTTAGTAAATTCATATTATTCTAAATACCACCTCAGTTAGTTGCAAGTTATCTTCTTACATTTTTGTGTGATAAGAGCAGATAAAATCTATCAGCAAAGTTTCAGTCACTAAAGTAATCTTACATAACTGCAAGCTTATACCATCTTTCCATTACCTCCCTTTCCTCACACCTGACAGTCATTTCTCTATTTCTATATATTTGACTTTTTAATACCCTGCATATAAATTAGATCAGACAATATTTGTCTTTGTGTCTATTTCATTTAATATAATGTCCACCAGGTTTGTTACAACTGTTGCAAATATCAAAATATCCTTATTTTTTAATGCTAAATAATATTCCATTGTCTATACATAGTACATTTTTTATCCATTCATCCATCAAAGGATACTTTCCCTATCTTGGCTATTGTAAATAATACTGCAATGAATGTGGAAGCAGTGATATCTCTACATGTTACTGATTTTATTTCCTTTGGATATGTATGTACCAGAGGACTTTTCAATTATGTGGTAGTGCTATTCTTAAATTTTGGAGATGCCTCATACTCTTTTATCAGTAGCAATTTCCATTCCCAATAGCATTACACAAGGGTTTTTGTCTCTATACCCTTGTTGACATTTGTTATCTCTTGTCTTTGAGAAAATATCCATTCTAACAATTGTAAGGTGATATTTCATTGTGTATGTTGCTCATTTTTACAGGGGACCTATATGCAGAACAAAGGGTCACATAGGTTGCATGATCTGGGGGAGCCAGGTGTGCTCTCACTCTAGTGACATACACACTTCTGGGGTTCACTTTTCCTTCTGGTTCCTTACTTCTGCCTGAAGAATGCCCTGGTCATGCCTTCAAGGAATATATCCTGAAAACTCTCCTCTTTTTTCTCTTGAGAATGTCTTTGTTTTCACGTTCCTGAATGGTCTTCACAAAGACAGACTTCGGAGGGTTTCTCCAACTTTGCAATAATTTCTTAAATGTTTTTCTTTCTGACATGGAGTGTTATTATACAAGGTGTTAGAGTCGGTATCTGATAACTCCAGAGTGTGGGTTGTCTTCAGGTTGACCTCTGTTCCTTTCTTTTTTTTTTTTTTTCAGCATAAAATCAGCAGTTTTTTTTTTTTATTGTAAACAAATGGGATACATGTTGTTTCTCTGTCTGTACATGGCATAAAGGCATACCATTTGTGTAATCATAAATTTACATAGGGTAATGTTGTTTGATTCATTCTGTTATCTGTTATTTTTTCCCTTCCCCCCCACCCCTCCCACCCCTCTTTTCCCTCTTTTCCTTCCTTCCTCCATTCTTGCCCCCCTCCCTCACCCTAACTCTAACCCTAACACTAACCCCTCCCTCCCCCCATTATGTGTCATCATCCACTTATTAGCGATATCATTCGTCCTTTGGTTTTTTGAGATTGGCTTATCTCACTTAGCATGATAGTCTCCAATTTCATCCATTTGCCTGCAAATGCCATAATTTTATCATTCTTTATGGCTGAGTAATATTCCATTGTGTATATATATATATATATATATATATATATATATATACATACCACAGTTTCTTTATCCATTCATCAGTTGAAGGACATCTAGGTTGGTTCCACAATCTGGTTATTGTGAATTGAGCAGCTATGAACATTGCTGTGACTGTATCTCTGTAATATGCTGATTTTAAGTCCTTTGGGTATAGGCCAAGGAGTGGGATAGCTGGGTCAAATGCTGGTTCCATTCCAAGTTTTCTAAGGAGTCTCCACACTGCTTTCCAGAGTGGCTGCACTAATTTGCAGCCCCACCATGGCATTTTTTCACAGAAGTAGAAATAGAAATTCTCAATTTCATATGAAATCACAAAAGACCTGATGAGCCAAAGTAATCTCAAGAAGAAAAGGGTGAAGGCATCACATTTCCTGAATACGAATAATATTACCAAGTTATAAGATTAAAAACAATATGGAACTGGCATGAAAATAGACATATAGATCAAGACATAAACCCAAGCATGTATGGTCAAATAATTTATGACAAGGAAACTAAGTCATAATGAGGGAGGGATAGTTTCTTCAATAAATGGTATTGGGAAAACTGAATGAAAATAAAAAAAAAAAAAACTGAACTCTTATCTTTTACCACATGCAGAAATCTGTTCCACATGAATTATAAACCTAATGTGAGACTTAAAACAATATAATTTCTAGAAGAAATTCTAGGAGGAAGCTCATCGACATTAGTTTTAACAATGATTTTTTGGATGTCATGCCAGAAGCTCATGGAACAAAAGCAAAAATAGATAAGTGGAAAAACATAAATATAAGAAGTCTTTTAATGAGGGAAAGAGACACTTTGAAAGATTGTCACAGAATGACAACAGTATGGAGGAAAAATGATATTTAAGGATGAAACGAAGATACAGCTAGATGTGATGAAAACAAGAATAATGATCTGAAATTGGATGGGAATGCTGAAAGAGTAGATACTTGCAGAGTTTAAGGACAATTAAAGTTTCAAGAAGAAAGGACTGGTCATCCATGAGATTGCATTTTACATAAAAAGGGAAGATGATAATGAAGTCATCAGTCCCTACTAACCTCTCTCAGCAAACAGGGGCCTCTGTGTATGACTGGGTGGACCCAGTGCTCTAGGGGCTCTGATTCCTCCTCAGTGGGAATGCCTGAGGCTGTGCTGAAGAATGGCATCTGTATCCAGTGAGGGGCAGTAAGGGATATTTGGAAATGGGACCCTGGCTGCAGCTGAAGCTTTATAATCACGAGGTTAGTTTGCACCATCAGCAGGAATATTCCAACTGAATGCTAGGGAAGCATCTAGGGAAAAGTGGTTGAGAAAAGTCATATGATCTCAGTCCACACTCTCAGGGAAGGACTGTATTCTTCTATCAGTTTGGATGCTATACTTCAGGATTCCTCTAACTCTGTTCTACAGGTTTGTTATAGTAATCACCATTCAACATGAAGATATTTATAAAAATACTTTTCAAGAACTTGTTGTTGTTTTCTTCTATAGCCAAAGATGGTGACCTATATATTTTCTTGTGAATCTTCTTCACGGTTAGACACAAATTCAGGGTTGAATTTTTAGTCCTAAGAGGTTTCCAATGGTCTTTACTTGGGCAAATTATTCAACTTTCTCTTGACTGAAATAACAAGCACAAGCCTAAGTCAATCTGCTCTAAAAGAAAAGCAATAGCAAAAGCTTCCAGAAAGTCCACTTCTGCTAATGAGGAGATAGAAAGGAGAACTATCAGAGGGATTTTTCTTTTAAGTAAAGCCACTCTTTGCTCAACTGTGGAAGAAAGTCTATGAAAGACACAGAATGCAACTACAGAAATGTTCTCATCAGTTGATCAATTTATTTGAAATGTTTATGAGGGACCCTATATATTTTTTCATAATAGTAAATCCTGGGGTCAAAATGAGAAACTATAGTTTACTTTCTCAAACTTGCATAGAAATGGAAAATAAAGAACCCAAACACAAGTCAGCAACTTTGATTTTAGTCCCAGGGAATACATCACTATTGGCACCCTGACCAGGAGCTGCACCTGCTTTCCCTATAGAAAGCTGATTTGGTCTCAACCGGTAATCAAGGAAGATGGGCAGTAGTTCAGTCAAACAGATTATGACAGGTGTCTAGAATATGAAGTCAGTGCAGGGCTCAAGGCTGAGCTTGGTCACATTTAATCATTGCTTTATTTTATTCATGGTGAACAACACCATCAGCAAAACTAGGAAAGGAAATGTTTTACCAGGGAAGTCAATGATTCTATAAAATCACAAACATGCCTGATATGACTGGGAATTTGAACAACAATTCTGATGATAAGTGGGCCAATAGAAACTGTACCCTATGAATAATTATAGTCACGCACACAAAAGGAGACAGACCAGAGAAAGGCCCATTAAAGTACAACAGAGATGCCTCAAAGGTCCCTGAAGCACACACAAAATTAGCAAGAGCATAAATATCTACCCACTAAAATATTAAGTATTTAAATGACACTAATCTTGCTTTAGTCATAAGAAAATGCTCAAGAAGTCTGAGATCTCCTCTAGCAAAGCAGAGAAGGCAGAAAGTGCACAGCAAGGGCAGGCAGTCCAGCTGAGATGGCTGCTGACACCCTGGTCACACAGGCTGCTTATATTCATAAGGACTACTTTCTTGGTAAGGATAAAAAAAATCTAGATTTTAATGTGAGCAAATATGAACAGGAATACAACATGGGGAGGCAAAGATATGTTTTCAAGAGAAAGATGGTTAAATGCACTTGGAGCTATTAATAAAATAATAAAATAACTAATTTTTGTGATTGTCACAAGAAGGTATTTTTGGATGGTAAAAGTCACTTTCAAGTGACTGTTCCTTACTGCCCTTATAACTGACCTTATCCTTTGCTTCATGTATAACATGTTCAGTTGTCCTCTCTTATCCTTGGGGAATATGTTGTAAGACACTTAGTGGATTCCTAAAACTATGGCTAGTATGAAATCCTATAAATACTATTTTTCTTACACATACATACCTATGGTAAAGTTGAATTTATGAATTAGCTATAGTAAGAGATTAACAATAACTAATGATAGAAAAATTATAACAATGCTCTGTAACAAATTTAACAGCAGTATCACTACTCTTATGCTTTGTGGACATTAGTAAATGAAATAGGGTTAAACACAAGCACTGTGATATTGCAACAGTCAGCCTGATAATCAAGACGGCTAAGTTGCTAAAGGGCTGTAATGTTTACAAAGTGGTATTCTGGACAAAGGATGATTAATGCCCCAGGTGGGACCATGAGGGATGGTTCAAAATTTCACCATGCTATTCAGAACAGCATGCAATTTATAACGTAAGCATTGTTAATTTCTGGAAATTTCTATTTAATATTTTTGAACCACAGTTGATTACAGGCACCTAAAACTATGGAAAGTAAAATATGAAACATGAAAATACAGATAAGGGACAGCTACTCTACTTTATTGGGATTCATTTGGAATTTAAAATGTATGAGGCTTTGAGTCTAGGTAGAGTAGGATTTGCCTGGGAATAAGGTGCAAGCAAATAGAGCAATATCTGATGCTGGGAAATTCCTCAGTGATTACAGAGCAATAACTTTGCTACTAATGTCTAGCACAACATAATTTTGGAAGTCCCACTTCTATCATTTGCTCTCCATATTCTTCAGTTAATTTTTCTACATGGGTCCCCATATGGCCTGAGAAACCAAGTAAAAAACAGGGATCAAAGAAATAATACTGTGCATTTAGCCTGGTTGCTTTGGAAGATTAAGGAATGGAATTTGGCAAGGAGGCCAAGTTCTAGATCACTCACTCCTATTTCAACGAAAATGTTTTGTTTTGTTTGTCCTCTTTTATCTATTGGGATCTCTATGAAATTTCATTCAAAGAAAATATCTAAATATAGAAAAAGGTCTAGGTATGAAAAATCATTTGGAAACTTTGGATATAATCTAACATTTACGTACACTAGAAATGATTCTTTCTGTTTCCTAGGAAACTCTCTCAGAAATTATTGAATTAACTTGATGAAAACATAATGTTTAAGAATGAAGAAAAGTATATCTGAGATTCAGTTAATTAGGGATCACATATGAATGGAAAAAAAGAAGAATCAATCTATTAGCTTCCCATCTCAGTCTGGATTTTACTATGAGAAGTACAGCATAGTAGAGCTTCCATGTCTAACAGAATACTCAGTTGGCAGAATAACCCTGAGGCCTGATTGAGTGTATAACTCCAAGTGCCTCTAAACTTTGCCATGGTTCTTGGGAACCCACTCTGAGGGCTCCTTTGAAGAGAATTTTGTCAGGATGCAACCAGTAGTAAACTCTATGTTTTTTCAATAACACAGAGACATCTACTTAAGGATTCTTGGTATTTTTATATTACATCGAAATGTCATTGGCTACATCAATGTATATGTAAATAATACAGCTTTCAGTATTAATTTTCCTTGAAATATAACAGAATGAGTTTTCTGATTCTCACCAAAGCACCACTGTAAGTCATTATGCTGCCAGGATATAAGAACTCAAAAACACCGTGACAATGTATTAACAAAATATTCCAGCTTTGGAAGTCACATTCTGTCTCTTTAACAAATATCATGTGATTCCTCCCCAAAGTGACACTTGTCCTTGGCACAATGTCAGGGATTACACTGATCTTCCACCTGCTTCAACTGTGCTGACTCATATGCCCTTTCGGAAGATATATTTGGTTCACTTTTCTAATATCAAACTTATTCACCCATTGTTCTTAACAAACAAAAGAGAATGTGACAGTTCCCTGGTCTCTGGTGCTGTGAAGCGTTTTAGGAAACACCTCTGCCAAGCCCTCCCTTGAACTGTCATGTATCTCCCTTTCTCCAGGATGCCACAGCTCACTGCAGCATCTTACTCCAGCTTCCAACTTAATGTGGAGTCTCTGACCCTGTCCCTAAAAAAGTAGGCTTTTAAGAAAGTAATTGATATTTCTCATTCCTTTGAATGATGCTTCTTAAAGGAACAGTATGCATTCAAATCAGTTCTTAAAATGCACATTGTGAAAAATTCATTCACATAGAGTCTTAGCATGAATAAAGGTCAGGTTATGTTCTGTGTTGCTATCCTTTTCATACTGGAATATTGAAAGAGAAAATTGCTATTTTTCCAAAAGAGAAATTGAGGCTTCAAAATGCTTAATACCAAAGAAAAGAATTATTTTATAGAAATATAGAAAAACTGTTAATTTATCAATAATTCACCCAATATACTTTATTGTAAAGTAAGTAATGGTCTTACCTGAATTTATGGAGATCAATATTTTCCTTTGTTGTGGTCACTTCTTTGGCAATCTCAACATTCTGGAGAACAGTCTAGAGGCAGAAATAATAAAAGAAAAAGAGAAAATCCTATGAGCATTCCAAATAGAAGAAATGAAATTTATTCACTTCACCCATGAGGCAGACATGCATTACATTTACACTTACTAGGATCATGCTGAATTTTCCCACATCTCCTTGTCAATTTCTAGGAATAGCTTAAATCCCTATGAATCATCAAGATCAGAAATAAGATAATATTTTCCAAATAGCTAATGTCATGGATTAATTTCTTTTGAACACACTGTAGGAAATTGGCTTTCAGGGAAATACAAGAGAATATTTGGTAATTTGCCCAAAATTTCATTTGCCAATAGTTGGCACTTGGATCTAAACTGCCAATACTGAGGTCTTTAGAATGAGACTCCAAGTTTAAATTAGCAATAATATTTAAAAGCTTTTAATGTGCAGAATAGTCTACTGATTCGAGGCCAAGTTGTGATGACTTTTTTATGAGACTTAGCTATTAACTCAGTTCTATGTTGGGAGAGAGAGTTGACCCTTTCAGAGGTAATGAAGTTCAAGGCCTGAGCAGCAGATTGCTCATTCTAGGGGCTAGGATGATGTTTCTGACTTTGTCACTTAATTTTTAATGATCCCATTTATGTTACATGTCTTTTCATGGACTTAATTTTAGTGTTGAAAAAACTCTAATACTTTCATAAAATGTTAGCTAGATGACATATCTGTCTTTAATAGAACAATGGTTAGCAGAAATTCCAGTGCTGTGGGGTTGGATGCACAGAAGTCACTTTTGCAACTTACTTGAAAACTATACAAAAGGTTGGGGAGATGATTCTGAGTTTAAATCTGATTCAGATTCACAGATTCCTATGCAAATACATTTTTTAAAAGATCCCCAGAAAAATCTGAAGCATAGCCCAGTTGAGAACCCTAAATTAGGAGGAACAGCATATTCTAAGGTGTGGTAGAAATGATTCTGGGATAACTGCTGAGGATCCTATACCCTGGTATAGTCCTTGATTCTGGACTACGTTTGTGACAATGATGAACTTCCCTTCTGTGATGAGGTTCCATTAGATGGCAAAGGTGAGGGGATTTTGCAACTGTAATATTCCAAAATACGAATTTTCATTTAACCAATTTGAAAGAAGATTATCCTGGGTGAACTCACTTGATCAAATGGGAATTCTTACATTGGGTAAGAGAATCAGATTGGGACAGATTCTCCTGCTGGCTTGGAAGAAGTAAGCAGCAAGTGCTGGGACAAGGCTACATGCTTATGTTTTCTACAAGGTGGCTGCTAGGATCTCAGAGCAACCCTGGACTGGCACATCACAAGAAAGGAGAGACTTCAGTCCTTCAAATACAGAGAACTAGATTCTGTTGAAAAACAAGTTCAGGAAAAGACCTTGGGATCCAGATAAGAACAAAAACCTACTTTGCAGTCTTGTGAGATCCTGAGCAAGGAATCCAGTTGTGTTTGCTCTTCTGATCCATGGAGACTGTGAGATAACAAATGAGTGCTGTTTTAACTACTAAGGTTGCAGCTTCTTATGTGGAAGTAGATAATCAATGTACAAGTTTTAGGCCTCACTCTCTTATTCATGTGTCCCTATCTCTTAGCACATCCATATATGAAGGCATGCACCATGAGTGTGATTCAGTATTTTTTTTAATTTACAAGTTGAGGAATTCAGAATTATATAATATGTGAAAATATAAATTACACTACAGTTATCATTATCATAACTTCTAATATAAGTTTTTTGTCCTTTTCCATACTTATTTTTACATGAACTAATATCTTTAATTGCATCCCTTTTTCTTCATTTATATTTTCTATATGATTATGGGTTTTATTTCTGAAATAGTAAACATACACCAAACTTCTTTGATAAAAAAATAAATAAAAACAAACTGTGTCCCTGCATCTCAGACCAAGGTTGAAATGTAAATGTTGTTCCCTAAAAAATAGCATGTTACTCTAAGGCATGTTCACATGTGGTTTCTATGGGTACACAGGAATATAGATATCAAAACTGGTTATAAGATGGCCAAAGTGAGCATTCTCACATATCCAGATAGAAAGACTACCAAGTGTGAAAAGACCAACACGGAGGAAATCTCAGTGCCTGGATGTCTCAGCTTATGTCTTCTGTTCACATATTTCCCTGCCTCAATTCCATAATTATCCACTTATTTTCATTTAAGCAAGTAATGGGAGCTCTGCAAAGGCTTGAATTTAACTCTGAATAAAATGAGGAAACCCAATATAACTACAAACCAAAGTCACAGATAGTATAAAGAAATGTTCATTTTAGCTAAAGAAATATTTTTTTAAAAAAACCTAAGAAAGCAGATTTATTGATTTATAGAAAATAGAAGAAAGGACAAATTCAAAGTTTCTATCTAATCAGAATACATGAAGCCAAAAAGAAATCCCAGAGCTCACCACCATGTCCTTCCTCATGTCTGAGTTCCCCGAGGTTCAGCTGTCTTTATCTATGCTTTTCTGGGCCTCTTATTATTATTATTACTTTATTTATTATTTTACTATATTTTATACTGGAGATTGAACAACTGGGTGCTCCACCACTAAGCTACATTACCAGCCCTTATTATTTTATTTCATTTTTCTTTGGTACCAGGGATTGAATTCAGGGAAGTTAAGCCACTGAGCCACATCCCCAGCCTTTTTTTTTTTTTTTTTTTTGAGACAGGGTCTCACTAAGTTGCTTCAGGCCTCACTAAGTTGCCGAGGTTGACTTGGAACTTGTGATCCTCTTGCCTCAGTTTCCTGAGTTACTGGGTTATAGGTATATCCCACTGCACCCTGTCCTTGTTATTTTGAAATATAAGACAGGATCTTGCTAAATTGCTAAGACTGCCTGTCCAGGTATTTATATGTTTTTCTGTATATGCTATCCAGAATTTTAAGTTGTACATAAGTAGGAGAAGGAGGTAGAATGATTTCTACTACAGTTTGCTCAGCACCAAAAGTTGGTTTCCATATGTGATCTAAATACTTAACTAGAAAAAGTAAATGTACAATTTAAGAGCATATATGTGATTTTTAAAATACATTGCTAATTTCAGTTATTCAAGGTGTGATGTCAATACAGCATACATTCAGTACATCCATACTATCTGTGTACCCTATAATTTTTTTAGAATATAAACTTTTGTTATTTTAATCACTGAAAACTTAAAATATAAATATCACTAAAAAAAAAAAAAAAAAAAACCAAATTCAGCCATAAGTGACAAACACAAAAGTTAAGAGAAAATAAAATCAATGATATTTAGAGTATTTTGGAATGCTTATTATGTGCATGAAAATTTAAGAGTCACTTTGTTGGTGTATTATTTAATGAGGTTAGCCTTTATCAAAATACTACTTGTGATTTAAAATAGTGTTTCATCATAGACTTTATAAAACAAAATCACCACTCTTCAACTACAGAGGGAATTTTGATATATTTTCAAAGCTAATTTTTTCTATGTTATGAACAATAAGAATTTCACAAATTTGGACTCTTTTTAAATAGAATGTCACTCTTTGAAAAACCATCATTAGTTTCAACATTACAAAAACAACAAGATACAATCACAAGAACTACAATGCTTTCTTCCCTAAACTCACTTCAGCACTCTGGTGTAGTAAAAAAAAAAAAAAAAAAAGTGTATACATACACACACACACTCACACACACATATATACTTGTATATATTTTTATATCCTACGATTATCAGTCTTTTTGTTACAAGATGAAATGTCTTGTAACTGGTGACAACCTCAAATTAAATTTCTCATTAATGACTATAAACATGTATAGCAGAGTGTGATGTACACACATGAGTCAGGATTTGTGAGAAGGGGGGGTTGTATACTAAAAAAACATTTCTTACTAAGGATGATTTATAAATATTATTCATGTTTTTTTAAGACATTTTCTTAAAAAGTATAACAATGATTTTATATTATTCATAAAATAGTAATGAGCTGTTCAGTGATATTTTATTGACTTTCTTTTATGTATTTTGTAAGATTATTTTGTCATGGCAATGAACTGACTTGTCAGAATCAACTTAGAATGACATTTAGATAGGGAGAAATCACATATTTCAAAACCACTGAAGAGATTATAAGAGCAGTCATAAACACATGCCTTCACTTCATCCAGATCCCGTTGTAATGTTATCTCTTACAAATATGGTCCAGCTGCACATCACTTACGTCAGTGCTGGGCTTGGTCAGCGTAGCAGCAGTGAAGGTATGACAATATTGCAATTGGGACTCAAGAAGCTTTGCAAATATCCAAGACCTCTTTGAGCCTTTCCAGGGGTCATTTAAGAACCCTGTAGTAAGTTACTCTGACAAAAGACCACCAGTTGACCCATGGGCATTTGAGTCCCCAGTTAAGGCCACCAAAGATGCTTACCTGACTCACAGCCAACCACTGAGGTAAGCCAGAGTAAAGACAAGAATTTCTCACTGACCCACAGGCATGAGCAATAATAAGTGACTGAAACTTGGGGGACCTTGTCATGCAGTGAACATTAAATGATGCAGACATAGAACTAAAATAATTATGTATGCAATTATATAATTAAAAGACAAGTTCGTGAATCTCATACTTATCTAAGTCACTTATATTAAAATCCTTAAGCAATGATTATGTATTTATACATCCCCTTATTATGTTCAGAGAACATCATTTGCAGACTTCTACAGAGAATCAGTCTATGAAGGTTTGGATATCCTTCTGCCTTGTGCGTCTATCAGTGTCATGACAAAATATACTCGAACACAGTTAGTACAAAAACCAAAAGCCACAGTTGATGTCCTTCAGTACAGCCATATTAATTCATTTCCTATTCGCTGAATTTAATGCAGCAATTTGGAAAAGAGTTTGGTAGTTCATCAAAATGTGAAATGAGGGTTTAAGAGGCATAAAGGTTTTCACCTGAGAACAATGCTGCACAAAAGGAGCTTGTTTCAGTCTTCAAAATAAAATATTAAATAGAGATTGATTCCCTAAAAATGCTGTATTTTGTAATACCATTTTTATAAGGTTAAAGTGCAAGTGTAAGAACAATATGGATATGATGAGTATCATTTTATTAAGACATTAATCATTTTCAAAAATCAAAAGAAGGGGTTGATAATTTTAAGCTACATAGGGTAGACTTTTCCTTGATTCTTCTCTTTACATAAAATTAAATAACTCAAAAAATAATCATAACATGATCCTAGAAGATAAAAAATACATTGTTAAATTCTTAGGAATCTAAGATTTTAGGAATAACGTTACAGTGAGTCACCTGAAATTTTTTTTTTCCTTCCAACATATCCCAACTGAGTCCTAAACAGCCCTGTAACACATGACTGCCAACAAGTGAAAGATAAAACAATAATAGCAAATTTACAAATGGATCACACTAAAAACTGTTATTGCCTTGGGGACCAAAAAAGGGTTGGTGCAGCAAAGATCTCACAGACAGATACACCCCATTCTATATGTGTGGAAGCACCATGGTTTCCTGCTCTTCATACAAATCAGTAATGACCTGGTCTCTGGCAATGACATCAATGTGATCCTGAACCAGTCCCTGCCAAGCAATAGCTACATTCATAAAAGCCATAGAATCAGTGAGGCCTGACAAATGATCCATTTCCTATTGCACACCTGAAACTGCAGTGGTCTGATCTACCACTATAATCAGAGGTGTCCCCGCCTGGCACTTGGAACAGTAGTATTCTGGTTTGCAGTATTAGAACCACCAGGGTCTAGCCAATATACTATGCACTGCCAAATCTATGGAGCAGCAGTAACACAATCTGCTGTTCTAGCAGCTTTAATAGGGTATCTATTCAGAAATAAGGACAGCAGCAGATCCAGTCTGCTGCAAGGACAGGGTGGGTGAGACAAATTGACCTGCTAAAGCACCCCCATGCAGGCAACTGAGGCAGTGGCAGACACAATTCACTACAGTGCTAGTGATCATGATCACCCTATCCTGAAACTCTCAACCAAAAGCTACCAGTAGCCCAGGCAGCATGCACAGGGCTCTAAGTGCTCTGAAGAGAGTCCAATTGAGCAAGGAGAATCAAAAAAACGTAAGTTTTCAGGGCCCTGGAAATGAAATTATCATTGACTCCACAACTCACAAATATGGACCAGGTATTACATACTAAAGTTGAGTAGGAGGATTACATGATGAAAAGGAAGATATAAGCAGCATCAACACTCCCCTAACATAATATATAAAATGTTTACCATATAAATTAAAATAACTCATCATGACAATAATCCTTATGAAATGGAATTCAAATTAGCAAAGACAAGCAATTGACACTGCACAGATTGATCAAATGGTAAAATAATGAAATGTATTTTAAAAGTTTCAATATTTATAAATTCTCTTGAAAACAATTTACAAATGAAAATGTTAGCAAAAAAAAAAAAAGAAGGTATAAAATAGAACTAACTGGAAATTATGCAATTTAAAATAGAACTAAAACTAAAAATGAAAAGCAGATGAGCTTAATATTAGATAGGAAATAAGAGAATATAATGAGTAAACTTTAAGACAGAGGAATAGAACTTAATCTGAACAACATAAATAAAATAGACTGACAAAAAACAAGTCACAGACTTACAGGACAAAAACAAAAGAACTAAATTGGGTATCATTTTAAGTTCCATATGGGGAGGAAAGAGTATGAAACTGAAAAGGAAATTAAAGAAATAATGTTTGAATACTTCCTATAATTGGAAAAAGACATTAGCTTACCAAATTCAATAAGTTTTAGCAAACCAAAGAGGATGTCAAAAGAAATCCACATAAAAATTTACTAAAATTAAAATTTTCAAACAAAAGACAAAAAAAATTTCAGAAGAGCATGAGAGAGGGAGCATTATCTCCAGAGTAACATACAATCAAATAACATGAGATTTCTCATCTGATACCATGGAAGCCAGACAAGAAGCACACATTTTAAATGACACAAAGAAAAAGGGAGTCACATGCCAAATCTATATCTGCAGAAGTTCTCCTTCAGAGATGAAGGAGAAATAATAACAATTTTAAGTTAAGAAAAGCTAAGGAAAAAAATGAGAAAAATACAAGGAAAACTGGGATAATTTATTGATAGTTGAATGACTATTAAAGAAAGGCTACAGCAGGTTCTGCAAACAGAAGGGAACTAGAAAGAGAAAAAAATGCATGTATGTGTGCATGTGTATATATATAAACTTAAATTTATATATATATATATGTACAGACATATATACACATATATACACACATATAAATTTAAATAGGTAAATGAAATATAAATTAAATTTAAACAGGTAAATGACAATAGGATTTTAATACTTTACTAGAAGTGATAATATCAGTAGTTATATTAAAATAAATATAAACATTGTAGTACTAGAATAACCACTAACAAACACTAAAGAGCAACATATTTAAAGATTACAAATAAAATGGAATTCTTAAAAGTTAAGAATGAAGGCAAGACTAAAATAAACACAAAAGTGGAAAATAGGAAGAAAACAATAAAACAAAAAATGTCAGACTTGAGGGCTAACTTATCAAAAGTCACTTTCAATGTAAATTATCAGAAAATGCCAATGCAGAGACAGGTGTTAGCAGAATGGACTTAAAATGCAACCCAAAATCACCTCAAATATAAACAGGGTCTTGCTGAGTTTCTTAGGATCTCACTAAGTTGCTGACTGGCTTTGAACTTGTAATCTTCTTGACTCAGCCTCCTGAGATGCTGGGATTACAAAGTGTGCATTACCTAGCCTGGCCTGGTTGAAATTAATGCTGACAGAAAGATATAATGTAAATAATTAAAGGACAGGAGCAGTTATATTATCAGATGAAGTAGACTTCAGAGCAAAAAATATATCCTATATATAAACCATATATATAATATATATAGTATATATAACTTTATATAATAATAAGTGGATTGATTGGTGAAGAATATATAGCAATCCTAAAGTGTTTATGCTTCAAACAACAATGCAAATGCCAATAGAGTTAATAGGAGAAATAAACTAAAGTTTTAGTTCAGGACGTAAGCACCTCACTCTCAACAATTAATGTCAGATAAAATTTTGCAAGGTACAGAATTGAATAACACCATCAATCAAAAATATCTAGTAGACTTTCAATTACACATCATCAAAATCAGAGTACATAATAATACACATGTATTGCAAATATCCATGGAACAAGTACTAAGGTAGCCCATATCTTGGATCATTAAAGAAACAGTAACAAATTTAAAATAACTGAAATGATAGAGGAGATGTTTCCCAGCCACAGTAGAATTCCACGTAATAAACAAGAGGGAAATCTTCAAAATACAGAAATTAAACAAAAGCCATGGTGCCAAGAAGAAGTGTCAAGGGAAATTTTAGAAAAACTTTAAAACTGAATGAAAAGGAAAACACAAATCAAAATATACTGATGTATCCAAAATAGCCCTGAGAGAGAAAATTCAGCACTAAATGCTTATGTTAGAAAAAAATTAAACATCTCAAATCAAAACCTATGTTCCCACCTCAAGAAACTGGAAAAATCAACATAAATTTAGAGCAAGCAAAAGTAAGCAAAAGATATGAACATATAGATGTCAATGAATCTGAAAAGTCATAACTCTATTGAGAAAAATCAATGACAAAATACTCAATAATTGAAAAACATTTAGGAAGACTAACAAATATACAAAAATAAGAGTACACACATCAAAATTGTATAGTACAAAATAAAAAATACCATGGCAGGTCCTGCAGTCACTAAAGGGGCATATAAAAATACTATGAAAAACTACTTATATATTTAACAAATTTTAAAAAGTGGAATAACTTTTTAAAACCTTAAGGCACCAAATTTAGCTAAGTAGATAAATCAACTGGTTTGGCAACCATTAAATGTTTTGTTTGCAATTTAAAATTAAAAATTAATTTCTAGCCCTATATGTTTTTTTCTTCAGTCTTGCCAAATATTTTTTAAATTACCATAAATTTTATATAACCATCTTGAAGAAATTGCAATAAATCATTTTTAAACTTATTTTATGAAGCTATTACCTTAATGCCCAAACCAGACAAAAACAACACATAAAAACACAGAAAAGACTAAAAAACAATCATTCTTATATATTTAAAGGGAATAAAACCCCTCAAAAATAAATTAAGTAAATAAGTCTAATAATCTATAAAAACAATTACATGAGTCACTGGTCCCAGCATGACCAATCTGGTATACAAGAGTAAATCAATATTAAGTGAAATTAACCAAATTATATTGTTCTATTGTGTGTATGTACAAATATGTAACAACAAATCCCACTATTAGGTATAATTATGATGCAGCAATAAAAGTAAAGCAAAGTAAACAAAATAAACAACAATATAAAGAAAACTAAATTAAAAAAGAAAAAATTCTACATTTTCTGCATATTAACAAGCTAAAGAAGAAAAATCACATGATCATATCAATAGATACAGAAAATTATTTGACAAAATTTAATACTTATTCAAGATAAAATCACTTAACAACTAGGAATAGAGAGGAACTTAGAAAAAAATTCCAAATCTGAAATAAATTAAAAATACATATATATAGCTTACCTCACACAATATTGAACAAGAATACTTTCCCTGCAATATCAAGAAGGCAATAAACTCTACTCTCAGTGCCCTAATTTGACACAGTAGTTTTAAATTCTAGCCAGTGCAATAAGGGAAAGAGAAGGAAAAAGACATGTAAGGATTGGAAAGGAAGAAAAAAAAACTAGTTGTTCATGTCACATAATTTTCTACATAGGAAATCTCAAATTTAACAAAAACTCTCCTATAACAAAAAACTACATGTAGTAAACTCACAGGACACAGGCTAAACATACAAAAATAAATCACATTCATATATAATAACATCAAACAAACAGAAACCAAAATAATGATGTAGTATTATTTAATATAACCCAAAGAAAAAGAAATGTTTGAATAGGAACAGAACAAACACAAGCAGGACCTGCATAATGAGAATTATAAAATGCTAATGAAATAATTTAAAGAGGTCCTAAATAAGTGGAGGTCATAGGTTGATAGATTCATGATAGTAAACATGTCAACTCTCTCCAAATTAATCTATAGGTATAATGAAATGCCAGTCAAAATCTTAGCAAGCTATTTTGCAGACATAACTAAGTTTGTTAAAAATTTATTTGGAAAATGGTTGCCCTATACTGGCAAGATTAGGAAGTAAAGAAATTCTCCTTTAGTTGATGGTATACTACATAGCTCTAGTAATCAAGACAGTGTAGTACTGACAGAGAAATGAATACAGATTGAAGAACCCAGAAAGAAAACTGTACAAATACAGTCAATTCTTGGGTAAAAAATCTAAAGTCATTCAGGAGGAAAGAATAGCTTTTTCAACAAATGTTCTATTCATTGGACATCCATAATCCTACATCTAGGAAAACAATGATTAGACTTAACTCTAAAAGCATGATCCACAAGGTAAAAAACCTAATGAACTAGATCTAATCAAAATAAAGGACTTTTCCTCTGTCAAAAGCTCTATTAAAAGAATGACAAAACAAATTACATATTTTGAGAAAATATTTGCAAATCACATATCCTAAAATTTACTTGTATCTATAATACATAAAGAATTCTCAAGACTCAACATTATGAAAAAAAAAACCTAATAATAAAATTAGAAAATGACTCAAATACACAGATATTTCACTGAAGAGAATATACAAATGGTAAATAAACATATGGAAATATTTTCAAAATTGTTAGCTATTACAGTACTGTTACTTATAATCTCAGCGTGATGCTACTGCACACCTGTTAGAACGGCCAGGGAAAAAAGTAAAATAAATGCCGGTGAGGATTTAGATAAACTGGATACTCATATTGCTGACATGCAAAATTGATACAACCACTCTGAAAAATGGTCTGGCAGTTTCTTTTAAAACTAAAAATAATCTTTCAATATGACCTAGCAGTTGCACTCCTGGGCATTCATCCCACAGAAAGGAAAACTTATTTTCAGTCAGAAACTTGTGCATGAATGTTTATAGCAGCTTTATTTTTGATACTCAAAACTGCAAACAACCAAAGTTCCCTTCAAAGGGTGAATGATTAAACAAACTGTGATACGTACATACTATGGAATAGTACCAAGAATAAAAAGGAACAAATGATTGATACACAGAGCAACTTGGAAAAAACTCAAAAGAATTAAGCTGAGTGAAAATGTTAATCTTAAAGCACACACACAATATGATTTAATTTACATGACATTCATGGAGTGAGGCAATTATAGAAAGGGAGAACAGGTTAGTAGTTGCAAGATGGCAGAGTTGCGGTGGAAACATGGGTGCGACCAAAAATGGATAGAAAGATGGGAACTCGGATACAGCACAGTTAAAAATTGTGGTTTTGGTGAAAACAACAGAAATATATCCATGTGATAAAATGACACATATACATAGATAAATATGTGCATGTATAACTGAATAAGTGTTGTGGATTGTACCAGTGTCAATCTCTTCGGTTTTCTATCAATATAGTTATAAAGATATTGAATTTGGTGAAACTGACTGAAGAGTATATAGGATTTCCTTGTAAATTTCTTTACATCTTTCTGGAAATACATAGCTATTTTGAAATTTTAATTAATGAAGAAAGAACAATGAACCGAAGCTTCAGTTATTGTTACTACTTGAAGGGAAATAGAATATGTTATGCTATAGTTTGTATCTTAATTGTCCCCAAATGCCCACATGTTGAAGGCTTGTTCCCCAGTGGCATCATTGAGAGGTGGTGGCACCTGTAAGAGGTGGGACCTTGTAAGAGATATCCTACTCATTGGGATGTGCCTTGAAGGGGATAGTGGGATCCTGGCCCTTTCCCTTCTCTTTTTCTGCACCTGCCATAATGTAAACAGGCTTCCTCTGGCACAGGATCTCATGACCTGCTGTGACAGGCCCTTTAAAGCAATAGGGCCAACAATCCCAGACTGATTTCTCCAAAACCATGAGCCAAAATAAATTTTATCTCTTTCTAAGTTAATTATCTCAGGTAATTGTTATTGTAATAGAAAGCTAATGCAGTTTACAAGAGTGGCAAAATGTTATGTATAGGATTACTTTTAGTTTTTCAGTTGTTACACTGAGTAAGCAGACTCACAGACACTTATGTGTGAACCTATAAACCATTAATATACTATATAATAAATACATATATATACATATGCATATATGTATATATATGCACACATGGATGCTATTTAAGCTTTTGTCTATGTCAGATTTTATAGTGAAATAATTAAAACACAAGCCAAATATGTGCTTTATACTGTGTGTCTGTATTTGCATTTCCTCAAATTGGGATGCAAATGTTCTGTCCTTTACTATTAGAGAAAGGACTAAGTTGTCTTTTAAAGTGCAGCAATTTTTCTGGACATGGTGGCGCACACCTGTAATCTCAGAAGCTCAGGAAGCTAAGGCAAGAAGATCACAAGATCAAAGCCAGCCTTAGTAATTTAGTGAGGTCCTAAGTATCTTAGTGAGACCCTGTCTAAAAAAAAAATAATAATAATTAAAAAGGGCTTGGCGTGTGGCTCAGTGGCTAAGCCCTCCTGAATTCAATCCCTGGTAGCATAAAATAAAATAAAATGAAATAAATGACAGCAACTTAAAGGATGAAATGAATTTACTTTTTAACTCTAAATCTATAATTTTGTGTTCTTATCTATATTTAATTTTATATTCACAATGTAAAAAATGTTTTTTGCTTGTGTAAATTACTAATATAATTAATAGGTGGGGATTTCATATGTTACATACAAATATTATATATATACATATATATATATTTAAAAATCTAGTCCTTTCTAAAAGGTTTTCAATTTGAGAAACTGAGAAATATTAACCATTCTAGGAAAGATTGATAAATGTTTTAACTTTTCTAAATTTTATGATTATTGATTTAAAATGTATCCATTTGTGGTTTACGTAAAATCCTAACTACTTTTAAATGTTTTGATTTCATAGAACTAAACTATAATATCAGTGAAGTACCAAAGAAGTATTTAAGAAAAAAAATAAGTGTTTACATTTCAATAAGTATAAGAAATAAAGAACAAAAATTAGCCCCAGAGTATCAAATTATAACTTAAATAATCTGTTCTTTTATTAAGCACTCCACTTTTTTATATTTATTCTAAAGTGTTTTTTGTGAATTACTGGGTTAAACCATAATTGATATGAAAATAATTAATGGCTTTTTTCAATCCTTTAAACTAAAATAATAACTGAAATATCAGGACTATTACATATGCTCACTATTCAACAAATGCTGTGTTTAGAAAAAATTTGATATCAAAGTTCTATGTACACAGGATTGGATATCTGACTGGCATATAGAAGAAGTTCAGAATCAAACTTTTATTACTGAATTTCAAAGATATTTTATTTAGCATAACTGAATGACTTCAAATTACAATGTGTCTTTCACTTCAACTAACAGTGTTTATTGCTTATATGACAAATATACATTTGGCCACACATGTTGGTAGTTTTGGAATTCCTGCTACAATCTTAAAATCATAGCTGTAAGCAACTGAAGAAGGAACAGAAAAATGGCACAGAGATAATGGAAGCAATTTCCAAGCAGATAATATGCAAAGCATGGTGGATGAGTGTCCCTGACTGGGGATGAAAACTATCCTGTAAGCTTATGGCTTCCCATTGTTAAATTAAGCAATACTAAGTCAAAGTGACCCATTTCCAGAATTAAAATCTAACTGGTACAAGGTCTCAACCTTACATCTTGGTACAAGGTAACTCAATAGTGAACCTCAGTAGAGAAAGCACAGAAAGTCTTCGTATGCATTTTTATAAACATCCTTTCCTGGTCCTTGTTTGAATAATCACCACCTGCAGAATTGTTTTCTGTACTTCAGCACATCAATTTGCCAAAGCCTCAGTCCTGTCATTGACCACACTATCATATAGAAAGCTATTGTTCCCATGTAGACAGTTTGCTAGCATGAGGCAAATGGGATTCCTTGGCTGGGGACAAAAACTAATCTTTAAGTTAAATCAGCTCTACTTAATTAAATTGAGCAATATTAAGCCAATTATACTGGTCTCATAAACAAAGCTATATGTGTGAAGCTCTCCATTGAAGCAGAACATAACACTGGTCATTGCTAAACATTATAAACCACTGACAATGAAGTTCAAGACATTTTTAAAAATGAGAAAAATATTATTTCTCCTGGTGGGAGGAGAGAAGAATAGAGTCTATGGGTAAGAAAGTCACTATTTTCTTAATTAATAATACATATGAGATTTACTAAAGGCAAATTTTAAAATCTGTATATAAGAGATGACTCATTATTTGCCCAGAATTTTAAAGTAATATTCAGAAGAATGAACTTTTCCCCTAATGTTGTATAGCCATATATTTAATTTAGCTAAGAAACCAAGTATGAAGAAGTTAGCCATACATTTAATAGTTGAAGATTATATTTTTTTTCCAGTTTCTAAGTCATTGACCTAAGAGATACACACTTTGAAGAGCTATTTCTACTTATACATTTACCACATTTGAATGCCTACTAAGAACCTAGTACTGCTCTAAAGACTGTAAATGCAGGACAAAAAGAAAACAGACAACAAACAAATTAAAAAATGAAATGCATATTAAAGTATGCAATATGTTATATTCACTAAAGAAAATTGGAGTCAAAAATTTCCTGGTAAATTAAAATGGGTCCATTTGTGGTTTGCTAATCCTATTGACCCTTCAATGTCTCTTGATTTCGGAGACCTTAACTATGTCTCAGTGAGAATGTATGATGATTATGACCTTAACCTGACAATTACCAGTAAAAGGGGTTTGCTATGTCATCTATGGTGCACACCTGTCATTTGAGACTTATGTGCTCTCTGCTAAAAAGCAATCTTAGAATTGGATACTTGGATAGGCATGCTCATGACCAAGTGTTTCATAACTCTACATCTCGTATCATTTATGGCAAAGTATCTGAATAGCAGTAGGGTGATATTTTATTCTCCTAACCCTTTTAGGCACGAATGTGCAAAAGCAGCTTTCTGTACATTTTTACTTATGACCATTTTTTAAAACCTAGTCAGCAAGTCCATGGTGATATATGGCACAAAAAACAATCTGTATCTTTCTATCAAGGTCTCAGAGAGATCAATGGGAACATAAAAATAGAAGGGAAAAAGGAGAAAAACAAGCATAAGAGGCAGATCAAACCCACAGATTTAAATCTGTCAGTTCAATAATTTGTAGTGCTAAATGCTGCAATTGTAAAAATATGGTAATCATCTTGACAAGGTGGAATCCAACAAATTGATATTTTTGAATTGTTAAATTTGTCATTTTCTACCTTTGATTTTAAAATACAATTACAATAACTCACTATTATAAAAGCTAATTTTATTTTTAAAATCTCTGAAGAGAAACATGCAATACTTATTTTTTCTGTAAGAAACTTGTAGTTTTAACAGGAAAACCCAAATTTCTGAAAGAAATTTTTATTTCATAATACTGATTAGCAACCGTGAAAGGGACACAGAGACAGTCCTGTAATCAATATACTATAATTCATGGTTGCGTATACATTTGTCAAAAGTTAAAAATAGCCCACTGGGCAAGGCTCCTAGGCCCAGGCAGCAGGACTGGACCGCAGGCAGCTTCTCGGAGGAGGGCCACCCAGCGACATACTCACTCGGAGGGCGAGGCTACCCAGTCCAGGAGGTAGGTCCGGACCACAAGGAACATCGCAGAGGAGGGCTGCCCAGCGAGAGACTTCCTCCAAGGGCAAGGCTCCCCAGCCCAGGCGGTAGTTCTGGACTAAAGGGAACTTCTTGGAGGAGAGCTGCCCAAGGAGACTTCCCCACCAGGTGAGTCATCCCACCAGGTGAGGCTTTCCCACGGGGGCAGAAGAACCAGAGACCCAGGCCCAGACCAGCCATGCCCCAGATGGCAGTCTAGTCCCCCTTTGGCTGACCATTGGACAACAAGTGGAGGCACCTCTATCCACTAGTAGGGAATATACCCCACCTGAAGTCCACCACCCCTAGAGGGTCAGATTCCTTGTGAATCACTGCATTATCAAGTTCCTCCAAGACTTCAGATTACTGAAGACTAGGAGGTGAGTTATTGGAAATCTACAGGGACACCATAAGTCAATAGGGGACATCTGCAATTGCAGATTTTCACTACTAGAGTGGAAGATACCTGAGCATTATGAGAAAACAAGGGAAGAAAATGTCCCAATGAAACCTAGATGCTACATCAATAAAATCCAATGACAGCATGGCAGAAGAAATGTCAGAAAGGGAGATCAGAATGTACATAATTAAAATGATCAGAGAAGCAAATGATGAGATGAAAGAGCAAATGCAGGCTTTGAATGATCACACCAATCAACATTTAAAAGATCAAATGTGGGAAGCAAAAGATCATTTCAATAAAGAGTTAGAGATACTGAAAAAAAAAAAACAAACAAATCCTTGAAATGAAGGAAACAATAAACCAAATTAAAAAATCCATAGAAAGCATAACCAATAGGATAGAACACCTGGAAGACAGAACCTCAGACAGTGAAGAAGAAATATTTAATCTTGAAAACAAAGTTGAACAAACAGAGAAGATGGTAAGAAATCATGAACAGAATCTCCAAGAATTATGGGATATCATGAAAAGGCCAAATTTAAGAATTTTTGGGATTGAGGAAGGCCCAGAGAAACAAACCAAAGGAATGAATAATATATTCAATGAAATGATATCAGAAAATGTCCCAAATCTGAAGAATGAAATGGAAAATCAAGTACAAGAGGCTTATAGGACTCCAAATGTACAAAATTACAACAGACCCACAACAAGGCACATTATAATGAAAATACCTAACATACAAAATAAAGACAGAATTTTAAAGACTGTGAGAGAAAAAAATCAAATTATATTCAGGGGGAAACCAATATGGATATCAGCAGATTTTTCAACCCAGACCCGAAAAGCTAGAAGAGTCTGGAACAACATATTTCAAGCTCTGAAAGAAAACGGATGCCAACCAAGAATCTTATACCCAGCAAAACTTACTTTCAGATTTGATGATGAAATAAAATCCTTCCATTATAAACAAAAGCTAAAAGAAAGCCGGCACTACAGAACATTCTCAGCAAAATATTCCACAAGGAAGAGATGAAATACAACAATGTAAATCAGCAAAGAGAGGAACTACTCTAAAGGAATAGCCAAATAAAGGAGAAACCAAGTCGTGTCAAAAAACAAAAATGAGCCAAATGACCAGGAATACAAATCATATCTCAATAAAAACCCTGAATGTTAATGGCCTGAACTCATCAATCAAAAGACATAGACTGGCAGATTGGATTAAAAAGAAAGATCCAACAATATGCTGCCTGCAAGAGACTCATCTCATAGAAAGAGATACCCACAGACTAAAGGTGAAAGAGTGGGAAAAAAACCTACCATGCACATGGACTCTACAAAAAAGCTGGAGTATCCATCCTCAGATAAGATAATGTGTACTTCAAGCCAAAGGTAGTCAGAAGGGATAAAGGACATTTCATACTGCTTAAGGGAAGCATCAATCAGACATAACAATCATAAATATCTATGCTCCAAACAGTGGCTCATCCATGTACATCGAACAAATCCTTCTCAATTCCAGGAATCAAATAGACCACAACACAATAATACTAGGTGACTTTAACACACCTCTCTTACCACTGGACAGATCTTCCAAACAAAAATTGAAGAAAGAAACCATAGATCTTGGTAACACAATCAATAATTTAGACTTAATGGACATATATAGAATATAACATCCAACAAAGAGCGAATACACATTCTTCTCAGCAGCACATGGATCCCTCTCTAAAGTAGACCATATATTATGCCACAAAGCTGCTGTTAGCAAATGCAAGAAGATGGAGATACTACCTTGTATTTTGTCAGATCATAATGGATTGAAATTAGAAATAAATGACAGAATAAAAAACAGAAACTACTCCAACACCTGGAGATTAAAAAATACACTATTGAATGATGAATGGATAACAGAAGACATCAGGGGGGAAAATAAAAGATTCTTAGAGGTAAACATAAACAAAGACACATCATATCAAAATCTCTGGGATACTATTAAAGCAGTTCTTAGAGGAAGATTTATTTTATGGAGTGCATTCAATAAAATAAGAAAAAATTCAGCAATTAAATGACCTAACACTACAGCTCAAAGCCCTAGAAAAAAAAGAACAGAGCAACACCAAAAGTAGTAGAAGACAGGAAATAGTTAAAAATCAGAGCTGAAATCAATGAAATTGAAATAAAAGAAACAATTGGAAAAAATTGACAAAATAAATAGTTGGTTCTTTGAAAAAATAAACAAAATTGATAAACTCTTAGCCACACTAACAAAGAGAAGGAGAGAGAAACTCAAATTACTAAAATTCAGAATGAACAAGGAAATATCACAACAGACACAATTGAAATACAAAACATAATTAGAAGCTATTTTAAAAATCTATACACCAACAAAATAGAAAATATCAAAGACATCAACATGTTTCTAGAGACATATGAATTACCTAAACTGAACCAGGAGGACATACACAATTTAAATAGATCTATTTCAAGTAATGAAATAGAAGAAGTCATCAAAAGCCCTACTAACAAAAAAAAGTTCAGGACCAGATGGGTACTCAGTTGAGTTCTACAAAACCTTTAAAGAAGAGCTCATTTCAATACTCCTCAAAGTATTCCATGAAGTAGAAGAGGAGGGAACCCTTCCAAACTTATTCTATGAAGCCAATATCACACTGATACCTATACCAGACAGAGACACATCGAGGAAAGAAAATTTCAGACCAATATCCTTAATGAACATCGATGCAAAAATTCTCAACAAAATTTTAGCAAATTGCATACAAAAATATATTAAAAAGATAGTGCACCACAATCAAGTGGGTTTTATCCCAGGGATGCGAGGTTGGTTCAACATCCGGAAATCAATAAATGTAATTCACCATATCAACAGAATTAAGTCAAGAATCACATGATTATTTTGATAGATGCAGAAAAAGCATTTGATAAAATATAGCATCCCTTCATGCTCAAAACACTAGAAAAAATAGGAATAGTGGGAACATTCCTTAACATTCTAAAAGCCATCTATGCTAAGCCCATGGCCAATATCATTCTAAATGGTGAAAAACTGAAAGCATTCCCCCTAAAAACTGGAACAAGGCAGGGATGCCCTCTTTCACCACTTCTGTTCAACATCGTCCTTGAGACTCTAGCCAGAGCAATTAGACAGACCAAAGAAATTAAAGGGATAGGAATAGGAAAAGAGGAACTTAAGCTGTCACTATTTGCTGTTGACATGATTATATATTTAGAGGAACCTGGAAATTCCACCAGAAAACTTTTAGAACTCATAAGTGAATTCAGTAAAGTAGCAGGATATAGGATCAATGCTCATAAATCTACTGCATTTTTATACATAAGCAAAGAACCCTCAGAAAGAGAATTTAGGAAAACTACTCCATTCATAATAGCCTTGAAAAAAATAAAATACTTGGGAATCAATCTAACAAAACAGGTGAAAGACCTCTATGATGAGAACTACAGAACACTAAAGAAAGAAATTAAAGAAAACCTTAGAAGATGGAAAGATCTCCCATGTTCTAGGATAGGTAGAATTAATATTGTCAAAATGGTCATACTACCAAAAGTGCTATACAGATTCAATGCAATTCCATGTAAAATCCCAATGAGGTACCTTACAAAAATAGAGCAAGCGATCATGAAATTCATCTGGAAGAATAAGAAACCCAGAATAGCTAAACCAATCCTTAGCAGGAAGAGTGAAGAAGGGGTATCTCAATACCAGAACTTCAACTATACTATAAAGAAATAGTAACAAAAACAGCATTTTATTGGCACCAAAATAGACAGGTGACCAATGTTACAGAATAGAGGACACGAACATAAACCCAAATAAATACAATTTTCTTATACTAGAGAAAGGTGCCAAAAATATGCAATGGAGAAATGATAGCCTCTTCAAGAAATGGTGCTGAGAAAACTGGAAATCCATATGCAACAGAATGAAACTAAACCCCTATCTCTCACCCTGCACAAAACTCAAATCAAAATGGATCAAGGACCTTGGAATTAGAACAGAGACCCTGCATCTTATAGAAGAAAAATTAGGTCCAAATCTTCAACATGTCAGCTTAGGAGCAGACTTTCTTAACAGGACTCCCACAGCACAAGAAATAAAACAAAAATCAATAACTGGGATAGATTCAAAGTAAAAATCTTTCTCTCAGCAAAGGAAACTATCAGGAATGTGAAGAGAGAGCCTACAGAGTGGGAGAAAATCTTTGCCACTCATACTTCAGATAGAGCACTAATTTCCAGAATCTATAAAGAACTCAAAAAACTTTACACCAAGAATACAAATAACCCAATCAACAAAGGGGCTAAGGAAATGAACAGACACTTCACAGAAGATCTACAAGCATTCAACAGATATATGAAAAAATGTTCAACATCTCCGGTAATAAGAGAAATGCAAATCAAAACTACCCTAAGATTCCATATCATCCCAATAATAATGGCGATTATCAAGAATATAAGCAACAACAGGTGTTGGCGAGGATGTGGGGGAAAAGGTACACTCTTACATTGCTGATGGGGTTGCCAATTAGTGCAGTCACTCTGGAAAGCAGTGTAGAGTTCCTTAGAAAAATTGGAATGGAACCACCATTTGTCCCAGCTATCCCACTCCTTGGCCTATACCCAAAGGACCTAAAATCAGCATGCTACAGTGATGCAACCACATCAGTGTTCATAGCTGCTCAATTCACTATAGTCATATTGTGGAACCAACTTAGATGCCTGTCAATTGTTGAATGGATAAAGAAACTGTGATATATATATACAATGGAATATTACTGAGCCATAAAGAATGATAAAATTATGGCATTTGCAGGCAAATGGATGAGATTGGAGAATATCATGCTAAGTGAGATACACCAATCTCAAAATACCATAGGATGAATGATCTCGCTGATAAGTGGATGATGACACATAATGGGGGGTGGGAGGGAGGCAAGAATGGAGGAAGGAGGGACTGTATAGAGGGAAAAGAGTGATGGGAGGGGTTGGGGTGAGGAAAAATTAACATAATGAATCAAACACCATTACCCTGTGTAAATGTATGATTACACAAATGGTATCCCTCTACTGCATGTACAACCAGAGCAACAAATTGCACTCCATTTTTTTACAATAAAAAATAAATAAATAAAAATAAAAATTTAAATACCTGAAAAAAAAGTTAAAAATAGGTCCTAATGCTTATAGATACTGTGTCTCTTTAATGAAAGGGAGGTGAAATAACTGGTTGAGTTGAAGATAGATGCTTTCTTCCCTGTTGGCATGGCCTGCAAAGAATTTAAAAATGAGGAAGGGCTTTACTGGGTCCAGACGGAAGAGGGGTCTCTTCTGAAAAGGCCCACAGACCTGGGCAGTGGGGAATCTGGGCAGGTGAATCTGGGAGCAGGTGGTTAGTAACATCATGAAGATACACTAAAACGATGAAATCTAAAATCAGACAAGTTACACTCATGTAACCCCCTTCTATGTAACCTCAGCTATGGGAAATATCAACCCACAAGTTTCAAGGTGTTCTTAGCTATGCTTGCAATCCGTGTGAGACAAAGTATCTCTGTCCAAGCTCTCAACAGGCAATAAAAGCAGCATCAACTAAAGCTGGCATGTGGGGAATCTCTGGGGTAGTTGGAAAATTAGTGGGCAATGTTGGCAGGAACACAATAATGAGGCAGTGAATGGTCCTAGCTAATTTACATCAGATCAGAATGATTTGGCTTCACCTCTGTGCCATAAATGCCCCTTCCTATCCTAGGTTCCTAGATAAGATAGAGTCTTGAGGGAAGTTTGGAAGCCTGAGGAGTGGTTGGTGATGGGAGATGAAGTCCTACCAGCAGTTACGTGGTTCTGATAGCCAGCAACTTCAGGGTCAACTTTTGTACACCACTGTTTTCCCACTGGTTATCTTGACCTCAGGTTTTTCGCAGAGCTACACAGACCAGAACTAAGCTGACTAGTTCTCTGAATAAATACAACACCCCTCAAAACACTGTTTCGTCCTCCCAAATAAGCTGTGGACAAGCCAAGCTCTTTACCTCCATCTACTACTGCAGTGATTCATTTCAATAACCACAGCAGTCTTTTGCTCTCTCACTTTTCCTCTTCCCTCTCTTCTCTCACTCCTTCCATTCATTTTCATCCCTCTTTCCTTTATTCTTGTAAAAGCAGGCTAGATGAAGGAGGAATTTGAGTGCTGGCTAAGATGATATGCTTTAAAATGCACATGGGTTTTGTAAAAGATGATTCCCTCTTGATCTGATTTGTGATCTTTCCTCCTGCCCCTTAAATATTATTGCTACCCAGGCTCTTTATAGTGATTCAGTTTTTCTGATCCTTCTATACTATTCCTCCGAGAACTCTCCCCTTACTATACTAGTATTTCAGTTCTATAGTCTGTCTTACCTCATCCACTCAAGGATCAATCACTGGTTTATATCTCGAGGTCAGAGCTTTCTTTCAACTCCAGATACAGATATAAAACATGCTACCAAACACAGTCTCTGAAAAGTCCTCGGAATCAAGACATCAAGACTGGAAGTTGAGATTTCTCCATCCAAAATGTGGGTCATTCCATATACCCTGTTTCTGTCAATGGTAACATCATATGCCCATAGTCCAAGTCATGAACCGAGCTTTACAATTGATCTATTCCTTCATATGTCCTCATATACAGTGGGACATCAAGTTCTATTAAAATGTCCTCAATAACCTCTCATGTTTATATATTCTGTATGCCATTCTACCTTCTTTGGTCACTATTTGAACTTGTTCTATTTTCATTTCTTGCATAGATTTCCAAAATCACAGAATACTGATCACATCTCTCAGTCATCCTATACTTTTTGAGTTACAAACATATAAACTTTCAAAATACAAATGTCATGTGATTATATGACTCTCCAGCTTCAAGTCCTTGTATGGATCCCCATCATTTTCAGAACACAGTCTTAGAATAGCGTTCATTGCCCCTAGTCATCTATATCTATAAACCCTAACTCTATAATTTCATCTTCTGAAGTCAATGCCTTTCTCAAAATGAGATATCTTCCACATCAGTTTTCCTCTTCATTGGTTGTTACCAGAGGGAGTTCTTTTTAATTTTTTTTTTTTTTAGTTGTTGCTGGACATGTACCTTTATTTTATTTATTCATTTGTTTGTTTATTTTTATGTGGTGCTGAGGATTGAACCCAGTGCCTCACGTGGGCTAGGCAAGTGCTCTACCACTGAGCCACAAACCCAGCTCCTGAAGGGAGTCTGAACTCCCCTTTCCTTGTACCTCTCAGACTCCTATGCTTTTGGCAGGCTTATTCTCCTTCTTTTACTTTTCCAGAAACTATTCACTGTTATTGCTCATGCCCAAATCCTAGATTCCTAAAGTACTAGAGCCAGTCTGGGTTTCTACAAGTACCAAGTAAGTAAACACAGTGTGTTCTCAAATTTAGAATGCATAAGACAATTTTCCAGTTACCTTTTCATCTCTCTGACCAAAACACCTGACAAGAACAACTTAGAGAAAAAATTTTTTGGCTCACTGTATCAGAGTTCTCAGAAGCTGACTCCATCTGGGCCCAACATGAAGCAGAACATCATCGGAAATGGTGTGGTAGAGGGAATTTGCTCCCCTCATGGCTTCACGGAAGTAGAGGCAGGAGAAAAGGAACCTCAGAGTAGATGCTCCTTCCAGGGCACACCCTCAGTGAGGGTACCTTACAAGCCCCACCCCATCTGCTACTGTTACCACCCATTTAGTTCACTCAAACTAGGATGGACTGATTAGGTTATGGCTCCACCATTTTACCCACAGACATTTCTGCATTAACACAGGAGCTTTTGGGGGATACCTCATATCCAAACCATAACAGATAACTTATAATTATAAACTACACATATTGGTCCTCAGGAAGATTTTGTACTCAGGCTGTTTATCACAGAAATCTCATGCCATTTTATTTTTCAGGAAAATTTGATAAGATACTGTATTATTTTATTTATACTTCTCTCACAGGAAATATAAAATTTAACATTCTTCTTTGAGATTAAACAAAGTACAACAAGGGAAAAACAGCTGAGCTTTCAAGTGACAAGGCTAATCTTGGATAATCCTTATGACCCTTTAGGAAAACTGGAAGATTTGCTTCTTGGAAAGAGGTAATTATTTCAGAGTAATAGCATTTTCTCTGAAATTCACCTCAGAAATCAACAAGAGGTTACCAGGTCCTATTAGAGTAGATATTGTTTATATCAGTATTTCACACAAAATTTTCAGATATTATTAAAAGTCAATTTGCTGAAACTGTGCTCATGTGTCAGAAATTCAGTCCCATGAGGCTCCAGGTGAATATTATCTAGAAACAATTCTCCCAACCCTAAAGATTAATAATTTTTCTTGAAAGACCTGGAGCAAACTGCATAGAAAATTAAGTGCAATGCCCAAGAGCATGTCTTCCTTTTATTAGAAAAACCAGCAAACACATTGCTCAATATGTTGTGCTGCATAAATGTCAAACATGCAGTTTTCTACTTTTTTTTGTTCTGAACTAAAATTGCTCCCAGCTGACTTCTCATTTAAAGTCTATCAGGTAAGTTCTTATTTGAGGAAAATTGTGCACACATTTCAGTAAGAGAGGAAGCTGCAGGTGGATTCTGAAGAACTTGGTCTAATTCCTTAGTCTACCTGACTAGCAGTACCACAGGTCAAGATAATTAAGATGTCTGCACTGTGGTCTCCTCTCTTATATCATGGGACTAGTAACACTGATGAGGAGGATGAGTTTGAATGAAGGATGGGAGAATGTCTTTGAGAGGCACCAGTATCAGCTACTCAGTAAAACTGGCCAATGAAATCAGATCCTCACCTGTACAATGACTTTTAGTTTTGTTAAAGCTTCAAAAATAATAACAAATATTTTATTTGCTTTCTTGACCCACATGCCAAATAATAAAAATCTGAAAATCAATAAGAAAAAATCAAGTAAACCAATAGAAAAAAATGGGCCCATCACTTGAACAGGTATTTGAGGGAAGCAGAAAACAAGTAGGTAGTATTCATATCAAAGACTCATATGCTCACAGGTAATCAGGCAAAGAAAAATCATCTACACAGCACAAAATGATTCACAACCATCAAACTGGAAAAGATTCAGATTATAAATGTTTGTGACTAAGAGCCAGCAACTTATTTTTACACTATAGAAGGAATATAAAATGACAAAATCCCTTTGGAAAAATTTTGACATTATTTATTAAAGTTAAAAATGTCAATATCTGACGTTCAGTAATTCGATTGCCAGATATGTGCCCTTTAAAAAAGGAAATAACAAAAAACCCTTCAGCACCTCTTCTCTAGAGAGATAATTTAATGCTGATTTATCAAAGATTTTTTTAATAATAGTAAAGAACTGAAGAATGAAAAAGTTGTGTCTATGGAATAGAAAATAGAAAAAAAAGTGTTGTGTGATATTACTGTGAAGGGAAGTTGGTCACTAGTGAAAATGAATGAACTCAGCTATGCAAATCAGGAAAATTTAATAAGGCACTGTATTATTTTATTTACACTTCACTCACAGGAAATGTAAAATTTAACGCTCTTCTTTGAGATAAACAAAGTACAACAAGGAAAAAAACAGCTGAGCCTGTTTTTGGAATAATTTGGAAAATGTCCTCAGGTATTCAATTTCAGGGTTGAAAAATTAGCATTAACCAGCACTTAGCAAATTACTAGAATGTTAGAAATGTAATATAGGTCAAAAGTTGGCTAATTTTTGATAAATCAGTATTAGCATAGTATCATTCGTTTATTCATTCACTTGTTCATCAGAATTCTTTGTGACTTTCAATTTTGACTATGATGCAAAAATCTGCTGTGAGCATTGTTCTAGTCTTTTCATGAATATTTGCTTTTATTTCTTTTGGAAAGGTACTATTTGCACCCTTCAAACTACATTAGAGTTCAGTTGCTGTACATCTTTGATAAGATTTGGTATTGTGAGAATTTTCCATTTTAAAAAGTCATTCTCATGGGTAAGAAGTACATCTCAAGATGGTTCAGTTTCCATTTACTGAATTCACAAGAATAATCAGTATCTTTTCATGTACTTATTTACAATTTATACATCTCATTTAGTGACATGCCCAAAGTGCTTGATCAGCACTCTTGTCAATTTTTCATTGGGTTGTTTTTTTCTACTAATGATTTTTATTATTCTGATGCATGTATTACATATATATAACAATGCATATACATAACCATATACATGCATGTTTACATATATGAATATATATGTATGTATATATATAAGAATATGTTGATGTTTTATGTTGAAGCAACCTCAGATTTCTGAACCAAGTCTATTTGGTCATGGAGTGTCATTATATTTTGTACTGCTGGATAAGGTCTGACAGTATTTTATAAAATCTTTTAGCATGCATGCTCATAAGTAATATACATCAATAATTTTAATACTTTTTCGCTGTGCTCTTGTGCTTATAAAGTGTGGGATTCAGGACTATTCTGGTCTCATAAACAAATTGGGACTGTTCCCTCTCCATCTATTTTCTGAAAGAGTTTATGTGAGTTTTGTATAATTGCTTTCTTATTTTTAAATAGACTTGACCAATAAAGAATACTGGACCCAGGGATATTTTTTTGTAGAGGGCATAGAGAGAAGTTTTGAATCTCAATTTCATTTATTTAAGAAATATAGTCGTATTATGATTTTCTCTGCTTGTATTATTTTAACAGGCAGTGTTTCTCAATAAAACTTGCATTTCATGTGATTTGTCATTTTTTTGTTTTCTTCCTTTTCTCCTTTTGCTTTTTTTAAATTTATTTTTATTGTAAACAAATGGAATACATCTTGTTTCTCTGTTTGTACATGAAGTAGATGACATGATTATATATTTAGAGGAACCGAAAAATTCCACCAGAAAACTTTTAGATCCTTTTGCTTTTGTCTGTTACTTCATCTCTTCCTCCCTCCCTTCCTTTTTTCCTTCCTTCCTTTTTTTCTTCCTTCCTCCCTTCCTTCCTTCCTTCTTTCTTTCCTTTTTGGCTTACTGGTATTTACATTATTCCTATATTGTGCTTTGATATCTCCAGATTATATAGAGATCCTTCTTCTATTATTAATATCATTCACATGATTAACTTGTGTTTTTTCCATTTTCATTCACAATTCTAGCTAGAGATTTATTGAATTTATTACTCTTTTCAAGGGTTCAAATTTAATCTTTATTATTTCTGTCTTTTATCTGTTTTCTGTCACTGATATTTTTCCTCCAACTTTCTTTGAATGTTATTAAATCTTCTTCCATATAGCTTTATAAGGTGAAAACTGAGATCTTTATGAAAAATCTTTCCTTTTTCCTCATATAAAAATTAAAGACTAGGCACTTTCTTCAAGCAGCTATATCTCACATATTTTCATTATTTTAAAATTATCTTTAGTTTGCAATTTTTCTTATGATTTCTTGTGCATGATAATTTATAAATACTTGAGGAAATTCTATATATCAGCATTATTTATTACTATTTGAATTCTATGGTTCCATTGCTTACAATTTTTTTGCCTAACTCAAAGTCACAAATATTTTATCCTATATTTTGTTCTATAAATATTTTGGTTTTAGATGTCTGATATATTTTGAATTAATTTTTGGATATGATTAGTTGTGTAGACTGAGGTTCATTCTGTTTATTTGAGAAATCTAATTGTGCCATTATCATTTGTTAAAACGATAACACTTTCCTCATTGAACAGCCTTTGAAACTTTGAAAGCAAAGTTCACAAGAGTGTGGGTCTAATTTTTATGCAAATCTGTTCCACTGATCTATTTGTGAATCTTTCCACCAGTACCACACTGCCTTCATTACCACAGCTTTATTTTAAGCATCAAAATGGGGCAGTACCATGACTTTTTTTCAAATGGAATGATAAATCTGGTTTCAGATAATTCATCTTGCCTGAAAGGAAAATCTAGCTCCCTTTACAAAACACTTTCAAATTATTTTTAACTGTTTTGTTTTGGAAAAATTTTAGATCTCAAGAAACGTTTCAAAAATTCCTCTATAATCTGTGCCCAGTTTTCCTTCAGATTAACACACTATGAAATAACATAAGAAGTCAACCTCACTACATTATTATAAACTAAACCACACACTGTATTCAAACCTCACCTTTAGTTTTCCAAGATCCCTTCCAGAACACTTCTTGTCTCCTGAGCCTCCTCCAATCTGTGGTATTTTTTCAGGCTACTTTCCTTTCATGACCTTGACAGTTTTGATCAATATAGGTCAGGTAGTTCTATCCTGCCACATTCTACAATGTTTCTTGATTTGAGTTAGAAATCATGCTTCCTCATGATTATATTGGGTTTATGGATTTTTGTGAAAAATACTATAGAGGTGAACACATTTCTGATTTCATTATATCAGGAGGTGTACTATTATCAACATGACTTATTTTTGGTCATATTCATCAAGATCACTTGGTTAAGGTGGTATCCACAAGACTTCTGTATTTAAGTTACTATGTCTCCTTTGATATACTTTATTTTTTTGAAAGTGAATCTCCAAGAACAGTCCAAACATAAAAGAAGGGAAAGCAGGCTCCACTTCCAAAAGGAAATTTATCTATACATATTTGAAATTCTCCTGCCAGAAAGATTTCCCCTCCTTGTTATATATTTATTTTCTCATTTATTTTTGTACCAGTATGAATTCATGTCTGTTTACTTTATACTTTAGGTTATAATACAGTTTTGTGTATTTTCTTTCTTAACTTGTTCCAGCAACCCCAATATCCCCTAACATCCTGCTTGATTTTTCTCTTAATGGCCTATTTTCTAGTTCACTACTTATATAGTTTTATAGATTTTTGGCATGCAGAGTGATGTATGTATTATCCAAATACTACACAGAACAATTCTGTCATCTTATATTTGTGTTCAACCACGTCTCACTTTGGGTTTAGATAGAACATTGACAATGTATGCAAATGAGAAAAGGAAAAACTGGACTTAAAAAAATAGAAACCATTTTTTTCTGTGAAATATGCTGGTAAGAGAATAAGAAAACAACCTATGTTAAGAGACAATATTTGAAAATTACCTATCTTGTTAAACAAACAAGTAAATTCATATCCACAATGTCTAAAGCAACCTTTAACTCAACAAAGAAAATAAAGAAAAACACCCTGAAAAGATCTGAAAAGGCATTTAATATAGAACACATATGGATGGTGAGACAGATATCATTACCCTATGTATATGTATGATTATACAAATGGTATGAATCTACATAGTGCACAACCATAGAAATGAAAAGATATACCCCATTTGTGTACAATGAATCAAAATGCAGTCTGTAAAAATAAAAAAAAAATTAAAAAATAAAATAAGAAAAAAGTAAGCCTTCCCTCCTTTAAAAAAAAAAAAAAAAAGAATATAGGGGACTCTAAATTTAGGCCACACTGAAAAGCCACTATACAATTTTAGAAAATCTAAAATTAAAACAAAATTCTTACACTATCAAATGTTGGTGAGAATGGGAACACTAACACTTTGACAGTGAGGTGCAAAATGTACAGTAGTTTTGGATGGCAGTTTGGCAGTTTCTTGTATCAGCAAACGTGCTTCACCATATAACTCAGCAGTCTTATTCTTAAACATTTACACAAGCAAGTTGAAAATTTATGTTCTCATACCCCAAAAAAGAATTCTTTGATTAGAAGTGTTTTTTCTTCTCATATATAAAATAAATTTGTATTCATTTTCTTTTCATTCCAAAGTGGTTTAGTAAGTTCAACTAAATCGTATGTGTGTGTGTGTGTGTGTGTGTGTGTGTGTGTGTGTGTGTTATGGCTATGTTTCTTCAAATTTCCCATAACATTTTATATAAATATATAAAGTTCTTTATCTATATATTTTATTACAATTTAAATAAGCATATTTTAATTTATCCTTTAAATACATTTACATTTTATTATTCATATAAATATATACCATTGTTCAAAAGTGAAAGTAGATTATTAAATTATTTACATGACTAAACTTCTTTGCAACTTTAAAAAATATATAAAAATATAAAGTGAATTTGATAATGAGGAGATGTGTTATTCTGAAGCAGTCAGTTCTGTTTACCTTTGACTAAATTTCACTAGATATGTGATAATAATATTTCAGTTTATATTTCCATACCTTAAAGTAGATTTATATTAGCATTGCCTTCTCAACACAGTCCTACAGCTGTGCTTTCTCTATTTTTTAAGCAATCCAACATTCTGGATCCATTCCTAGGTATTCAATTTCAGTAAATCTGTAACCTGGCCCCACAATTTACATGGGTTTCTTGTTTGACTTTAATCAACCACCAGAATTAAGAAACAACCCCATAGTGTCAGTGTCTACTTATTTGCATAATAAATGACTATGTTTGAATTATTTTCAAGGTAAAATTTTAAAACATTAACAATATAGAGAGTTCTTTTCTACACAGACAAAAGAACAATAAATAGAACTAAAATTAAAAATTTCACCTAAGCTGATGTGTATGTTCCATGTTTATCAGCTTAATGGAGATTTGCCTACACCATTTTCACGTGCTCTTCCTGAAGTCTCTCTTCAGTGCATCCTAGTAAGTTTTCTGGTATATCTCATTGTCCCCTAACTCTACTCCTTTGTAGGCTACCAGGGTTCTTCATGTTATGATACCTGAATGCACACATGAATGGCCCTCATGAAGGCTGATGTCCTCTTCATTCCTGGAAAATGTCTATTCTCTCAGCTGTGGGTAACCATGATAGGTTTTCTTCCTGCCTCACTTGATTCTTCTCTTCCTTTCCTTCTGTTCCTGCCAGCAGGATCTCTAAAACCTAGATCACTGGGTGTTTCTGGCACAAATCCTCTAATTGCTGTCTAGATTCTTCATGCATTCTCCTGCAGTCTCATGGTTTTCAGCACGACTTGGATGTTAATAACTCCCAAGTCTATTCTCATTCCTGAGCTCTGTGTAAGATCACCAGGGTTGCCAAACTGACAACACTATTCGAGTATTTCACAATTACCTCAAATCTAGAAAAATAGAAATATCCATTCTTTCCCTTTAAAAAATCACAAAATAAATCTCTTCTTGCTCCTAGTAGGAGATATATATATATATATATATATATATATATACACACACACACATACACATACCACCCTCCACCCAGTATACCACCCTACCCCCAGTTACTCAAGTCCCAGCCTACAATCTTTTTTCCTATCACACCTTAACCACAATCTACTCATTCTTAGTTTGGCTTCTATAGTATAACTTGGAAATCCATGATTCCTTCCTTCACCATTACTTCCACTACATTGCTTCCATACAACTCTCTATCATTTCTCAAAATTTCTGAAATCCAGGGGCATGATCTCCCTGATTTATTTTTGACCTCTCAAGTTCATCCAATAAAACATAAGTCATGTGTTGACACTTCCAACCTTAAAATTCTCCAATGCCATCTTATGGAATTAGCGATAAAGTTTTTACCTTCTACATAAATGCCCAAAAAGACCTTTAGCCACTATGCTTAAACCATTGGTCTTTATCTCTTTATACCCTCTGCTTTACTAAGTGCTATCTTTTTCTAAATGCTATTAGTTTGTTCTTACTTCAGAGTGTTTTATTAACTGCTTCCTATTGCATAAAATATTCTTAAAAATGCATGCATAATGGACTCCTTGTCATACCTCAGCTCAAATACCTCCTGCTCAGAGAACCACTGCCCTCGCTGACCTAACCTTTGCATTCCTGACCTCTCAGTGCTGTCATTTCTCTCAATTTTATTTTTTCCTTATAAAAATTGCTAATATCTGGAATTATTGTCTTCATTTATACATTTCCGAATTCCTTGATTTCTCCCTTTGCTTTCACTCTGTACTTCCAATATACAATAAATCCTAAACATTTTTTTAAAATGAGTAATTTCATCAGTGACTGACTAGCATTTTAAATTAAAAATTATACATGGCTTGCACAGCATACCTTGAGGTATTTTTGAAAGTTATGTTCAAAGTAACATTTTATTCAATTTGTCAAAGTTTTCTAGACTAATATTTCTAGACAGTTAGAAATTGTCAAGTATGACCATGTCTCTTGCTTGCCAATGCTGCTCATTAGTTGGTTTTCTGAGGTTTACTGGTTCGAATCCACACAGAGGAGAAAGAGCAGTTTTCAGTGCCATGTTCCTGTTAGATGTCTAAGTTCCCTCATGCAAAAGAAATTTCAGTTTTAATACTGGTAAAGGTATTCACTGACAATTAGCAGCATAGAATAGCTGTATCCCAAGTCTTACTTTAAGACTTCAGTCTTGAACCTTACTCCCCAATTTCAACAAAACAAAAACTTTTTAAAATTTTGTATTCATTCTGATTAGTTGTACATGACAGTAGAATGTGTTTATACATTTTGATAGATCATACATAAATGGAGTATAATCTCTCATTTTTCTGATTGTACTTGTAGGATCACATAGGTCATGTAGTCATATATGTACATGAGGTAATAATGTGTTTCACTCTACTCTCCTTCCTACCCCCATATCCCTTCCCCTTCCTTCACTTCCCTCTACCAAATATAAGGTAATTATATTCTTCCCTAGCCACCCCCTCCATTGTGAATTAGCATCTGCATATCAGAGAAAACTTTTGACCTTTGTTTTATGGGATTTGGCTTATTTCACTTAGCATAATATTCTTCAACTCCATCCATTTACCAACAAATGCCACAATTTCATTCTTCTAAAGTTGAGTAATATTCCATATATATATATATATATATATATATATATATATATATATCACACTTTTTTTTTTCCTTTATCCATTCATCTGTTGAAGGGTACCCAGGTTGGTTCCATAGTTTAGCTATTGTGAGTTGAGCTGCTATAAACATTAATGTGACTGTGTCACTGTAGTATGCTGATTTTAAGTCCTGTGGGTATAAACCAAGGAGTGGGATAGCTGGGTCAAATGGAAGTGCCATTCTAACTTTTCTTAGGAATCTCCATACTGGTTGCACCATTTTGCATTCCCACCAGCAATGAATTACCTTTTGCCCCACATCATCGCCAACTTTATTGTTGCTTGTATTCTTGACCATTGCCATTCTGATTGGAGTGAAATGAAATCTTAGTTTTGACATCTCTAACAATTAGAGAAATGCAAATCAAAACTATTTTTAATGCAGGTTTTACTCAGGATTATGTTACAGAGTTACTCCTTTAGCTGTACTAATATATACACTGAAAGTAAACCAAGTGTTGAGCATCCAAATCCTTTGGTTTTCCCTAGATCACTTTTACGTATTGTCTACTAAATAATTTGTATCTCCTTGTATTTAAGCAAATGTATACATATGAATGTTTAAAAATAGGAGAATATCTAATACAATATGGTGAAATAAAGTGTCCATAAACATGTTTTTAAAGTGCTATTTCTAATGTGAATAAATTTTTGGTGCATAGAATCATTTTCTGCTATATCACCAACTGGTTATCACCTTGCTTGGTAACTGGTCTCTACAGTCACCAATTCCATTTCTAAAATTTTCTGTTTCTCTAGTCAGCATGTAAGTGTAAAAGGAAGAAAATTAATAATCACAACTTCTTTTTTAATAAATAATGAAATAGCAAGGTCAAATCAGAGAACTAGTCAGGAAATTTTGCCTCTGACAGAATACAATGTTATAATTAAGGGTATTGGATGTCAGAAGCACATAAACAATTTTCCTATCAAATGAAATATTCTCCCAGGTAGAAGGAACATGGTTATGATGATATTGGTCTAGGTAATGGAAGGCACCATGATTTAATTTTTAGCATGTCTTATTTTTTAAAATATTCAGTGAAAAATTTTGTGAAGATAAAATAATACCTTTTTAGCCTGTATTTATATATTTATCACACTTTTGTGAAATAAAAGTGCAAGCCCTTAAATATTTTACTTCATTTACCATCAACTTCATTAACAAAACATAGTTTTTCTCAAGTAAATATAAACACAATATTATAGACCTTCATTTTTTTCTGTTAAGTGAAACTTCTTTTACTTAACAAATCAATTAACTCATTCAACTTAAATATTCAAAGAAGTGGCAGGTTGATATTTATAAAAAAGAAAATTTTTGTTTTGCTGTGACCATTGTGAATCTTTTGTATTATAAATCATATTTTATCCTTCATCTTCACTATGGCCTGGGTTTCTGTAGAAGAGAAACAGTAAATTTCATTATTGTAATACCTTTTCCAGATAAATAAATTTTAAAATGCTTAAATGATAGTATTACAGTCACACTATGGCATATTATAAAGTTATAAAACAAAAACATAAATATACAATCATTACTATGGTGACCCACAGAAAAGTTATAACATGTAAAATGAAACAAGTTAAGTTATAGAACAATAAATGTAGTTTGAGGTAATTTTGCAATACTAAGTTTTAATATAAAAAATGTATGTGTAAGTATAATATATATATCATTATATAAGACCAGATATAATAAAATATAGGACTTTATGTTTTATTTTCAATATAACTTAATTATAAAAATAGATAATTATGCACTATAAAAACTTAACAGAATCTTACTAGTCAGATATGTTTCTAGCTCCTTGTGCTCCCCTGATCTACTATCAAGTTTAACTTTAATGTAACATGTAATTCATTTGTTTATCATACATTTCACCCTCTATTAAGCTATGAATTCTCTTAGGGAATATTTTATGACATTTGCTTTTGTTGTTGTATACCTTAATGATCACACAATCCATGATATTTTATGTACCCAAAATGTTCAGCTTTAAATGGATAAATCATCACATTCAAATGACCAACCTTCCTAATACATGCTTCATTCTGCATATTTCCCTATCTCATACGGAGAGCATTCAGTAGGTTTGATCCATTGGCAGACAAAATTTTAGTTCATTAATCACTGGAAGAATTCAGATTAAAACCAGATGTGATACTACTACATTCTTTCTGAAATTGCTACAATTGAAAACAAAAACAAATGAAAAAAATCACGAAATAAGTACACAGAAGTTGAGTTGAAACTTAGTTGTTGCTAATAGAGATGCAGAAGTATCTTACAAAGTTAAATGTACCCTTATCATAAAAGCCAGCAATTCCAGTCTTCTGTAGTTAAATATGAAAAATAAAATATATATCCTGTGAAAGATATATAGCAAGTTAATTCATAATCCCCTGACTAGTGGCATTTCAACTGCCATGTAGGTCTCCATTGCAGCTACAACTTCACTCTCACAGCTTCATGCATCACCCACTCAAGGACAAACTGAGGGATTTTGACACTACTACATTTTGTTTCGCCTTCTAGATCTTCCTTTGAATTCTCTGTAGAAACCTTCATAACTCCAGAATCTGCAGTCCTACAGAATCAGCATCTTGTAGACAACTCCGGGTTCTGCTGCCAGTTCAAGTACTATTCAACTTTCTGGGATCATGACTCTAGCAATCTCTGAGTTCCTGGGTGCCTGGGCACAGTGAAACAAATCCTGGGGAAACAATTTTATAGGTACCTTATGTGAGCAGGTACCTCCATGATTTATTCTCAAACAAGTTTTCACTTTTACACCCTTGAGCTTTTGATGGGTATGAATTTGCTGATTCTTGCAAAGTCATCTTCTCTATTGTCTTGGTGCAGAGTACTACCTTTTTCAAATTTTTTCTTGAGTTGAGGAAGAGTATCATGGAAAAAGGGCATGACATAGTAAAGCCACTCAACTATGGCAACCAGGAAGCTGGGACAGAAAGAGAAAGAGAGAGAAAGAGAGAGAGAGAGAGAGAGAGAGAGAGAGAGAGAGAATAGCCATAGACATATTTAGTCCAAAGCAACACTCCCAGTGACCCACCTCCTCTACTCTTACCTTACCTGCCTACAGTTACTTCTCAGGTAGTCTGTTCAGCTGTGAATGGATCAGTTCCAAAAATGAATTAACCCACTGTTGATTCCAGAGTCTTAATCTCTGAACAAAAACCTCATCTTGTAACCTTCTAGCATTAAGGATCATTCTTTAACACATGAGCTTTTGGGAGGACAGTTACAGACCAAAACCATAATAACTAGTCAACAGAGAAAGCATTTTCATACATCTAAATATAGTTTATGTTTCTGTGGGGCTGGAGTAGACCCCATCAGTAGAATTCTAACAAATCCTTAGGTGATGTTAAAAGTGCTTATTTGGAAAAGAGACACTGAATATTACTGATTTAAAATATAATTAGCAAAAAGCTTAAGTGATCACTCTCCTGACCTGTTTTTTGACAATGTCACTTGTGTGTACAGTATCCTAAAATGATGTTTAAGATAAAAGCAATATCCCTGCTTTCAACACAACAATGTTTTGAGGATGAAATAAATATAAAGAAGGGGTTATGATGGAGGTATTAAAATATAAACTTAATTCTTTCAATATTTAACATGAAAGATGAGTACGGTTTTCTCAGACTAAGATGGTATTTTTATTACATGTGTAAGTGCAAATAACTTATACACATTCAAACATAACACACACATACCATATGCTCATATATCCACACAATGTCAGATATATGAACATAAATACATATAATACATATTTATACACACTCACATCCACACATACACAAATGCTTACAAATGTACACATGAAGCACACAAAGACACACACTCACACACATGTCTAAGATGAACAGGCAAACCAGAGAAGGAAATCTAACTGAGGAAAGGAAAATAATGTGTCCTATTTTTTAGTCAGAACACTGTGAGCATGGATACAACTGGGAATAATGCAAACCTGTGTGTGAAAATTTTAGGTCCCTGCAAGTTCCCTTTTTCCAAACTGCCATAGCCCCAGTTGAATTAGCTAGGGCATCTTTCTTAAAAGGTTGGAGACCTGATTCTCACTTCCTTAGGACTCCCAGCACTGCAAAGACAAAGATTTGCCTCACTAAGGCTTATTAGTTGGTTGGTGATTTCTGATTAAGTGCACTGGGAACTTACAGAACACTATATTAATGACATCATGAATTATGTGACATTTTACTCTGTGACTATCGGAATTTTTGAATTGCTTCCTTCACAATATTAAATAAAAACATAAAGCTTTCCTGTGACATGTTTGAAGATTCAGGCAACAACTGAATCAAGGGACTCTCATCCAAATCAAAGTATATTACTGAACTATTTGAGTTTACTCATCACTAAGAATCACTGATTTTTCTGCAAAATGTTTCATCCCCTTTAAATTCTAGTGACTCACTCTTGATTTGGGGGCTTTTCGGTTTTGCCAGGTATTTGGGGAATGTACACAGTGGGCACATCAAGGATAATTAGCTGTTTCTTCAAATAGCACCATTGTGGCATCCATTAAGATAATTCCAGAATCCTGTAAATGGAGAGGGCTTGTTCTTCTTTCCCTTGCTGGACTCTTCAAGAGCAGTCTATACCATGACACAGCTAATGAATCTGTTCTAGTCTATTAGGTTGTCACTAATGGACTACTAAGAAAATAGCTGGAGCCATTTTAGCATATATTTGGGGAATTTACGGAGTCACACATAGGCAGATGTGACAGAGGCACTCTGTTTTCCACACTGAAGACATCTTCTCACATATTGTAACCTTTCTGGGACAGTTATTCAACATGTGTTAAAGTCTAAAATGTTTAAACCCTTTTATTAAGTCAGTCCTCATTTAGGAGTTACTTCAAGGTGATAAGTCATATATAGATATTGGGCATATAAATGACCACAGCAATGTTTTAGTAAAAATTAAAAACAAATTACACATACACATAAAATGATTTGTTAAATAAATTGTAATATAAATATTCACTGTACTATTTTTCTCTGCTTCTGGGTATATATATGCAAAAGAATTAAAATCAGTATGTTAAAGAAACATCTGCTCTGATGTCTGTTACAGAACTATTCACAACAGTCAAGACATGGAATCAGTTGAGGTATCCAACAATGAATGCATGGATATAAAAAATGTGGCATATACATATACAATAGAATTCTATTCAGTCATAAAAGAGTGAAATTATGTCATTTGCACCAACATGGATGGAACTAGAGGATATCATACAAGGGAAATACATCAGGCACAGGAAAACAAATACCACATGTTTACTTTCTAATGTGGAAGCTACAAAGTTGATCTAAAAGAATTATAGATAGAATAGTATTCCCAGAGTCTGGGAAGGATGTGGGGAAGGAGGAATCGAGACAGAATTATGAACAAGTGCAGATGTAGAGTTGGGTAAAAGGATTTAGTCTTAATGTTCTATAGCACACTAAGATAACAATGATTGATGACAATAGAAGATGTCAAAATAGATAGTAGAGAGTTTCAGGGTTCCCAACACAAAGAAATAATACATGTTGAAGGTAATAGGTAAACCAAGGACCCCCCATCTTGTATATATATTATATATATGATTTGAAATATCAGACTGTATCATAAATATGTGAAATTTTTGTGTCAGTGAAAATATTTTGCTGCCAACATAAACTGTTTACATTTTTATGACATAATTGTCCCATGATTTTTGTCCAAAGTAGTTTACAAAATAAAATGTTTATTATCACTACAATTTTGTCACCTCAAAATAGGAATGTAAATGCCCACAGATCAATGCAAATATACACAATCATATAGAAATTTTCTAGAATGTATACTTCCAAATAGCAACAATCTGTATGCATAGCATTTTTACAAGTGACATTTATTTTATTTTTCACTATTTTTCTGTCATTTCTATTTTTTCCTTTATATTTTGCTTCAATAATAATATTATGGGCATAATTTTTAAAATTTAAAAAGTCAGTATTATACATTATCATTATGTATCAGTCAAACATAGTGCACAATTTAATTGTTTGTTGTTCTTCAATAACACTACTCATTTGTGAATCCCAACAACTTAAATCATGAATAGTTACAATCAGTACCCACTGGCAAACATTCAGTATGTGAACTCCAAAGCAAAAATGGTGTGGGACAGTCAAGGCTAGTATACTTTTATTGGCATCATGTTAATTTACTTCAACAATAGGCTATCGGAATAATTTCAATGCTTTCTTCATCAGCGGTGAGATATATATGAAAATTATGTGTGTGTGCACACACATAGGTGATTATTCCAAGAATGTCTTGTGCCCTGAAAGTTCATAAGGTAGTTGTTATATCAATGCCATTTTCAAGGTTAGTAAAAAGTCACAGAGTGTGTGTGTGTGGCACATATATATAATAATATAATAATAATAATATAATAATATTATAATATATATTTTATATATTAATATATATTATATATTAATTATTCCTCCATTAGTTAACATTATTTAGATTTAGACAATAGAAGAAAACTTAAACAGAAAAATGTATTGATTAGGAGAATTATTGGCTTGATCTCATAAACAAGAGTCGGACAATCAGACTCAGAAAATAGACTATAGCTGGGCCCAGTGGTGCATGCCTGTAATTCCAGAGGTTTGGGTGGCTGACGCAGGTAGATTGTGGGTTCAAAGCCTACCTCAGCAACCTAGTGAGCCCCTAAACAACTCAGTGAGACCCTGTCTCTAAATAAAATACAAAAAAGGACTGGGGATGTGGCTCAGTGGTTAAATGACCTTGGGTTCAATCTCTAGTATAAAAGACAAACAAACAATAAAGCAAAAACAAAATCAGAAAATACACTATAGCCTAAGAAGTGACATGTGGTTGATATGTTAGCACAAGAGCACTGTCTTGAAGAGGCATCCTTCAGTGGGATCACTATTAGCCCCTTGTAGCCCAGGCTGCTAAGTACACCAGCACTCCTGGTTATTGGGTGTTGTGTAGCCACACATCTCTGCCTTAGTATTATTCTCATCTCTGCCTTAGTATTATTTAACAATGTTGCCTCTGGTGGCACTTTTTTCATTTATTCCAGATGTAAGATCCTAGGAAAAACTATCTGCTGCGTAGAACTTAGGACATGTTGGGATGCTGTGGCACTCCCTCCAGCAGCTCCAGCAGAGGGAGAGGGAGACCTTTGTGCACTTCTTGAGTTCTGTAACTGGAGAGAGTACCCTGGCTCCCCTCTGCCACAGATTCCCCCAGAGAAGAGTTTGAATGGTAGAAAGTTGGATGGCAGAGGTCAGTCACATCACAAGTGGAATTAGGAAAAAAACAAAAACTAATTACAAAGAAATTTGCTAAGATTATCTCCTTTTTTTCAGTCTTTTGTAATTAAAGACAGATGTGTCAAGTTTTCTAAAACAATGTTAGGAAAAAAAAATTTTTACATATTGTACATATTCATAACCTTGATTAAATATATCTTTGAAACATGATATATTAAAAACTTCAAATTTGATCAATTCAAATAAAGAAGAGTGGTAACTACAAAATTATGTAAATGAATATGTATGGTTATAGTATGTAATATAAAATATATTTTTATATTTACATATAAAGGATAAAATTTTATGAAATAAATAATTTGGAGCTTTCACTTAAAGGGTGTTCTTCATGAAAAGAAATATTAATGTACTATACTCTAATCAATGAATATTCAATTAAGAGCCCATTTGCTGTCAACATTTGTGATTAGTTTTAATAATTTACAAATATCTGTTAGAAAAGGTTTCTATCAAATGGAGCCTGCACTATTTAGACATACTAAAAAATCATTAAGAGCCACTGAGGAATGTGATATAAGTGTTTTATTTAGATATAATAATATGTACTCCAACATAAAAGGTGCATGTCTTTTTACTATGTATTATGAATAGATTGTTAAAACCTTTCAAATATTTTTGAATCAATGAAAAAATTTACCTAAGCATGGCATACAACAGGAATAAACACAAATGAGTAGTGTTGCCTATGTGAACACTGGCAGGTTTCATCAAGAAAGTGATATTTAAACTGAACACTGAGAGATTAAATAGTAAATTTCCAAGAAGAAAGAAAGAAAAGAGAACTAGGGGGAAAAGCAAAAGCAGGTAGATGCAGAGGCACTAGGTACATTCATGGAATGGTGAGGGGTCACTCCTGCCTGGCAAATAGGACATCACATAATGAATTGTGAAGGGAAGAGAGAGAGAGACTGAAAGGGAGAATGCTGCATCTGTAAGAAAATGGAGGGTGTCAGAAAAGCTTCTATGAAGTCCAAGCTAACCTTTATTCAAATAGCCCCCAACTGAACAGCAACATGTGTCTTCTGGCATGTAATCAGATAAAGAAATTTTAGTAGATCATCCAATGAAATACTGCTTAGTACCAAGGAGGGGAAACTTATTGATAACACTAAGATACAAAAATCAAAAATACTGTGCTAAGTAAAAGAATCCAGACACTAAAGATCATCTGTTGCATAGATTCCATTTACATGAAATGCCCAAGAAAGGTGATTCAGTAGAAATAGAGAACTCACTGGCTGCCGTGGGTGGGCAATGAGAGTGGAGAGCAAATGAAAACAAATAAGAAGGAATATTTAGGGTAATCCAACTGGAATGTGGTGATGGTCATGCAACACTATAATTATGCAAAAAAAATTATCAAATTGTATACATATGACTTTCTTAGATGTAAATTATACTTTAATAAAGTTTCTTTTGGAATACATTTTAAAAGAATTAGATCATTGTTCTCATGGAAATGGGTAGATTTTAAAGGTGTTAAAGCAAAGACAAGATGATCAGATTTTTGTTGTTTTGTGCAATAATTCTTATTCTCCTCCTTCTCCTCTTCCTCCTCCTCCTCCTCCTGCTCCTCCTCCTCCTCCTGCTCCTCCTCCTCTTACTCCTCCTCCTCCTTCTTCTTCTTTTTTAACAGAGAATGGAACCCATGAGCACTTAATCACTGAGCTACATTCCCAGCCCTTTTTAATATTTTATTTAGAAATAGGGTCTCACTGAGTTACTTAGTGCCTTACTGAATTTCTGTGGCTGGCTTTGAACTTGCGATCCAGGCATGTGCCACTGCTTTGGCTGCAATACTTCTTATCCATTCTCTTTTGAACAACGGTTCTAATTTGTGAAACAGTCTAACTCATGTCAATATAACTTCTTCATTGATAAATTCAAACATCCATTCTCAATCTTCATATTATCTGTCCCATCAGTAGTGTTAGACATATTTGTTGAACAGCCTAGCAGGTGATCTCCCCTGATACCCACCTTCTGGCATTAAGGTCTTTGTGCGATTACCTCCTTCAAGAGCTGGTGGGATTTATGAGTTTCTTCTAAGCAACATAACTTCACAGATGTGGTGCTCTATCCATGACTGTGTTGCCTTTTATAAGTAGTTTTAAAATTCCAGCCTCACAACTCGGCAACATTTAGCCTGTGCCCAGACTGCTGACTCAGATACGGAGATAGTAAATATAAACTGTATAAAGCACGAAGTTCTGATAATTCCACTGGCAGCATTGGAAAAACTATTACAGCGTAATGGATCATTCCCTGTCTCTCTCTTTTTAAAATCGTTTTTATCATATTTTCAACAAAAATGAATATCTTAAAAGAAACCTTCAATATAATGGCCAAAATGGTGTCTTCCTAATTTTTGTGTTAATATTCATTTGTTTACTCAGTAGAGATTAGGTGTTTTCATTCCCTTTCTCTTTGGGAAATATGGTCTGTGCCTGACTGTCAAGAACACACATTTCTCTTTCCCCACTTCTGATAAGTTTTGGTTCTTATTTTAGTTTTCGTTCATCACTTCAATCTATAAGTTTCAGAAGGCACAGAGGGTTAGTCCTCAGAACACTTGTTTTCATTTCCAGAGTAACTTGTCCAACCTGAGTGTTGAATGCAATTTTTTAGGTTGGGGATAACTCCATACAGGAATATGATTTATATTTAGGGTTTTCCTGAGACCTTTTTCAACAGACCCTCATGGTTTGCTTATTGCCATTCTCTCCGTGTCATGATCAGCTCTGATGTTCACATGATGGCCTCTCTGATCATTCCTTATAAAAGAGCACACTGTCACTCTTTATTGTCCTCATATATCCATTCTCAACAACACTAATTGCCTCCTAACACAGTATCTATTTACATGCTTACTAAATTTGTGACTGCCCTCCTCAACTGGGAGATAAATTCCTGAAGCATGGAGTTTTTGTTTTACATAATACCACGTTACCACACCTACACCAGGGCCTAGAACACAGCACACACAATGTAAATAATTGTTGAATGAATGTGGCAGATGTAATTATAGGGAGCCAGAGTTGTAAGGCTGTGACATCAATCCAATGATCATAAAGACTCAGACCTGAAACCTGTCATTGCAAGAGAATGAAGACAAATGGGCAGATTTAAAAGTTTTATGTTAGGTACCCCTCTTTAATTTCTTCATTGTTCTTATTATTTTGTTTGAAACAAAATAATTATATTTGTAGGGTATGATGTGATGTTCTGACACATGTATACATGGTAGACCTTGAGGCAAACACTATGCTAAAATTGATATCATTCTGTGTCAATCAACTTTTTTGTTACTGTAACAAGACACCTGAGATGCTCAACTTAAAATAGGAGAGGTTTATTTTGGCTCAGACTTTATAAGGCCCATGATTGGTTGACTCCATTGTTTTGGGGCCTCTGATAAGGCAGCACATCATGGTCAGGAGTGTGAGGTGTAGTCATTCACCTCATGGCCTTGTGAAAAGGGGAAAGAGAAAAAGAATAGCATCCCACATCTCTTTTCAGATCATACCCCCAAAGGCTTAGAGCCTCCCACTAGGCTCCACCTCTTAAAGGATCCCCCACGTCCTAAAAGCACCACATTGGAGACCAAGTCTTAACACATAGGTGTTTGAGGATATTCCAGATCCAAACTATGGAATGCCCTAAAGCAGTTTCCCACTCCCCAAATGTTTTTAGTTTTTAGAGTGCTCTCTACATATCCCTTTCCAAAGAGCAGTGTTGAGTCCCTAATGCTTTGTCTTTTGCTGCTTGGAAAACCTACTGTCATTCAATACAGAGTTAAAATGTGGTTTGTTCTAAAGGTTTTCCCTATCTCCTCTTTTTTTGGTAGCACTTCCTTGTGCCCCAACCTTGCACCTTGTATGTTCCCCTGTCAGAGGCCTAAGTAGTCACCATGGCCCTACTGCCTTGAAGGTCTATTCAACACAATATTCTTGGGCACAGGGTAAGCCATAGTTTTCTCTGTACCACTGGCAACTCAGATCTAATAACATTTGGCACATATAAAACCAGTGATCCAGGAAGGAAGTGAAATTTTGGGATGGGTTATAAAAGAGATAGGTAGGAGAAAGAGGGAAATAAGAAAAAAAGGAGGGAGATTAGTTGAAATTATGAAATAATTGTGGAATAATCTTCCCAGAAAATATAAATCATAAGGAAGGAGTTTCAAGTACCTTCAAGGAGTAGTTCTGACCATGTCAATATAGGTAAAGAAAGAGTTGCTGCATGTGTGTGATTAAGAAAAATAAATTAGAAACTTAGGAAAGAAAGATTGATCAATGTGGTAGAATCTATGGTAAGGGATTAGTTTTTAAAGAAAGACTTGAAATAAAAATCTATTTCTATAATTGAAAAATCTGGAAATAAGGTCTTGAAATTTGTAATTTAAAGGTAATTAGTGATATTGTTATAGTTTCACTTTTAAAAGAGAATTTACAAATGTTCTACATTATTTTATATTTTTATTTTGTCTGAGCAAACAATAAAGAAAGAAATTAAAAAAGAATTCTGAAATATTGTGGAAAATTTATCTAATGGGATTAAACATCATTTTCCCATAAATGACTATTACTAATAACAAAATATTTCTTGATCCCCATTTACCATCTGCTATATCTTAATGGTAGCTTTAAATAAATTTTTCTGTTGATAAATACACAAAACTAAATGTGACTTAAATAATGGCAAAAGTCTATAAACCATAGTTCAGTTACATTCTTTTGTGTGATGCTACATTTTTTACTCATTTACTGAGGAACACATGATGGAATGCTATTTAAAACATTTTAGGATTTTGATTTAGAATCAGATTCAAATATTGATGTATATAGGACAGAATGGAACACAACTTCATTCAGAACACTTTGAGAACTGAGTCGTGGCAAGGGGATGAATAACCATGAATAGATCAAGTCACTTTTGATCTTTTTTCCTTGTTGACAGGGATAAGACTTTGAAAGAGCTCAGCTCTTCTCATCCTGCACATGCAGCAGACAGGAGAAAGCTGAGCCTCACAGAAATGTTCATTACCAGGATGACTCCTGGGGTGACGTAATTGAACCTGTGGAGCTATTTCTCACTGAGATCACAGAAAACAACCAATTCAGGATGAGATCTATGCTTTTTTTTCTTTTCATTGTAAATAACTTGAAAGAGGACTGAAAATTACTCTTTAAACCATTGAAATAATATCATCAAAGCCGTACCTTTTTTCATAAGGATCATTCTAATCTGTCCCCAGCAAATCCTTCCATCTGTGCTCTAAGTCCTGAATTCTTCCAGGAACCACATTACATCAGTTATTCAAGCATGTCCCCTCTTCTGTTACCTTTAACATTTCCACTGCTTTTTTTTTTACCTTAAATATGTACTCATACCTCATTGTCTCACATTAAAAAAATAAATAAACTTCATCAGTCATACATTTCGCCTATCATTCTCTCTCTGCTTTTACCCATAGCAAAGATTATTAAAATTGTTACTTACACTTGCTGATTACATTCCCCACAAATTCCATGAAACAGATTTTTGCTTAGTTAGGAAAGCCCACTTACGGAACCTAATGAAAATCCTTCATTAGAATGTTCTTCCCTAAAATAATACACTTGACATCACAATCCACTATCATTAGCGTTTCTTCTTCAAATTTGTGTTTTTGGTTTTTTCTGTTCGGTGTTATTGCACAAAATTTTGACTTCCAATTTAATTTTTTTAAATATATTTACTGTTTGTGTTTGATATTCTATTTGTGTTTGATATTTTATATGTGATCATTCAAACATCTGAAATTCTTGGTAGACAGTATTACTTTGTATTTAAGTTTTATTCTGATTTCACTAAGAGCAATTTCTTTCCTGCTCTATTTATCATTGCTGGTTTTGAGCTATGAAATCATGCTTGGTTGTTCTTAACCATAAGTATCCCAAATATGTGGGTTGAGGATGGTTTCTTTACAAAATAATAGCAGAAACTTCTAAGCCTTAACCATTTCTCCTCAGAGTATTATAGATGTAGGCCTAAGTACCCTATAAGGGCAAGTCCATGGGTAAAATTATGGCAAGCAGTGTCTTATGCCCCACTCAGAGCCTTGGCCAGGAAAGTCAGAACTCCATGTTCCCAATTTTTCAGAAAAGATATATATATATATATATTTTTTTTTTAAACCATATATATATGGTTTAAATATATATTTTGCTCTTTTGAATCTTGACTTTAGACTAGTTTTGATTAAATTTTTATGATCTAGCCTTCTGCCTTCAAATAGGACAATTAAAGAGCCAGGGTTTCCATAAAGAAGAATGAAATCACATATTTGCAGAAAGATGGATGGAACTGGAGACCATCACATTAAGAAAAATAGGCCAGACACAGAAGATAAGCATCGGATGATTTCTTGAACATGTATAAACTTTAAAAAAAAAATGAAAGTAGAAGAAGAACTATTACTCTTCTTAAGGGAAGGATTCCTGGGGAAAGAAGGAGAGAGATAAGGAAAAGCATATGGATATGTTTGCAATTGTGGAGAAGATGATATGATTAAAATATAATATAGGACATGTCACAATTTGGTGCTAAGATATACCAAAGAACAAAAACAAAAAACAAACAAAAAAAGAAAAAGAAAAAACAAGGCCAGTCTTTCTTCTTTTTTAAAAGATTAATTTGAAATGAAAATAGAAAAGAAAATAAAAAAATAGAAAAGAAAATAGATTTAATTCCTGTGGAAAACTAATATATTACAAACAGCTCACCTACTTTATTGAAAAGAAAGATATTCACTAAGAAACTGTTTTCACTGGCTTGAATGCACTTTTCAGGGTTTGAAATGCTGACAGGTAGGTAGGCAGGCCACAGGGGGCCTTCACAGGATTTTCATCATTGTCAGAGGGGAGTTAGAGAAGGGTAGAGCAGCCTAAGCTGAGAACAACCTAAGCAAAAAGGGCATCTAATTAAGTAGGCAGTAGGGGAAGGCAAAAGAAGAAACCAAGAGGTCCATGGAGGCCAGTCACAGAGGGCCTTTTCTCTATACTTACATGGTTGTTAGACTTTTCCACAAACAGCAGGGAACCATTTAGAGTTATTGAGCAAGAGAAGGTCATTGTCACTTGGTGCTAGTGTTAGGAGGAGGAGGATTGCACTACTTCTGGTCAGCTTTTAAGTCCTTGCCCGCCCTGTCCTGAGGCTTGAGGCTCCCATTTAGCATCTACTCTCTTTAAAACAGGCATGGAGGGAAGAGAGAGTATCCAAAGATCATGGCTCAAAGGGAAAAGTGTTCCCTGCTCCACTCAGTCTCCAGTTCAACAGCCCCAGGTTGCATGTAATTATCTGTCATCCTCATCTTCACCACCTCTGGGTGGTTCCTATTTCCTGTTTTGGGTAGTGGGCAGCAGAGTTGGAATTTGGCAGCAAGTGCAAGGAGCTCAGAGAAGACCACAGCCCCCAGCGCAACCCCTACCAGCATAGGCCATGCCTGGCCCCCAAGTGCCTGGTCCAGGAGTCATGGCTGATACTGTAGGGAATTCTGAGGGCCCCACCTGGGTTTAGTTTGCCTTATTTATGAAAGGGACTGATGACATCAGTGAGCCTGAACCTCTGCCAGAGGCCTACACCTCTGTCCACACCACTTGTCCACAGAAGGGAACAACCTGAGTACACTGAAACTGGAGGTATATTCCTAAGGGCATAAACATTCTATATAAGTAGAAAAGGTTGCTGAGATCCAGAAACTAACTTAATTAAAGCTCTAGGATTTGAATCCTGGTGTCTCACACTATAGTTCAGTCTGCTATACTGTTTAGCTAAGGATGAGACATGGAGGCAGAAGCTGGTCCTGACTCAAAGTTGGACAAGAGCAGAAGTTTGGGCTACCTAGACAGAGGGCAAACCATATGAGAAGGATGCAAGTGTCCCTCCAGGTTAGGGGCCCCAGACACAGCCAGGGAAACCCTGCATCTCTACTGTGGAATTGGGAGCCACTGCTACAACATCACTACCCTCCCCAGACTTTCTTCTGCTGTTATGGAGATCCTTGAAACAGGAATAATCTCTCTTTTACCTTACAGTGCAATGTTTCGTGCTCTGAATGGTCTAGCATCCTATATTTTAAATAAATTATATTAAGTGTAAGTAGTAAGGTAGTGCATTAGTCAGGTTTTGTTGCTTTGATCAAAATACCTGACAAGAAAAAAAAATACCTGACAAGAAAATTTAGAGAAGAAAAGATTTATTTTGGCTCACAGTCTCAAAGGATTCAGTCCACAGTTCAGCTCCAAGTCAGAAACCTCACTGCAGAAATCATGGCAGTATGGCATGGCAAAGGAAAGCTGTGCAGCTCCTGGCAGATGGGAAGGAGAGAGAAGAAGAAGAGGAAGAGGAAGAAGAGGATGGAAAAGGAGGGAAGGAAGGAAGGAAAGGAGGGAGGGGGAAAGAAAGGAAGGGAAGAAGAAAGGGAAGGAAGCCAGGGACAGACAGTCTTCAAGACCATACTCTCATTGACCTACTTCCTCCAGCCATGCCCCACTGGTCTGTAAATTTTACCATTTCCCTGTAAGTCCATTCTCAAATGAATTAATCCAATGAGATGTCAGAGCCCTCATGATGCAATAATTTCACTTTTGAACATTCCTGCATGAAGGACCATGCTTTCAACACAAGAGTTTTTTGCAGGACATTCTAGATGCAAACCATAACCCAAGGGATTTTTTGTTTATTCATTTTGTGTCCTTATTTCTTAGTGGAGAATTTGGTACAGAGTAGGTGTTGATAAATAGTTATTGCATAAATAAATCTAATGTAATAAGATATATGAGATTTCAGAGAATTAAGTTGTCATCAATTTTACCTCTATCATATTAATTATCAAGTGATATTTTGACTTCTAATACTGTTCATGCCAATTCTTAGTCACATTGTATCTCTAAGTAATTTCATTATCTTTCTGACTGAGGTAATGATGCATGAGAATTAAATAGTTGCAATTTATTAAAATGACTTGAATGCAACAAGCATTTGCAAATTATGAGTGTATAATGATTTAATGATAAAATAATTCAGAAATGAACATATAGGTAGTTTGGAAAAAATTCTATTTAAATATGTTAGTAATTATGATTAAAACTTTCTTATATTGGACTAACTACAAGCTGAGCATTGCACTAAGAATTTACTCTTCAGCATGCCTTGAGGTCAGTTCAATTATTTCCTCCTCTGTATTGAAGCAGTAACAAAAAACTTGTCAGGAGCTATATACCTCCATTAAGTCAAAATAAATTCTTAGGATCAAGAACTGAGAACAATATGCATTTGATTTATTTCTATGGACATTTGGACATCTTTGAAAGAATAAAAGTTCTTATTATTGCTTTTACATTCTGTGAACTTCTGATACCTTTGTCACAGGCATGAATGTCTTCACAAGTGTTTTTATTGTATAAAGTAAAATTGCATTTAAATTTCTACCACCTCTTTCTACAGTCTGATATCTAAAGACAATATATCTTGTTACTAAGAATACATTAAAAAACAGCAAGGAGTTTTCTTGATATCCCTCAGTCAAAAGCATCATTTAATCTGTTTTGTGGTGGGTGCATATCAGTGTCTCCATTCCCTTTCACTGTCAGTGGTGGAAAGAGACAAAACTAAAGTATGTGTACGGATTCTGAGATAATCAAGTAGTTTCTCTTTGCAGAAAACACACACACACACACATACACACACACATGGATATTGATTTCTCAATAGAGAGTAATTAGAGTTCCACATTAAAAACTTAATATGCAGTGCTATCCAGTTTAAATGATTTAAAATTTGATTTCTCCCATTTGTTTGCAATATAAGACATTTTTGTTAGGTCCTTTTCCCAATCTAATGACTAGTTTAGCATGGTAATGATGCATATAAATTTAAAAGCTACCTATTCAGGACAGAAGCTGTATTAGAATGTGTGTTTAGATGCAATGGTGTGTGGCCATACTTGGGAAGTTGTAGTCAGAAAAGCAAAACAATTGGACTTACAGAACATATTTAAAGGTAATCCAATAAAAATAAATGAAGATAACATTTGCTTTACTGAAGAGAAGATGTCCTAATGGTTATTAGGTTTGGGTATTCTGGGATGAAGTGTTATTCAAACTAACCAAAATACCATTAACAGTGATAAAAACTCATTTTTTGGTATTGAATTTTTACAATTGTGCAAACCCAGGTCTAGACCAAGGCTTCTCTGCACACATCAGAGGAAAATTGCCAGACCCTGAGATAGTTAGTTGCTTGGATTTGTGCAGATTTAATCACAGGGCATTTTCAGAACTTAAAACCACTGCTTTCTTTATGGAATAATGTAGGTAAGTGCTCTCGCTGAATATTCCTGCTTTCTATTACTGCTCTTTCACAACCCTTTCTTTGGTGTATGGCCAGTCAGGTGAAATGACCCAACCAGGTTGCTGCAGACCAGCACATTGTTCACAAAACAATATTCAAATATGGCAGCAAAGAGTCATGTGAATAGCCAGCAACAGCTTTTTTTTTTTATGATTCTTTATTCTTTATCAATGTTTTGTTGACTGGAATTGAACTGCATGATTTTTTTGATGACCAATTATTAGTACAGATAATTATATCATATGTTAAAGGTTGGTCACTAGACCAGGCACTGTTGGGAGCCAGTAGAACCTTGAAGAGGTAGGGTATAGTTGGAGGTGCTGAGGTCTCTGGGAGTAGTCTATCAGAGGGGCAGCTGGATCTTAGCCTCTTTCTCCTCCTCTCTTCACTTCCTGGCCATAAGGTGAGTGGTTTTGCTCCACCATGATTGCTGCCTTACAGCAATGGGTTCTAACAAACATTGACTTAAAGCTCTAAAACTGTAAACTAAAACAAACCTTTTCTTTTTAGAAGTTAGTTATTTCATGTATTTATTATAATAAAGGAAAGCTGACTAAAACACTTTCCAATTCTCTCCTATGCCCTCTGCATGCTAAAAATTAACATTAGAAATAGTGTCAAAATATTCCATGCCCTTCCATGACATTATTTTGTCCTCTACCTGTCTACCTTCATATAAAGATATAACTCAGAGATATTCCAGGTTTTCTTCCAGACAAAGAAAATATCACAATAAAGTGAGTCACATAATGTTTTTGGTTTCCTAGTGCCGATAAAAGTTATGTTTATACTATACTATAGACTACTCAGTGTGCAATAGTATGATCTCTTTAAACATCTCTATTAAAATCTTTATTAATACCCTAATTAAAACATACTTCACTGCTAGTAATACTAATAACTTTAAAAACAATTTTTAGTTGTATGTGGACACAATTTCTTTCTTTATTTAATTTTATATGGTGCTGAGGATCAAATCCAGTGCTTCACACATGCGAGGCAAGCACTCTACCACTGAGCTATATAGCCCCAACCCCACTAATAACCTTTCGAGCCTTTAGTGAGTTATCATTGTCTTGCCTGGATGTTGATGGCTGCTGACTGATCAGGGTGATGTTACTGAAGGGTAGAGTGGCAGCACTAGTTTCTTAAAATAAATGATGATTAAGTTTTCCACATCTATTGGTTGTTCATTACATGGAATATTTTCCTAGCCTGAGAGACTGTCTGATAGCATTTTACTAATGGTGCAATTTCATTCAAAATTGGAATTAATCCTCTCAAAACTTGACACGACTTTATCAAACGAATTTATGTAGTACTCTCAATTCTTTGTTTTCATTTTAGTATTGTTCACAGCATCTTCACCAGGAGCAGATCACATATCAGGAAACCACTTTCTTTGCTCATCCATAAGCAGTAACCCTTCACACTTTAAAGTTAAGAAGATTGCAGGCAATTCAGTCACATCTTCAGGCTTCACTTCTAACTCTTGTTCTCTTGCTGTTTCTACCACATCTCCAGTTATTTTTCTCCACTCAAATCCTGAAGACCTCAAAGTCATCCACATAAATTAGAATCAATTCTTTTCCAAAGTTGTATTAATGCTATTTTGAACACAAGCCATGCACATTCATGGAGACATGTAGAATGGTGACACTTTCCATGAGCATTTGATTAACTTTGCCCAGATTAATCAGAGGAATCCCTATCTATGGCAGAAAATCCTTATAAAATGCATTTCCTAAATAAATCAAAATTACTCCCTCTTGATTGATGGGGTACAGAATTAATGTTGTGTTAGCAGGCATAAAACAGTCCTAATCTCCCTGTACATCTCCATCAGAGGTCTGGGGTGATGGGGTACATTGTCAATGAGCAGTAATATTTTAAAAAGAATCTTGTTTTCTGAGCATTATGTGTCAACAGTGGACTTAAAATATTCAATAAACTATTGTAAACTGATGTGCTGCCATTCAGAATTTGTTGTTTCATTTATAAATCATAGACAAGAGTAGATTTTGTCTGATTCTTAACATCTCTAGGATTTTCAGAATGGCAAATAAGCACAGACTGTATGCAACTTGAAGTCACCAGTTACATTAATCCCTAATAAGTAAGGAAGTCAGCAAATCCTTTGATACCTTGGTGAGTCATTGACTATTCTTATCTATTTATGAAAGTCCTGTATGGCCTCTTCTAACAGAAGGCTGTTTCATGTTTCATCTACTTTGAAATTCTCTTGTTTGGTGTGGACACCTTCCTCAATAATATTAGTTTGATCTTCTGTATAATTTGCTGAAGCTTCTGTATAAACACTTACTGCTTCCTCTTGCACTTTTAAATTAGGATTCTTAAGCCTCATGAAATAATCTCTGCTAACTGTAGAGTTTCCTTCCCCTGCTTCCTCCCTTCTCTTAGCCTTTATAGAATTGAAGAGTTAGGGTCTTTCTCTGGAATAGCTTTTACCTTAAGGGAATGATGTAGTTGATTTGATCTTCTAGCCAGTTCACTGAAACTTTCTCCACACTGGCAATAAGGCTGTTTCATTTCCTTATCTTCAGAGTGTTCACTGGAATAGCAATTCTAATTTACTTCAAGAACTTTTCCTTTGCATTTACAACTTATCTAACAGTTCGAAGCCAGATTTCTAACATTTGGCTTACCTCACTATGCTTATTTATTTCTACCTTTTTGTTTTGTAGTTCTTGTTTTAAATTGAGAGACACGTAACTTTTCCTTTCACTTAAACACTTGTACGTCACTGAAAGATCATTAGTAGACCTAATTTTATATTATTCTATGTCTGAGAACATAGAGGTCTGAGGAAAGGGAGAGAGATGTGGGAATAGTTGGTTGGTGGAGCAGAATGCCTACAACAAATTTATCTATTATGTTTCCTACAGTTTTATATGGGCATGATTCTTGACACTGCAAACAAGTATATTAGCAACATCAAGAGCATCAAGAACACTAATTACACATCACCATAACAGACAGAATCATAATGAAAACATTTGAAATGTTCTGAGAATTGAGTCAAGATGGTCACAAACCTTCAATGTGTAAAAAAGATGCAATGTCTGCAAAATGCAACAAAGTGAAGCACAATAAAACAAGGCATACCTGTGTTTCCAAATATTTCTGGAAGAAAAAATAAGGGTGATGTCTTTTTATTGTTGACCATGGACATTTACTATAAATCAAAAGTAACAAATACAAACATATATTGATGTAATATGTGAATAATGTTACAGGCATTTTTACATTAATGGACTCATTTAATATAAACTCTAAGAATTTAAACTGCTGTATTTCAAGTATGCATAGGAAATTGCTCTGTACGCAGATTTGCAAAATCTGTCCAAGGTTGCGTTGTAGGTAGTAGATTTGTGTTAAAAAAATCACTAACACTAGAATTATACTTTGAGTATTTCACATATGGCATCTCATTTCATTCTTAAAACTGGAAATTTGGTAGTATAACACTCATTTTTAAATCACAAAATGGTGGTTTAGAGTTATTAAATAATTAACCAACTTTAGAGCTGTTAAATTAGCTGAGATTCAACCTAGGTGTGTCTGACATGACAGCCTATGCCTCTAATTTATTGTTTAATGGACCGCTAAAATATTACTGCTTTTGAAACATTTCTTAAGTCTCATGACAGTAATGTGCCTCTTACCCTCTGTTGACCCCTATACATAGTACTACATACAAGGGCCCACAGCAGAGTACAGGGTGGATGCTGAGCACACCATAGGACGAGTACTTAGGATACTATTAGACCAGCACTTACACAATATCTGATCATTTGGAATAGTGTATATGAACATTTAGCACATCATATGGTAGGCCATATGCCATAAATAGCCTACCATATGATGGACGCTTAATGCACCATACTAAAGTACTTAGCATGCCATATGATTAGCATCTTGTGCAACATAATGGCACTCAGTACATCTTATCATAAGCATGTAATACATCATTCAATGAGCCCTAAGCATACAGTACACCAAACAATTAGTAGACCTGACTTGAGCTCTGTGACAGCAAGTTTGCAACATATCTTTCTAACCATAGAGATTACATATTTCTTAATATAGTGAATTCAATAGTAGAGTACTTATTACTACAGTTGTCTTAATAAAGTTAAATTGATATTTAAATACTTTTCACTGAAAATGCATGTTCTAATGCTGCATATTTAAACTTACTAGTCATTAATTAAGTACATATTTGAGTGATTACTATGTAACACACTCACAAGCAAAGAAAATCTGATGCTATTTTTAAAAAAATCAGCAAACATTGTCTAGGACCAAATTAACCTTCTTCTTGAATTTAAATAATGCATTTTGAAACTAATGATTATTAAGTGATCCTGAAACTGCAGGATGGATAAAACAAGATGTGGTCATACCTATATTTAGAATTTCACAGGTAATATCTTTAAATGATGGCTTGTATTCTCAGCCAGGACTTAATTTTCCATTTAGAGGAAGAAATTGATTACTGAGTTCCTGACGCTAAAAATATGTTCACTCCCTAGTCCACCTACCATCAAGTGAAACCTTACAATTTGCTTTTTATCCTCATGAACTCTTTTAGGAACTCTAAGCCAAAAATGATATATACCCTTCAAGAATAACAGATGGACTCCTTAATTGAATAGTAACTGCAGCAATCTGAGTACTTTCAGGTATGACTGTGTCTGTAGATAAATAATTGTCCTATAGTATCACTGATGAGATAGTATGCCACAAAAATAAGATTTGTATTTAATATTCAGTGAAAGCAACTACGCACCAGAAGAAGAATTTGCAATCCATTTACAAACCCTTTAACAAAGATAGTACTTGGAAAACTCCATGGGGTATTTTATCCTGTTCTCATACATTCTCCAATTTTAGCAGTCAGCTAGGATGACTGGGGCCAATTTCTTTGGAAATTTGGCAACAATTTTCTTCATTATTGTCTAGCACAAATGGAAAGAAGGAAAGCCTTTCGGAGGTAATTTGGCAAGTTAATACGACAATTTTCTGCTTTATTCACCAATAATCTGAAACTATATCAATAATTTATAATCAGATGATTAAAAATACAGTTTTAGTGTCTATTTCAGTGCTATAGTTAGGGCTATATTACTTTCAACATCTTATGTTTAGATGTCAGTTCTATTAATACAGACAATTTTTAAAATAATTCATGTTAGAAGCACCAGACAAATGCTATTTTACACAGTGTATAAAAAATTTCCCAACTATTATTTGTCACGTCCATGTTTAGGCAGAAATGATATTCACAAAGTAAGATGTTATTTTAGTTTATGATAGATGCCATAGCAAACTAGCACAGATGAGTTGGCATAAACAATAGAAATTTCCTTTTTCACAATTCTGAAAACTAGAACTATAAGCAAAATGTCAGTAGGGTTGCTTTCTCTTGAAATCATTCTCTTCTTTCCTTGGTTTATAGACAGCTACCTCTTCCTCTGTCTTAATATGGTCTTCCCTCTGCATGTGTCTCTCCTGATCCCTTCTTCTAATAAATACAAGTCATACTGTATGAGTATGGCATTAGTGCCATACTCATTTTAGTTTAGTTTCCTTTTCAGAGAACCTGTCTCCAAGTGTATTAACATTCTTGGACACTGAGAATTAGAGTTTCAACACATAAATGTGAGGTAATAATTCAGTTTATTTTAAAGTTTTGTCACTGTTGTTTTAATACTAAGAGAAAGACATTGAAAACACTGCACTATATCTATTCATATTCAATTGTGTTTATAAGAAAATGGCTTTTGGAATTGGGATATCTCTGTTTGAATCCAGGCTGTGGTATTTACTCTCAGTGTGACCTTGAACATATCACTTATGAAAAAAATGATTCTGTGACCCTTGAGCATTATTAACAGTTACTTATGGATTATGTAGCCTTTTGTGATATAGGATTTCTTATGAGTCATTACTTCATAAAAGGCTGTACTTCCCAGCCACAGTGATTCAAGTTGTGCAGGATGTTAACCCCAGATTCCTTCCTCAGGTCCCTTCCCAGAGGATTTTTACTTCAACAGTCTCAGAAAGACCTGGGAAATGGAGTCTAAAACATGTGCTTGTGTTTCTGAACAGGAAAGCCAAAAATACCAAACATACCCCTCCAGGCATTGTTGTTAATTAGCTTTCCAAAGTGTCCCATTTCCTGTTTTTTTAAGTGTGATGCAATAAGGGTCAGTAAATGTTAAAAACAACTATTATGATCAATGTTATGAATCTTAAATAATTGACAGTATTTCCTTGAAAGAGACTTTTCCTTTGGTTTCCACAATACTAACATTTCCCAGTAGGAAAAAACAAAAAAATAACTAGCGCTTTGGACTTACAGGCTAATTGTATTCTGGCAGGAAGCTTTTGTTTAAAAGTTATGAGAATATATGAATTAATGAGAGATTATAATAGGAATCCCTTAGCGATCTGAAATTACATCATTTTTAAAACGCAAAAAAACATTAAACTTTTGCTTTCTTAATATAGATATTCTTAAATACCTGCTTACTTTCTATGTCTTGCAGCAGTGAATAAAACTAGAGACTTTGCTCAGTTGAACTATATCATCTTCTTGCTATTGTACAAATGGTTTCTCTGCTTATCATTAAGAATTCTTATAAGACCTGTCCAAAAATCTCATAGTTCCTACTTTTATGAACACTGAAGTCAGAAAACATATTTATTTACTCACATTAACTGTATGGACACTGAAATATCTGTGCTTCTATAGAGCAAGGCAGTTATGGTTGAAGCACTGAGCAATGTGATGATTACCCTCAGCTAACATTCTTTATTCATATAAACCTCTCCAATGTCTAGATAAAAAATGGCGGGGCCCCGCCCACACAGCCAGCTTCTCCAGGTTCTCGGAACGGAACTGGCCCGCTAGTGAGAGCCTTTCTGAACAGAGCAGGCTCCGAGTCCCGGAGCCGCTGCAGCGCAGTGTACTCCTGCAAAGAACCAGCGGAGAGCCTCGATCTGCAAGCAGCCTCAGGGATAAGGGCAGGGCAGCCGGAGACCTCTTCAGGCGGCTCTGCCCACTCCGGCTGCGGGCTCTCTTCACGGAGCGATCCAAGATGGCGGCCTAGAGGGAGACTGCACCCCCAGTCGCTCCAGAACCCAGGAGTTAAGAAGAGGAGGCATTGAGAGACTCGGACTGAAGTGGAGCCATGGGTGAGTCTGCCCACTGGGTAAAGCTCGGCCCGGGTGGCAGGCCCAGATAGAGGTGGCTTAGCGGAGCCAGGCAGGGCAGCTAGAGTCATCCACAGGCAGCCCTGCGCACTCCGACGGTGGGCCCTGCCCACACAGCCAGCTTCTCCAGGTTCTCAGAACGGAACTGGCCCGCTAGTGAGAGCCTTTCTGAACAGAGCAGGCTCCGAGTCCCGGAGCCGCTGCAGCGCAGTGTACTCCTGCAAAGAACCAGCGGAGAGCCTCGATCTGCAAGCAGCCTCAGGGATAAGGGCAGGGCAGCCGGAGACCTCTTCAGGCGGCTCTGCCCACTCCGGCTGCGGGCTCTCTTCACGGGGAGATCCAAGATGGCGGCCTAGAGGGAGACTGCACCCCCGTTCGCTCCAGAACCCAGGAGCTAAGAGGGGGAGGCATAGAGAGACTCGGACTGAAGTGGAGCCACGGGTGAGTCTGCCCACTGGGTAAAGCTCAGCCCGGGTGGCAGGCCCAGATAGAGGTGGCTTAGCGGAGCCAGGCAGGGCAGCTAGAGTCTTCCCAAGGTAGTCTTCCACACTCCGGCAGTGGGCTCTTCCCACACGGCCAGCTGCACAGTGCAGGCCCACAGTGAGACCATTTCAGCACAGAGCCAGTTCCAAAACGTGGAACCAGTAGGGGGCTAGGGGCAGTATTCTTTGAATGAGCTGCTTTATCAGATTCCTCCAAGACATCAGGCTACTGAAGGCTGGGAGGTGATACACTGGAAATCTACTGGGACACTATAAGCCAATAGTGGAAAACTGCAATATCTCAGGGTCCCACTGACAACTGACCATTATGAGAAAACAAGGGAAGAAAATGTCCCAAACAAACCTAGATACTACATCAATAAAACCCAATGACAGCAGAGCAGAAGAAATGTCAGAAAGGGAGTTCAGAATGTACGTAATTAAAACGATCAGGGAAGCTAATGAGGAGATGAAAGAGCAAATGCAGGCATTGAAGGAGGAGATGAAAGAGCAAATGCAGGCATTAAATGATCGCACCAATCAACAGTTAAAAGACCAAATACGGGAAGCAAGAGATCATTTCAATAAAGAGTTAGAGATACTGAAAAAAAACCAAACTGAAATCCTTGAAATGAAGGAAACAATAAACCAAGTTAAAAACTCCATAGAAAGCATAACCAATAGGATAGAACACCTGGAAGACAGAACCTCAGACATTGAAGACAAAATATTTAACCTTGAAAACAAAGTTGAACAAACAGAGAAGATGGTAAGAAATCATGAACAGAATCTCCAAGAACTATGGGATATCATGAAAAGGCCAAATTGGAGAATTATTGGGATTGAGGAAGGCTTAGAGAAACAAACCAAAGGAATGAACAATCTATTCAATGAAATAATAACAGAAAATTTCCCAAATCTGAAGAATGAAATGGAAAACCAAGTACAAGAGGCTTATAAAACTCCAAACATACAAAATTACAACAGACCCACACCAAGGCACATTATTATGAAAATACCTAACATACAAAATAAAGACAGAATTTTAAAGGCCGCAAGAGAAAAGAATCAAATTACATTCAGAGGGAAACCAATAAGAATATCAGCAGATTTTTCAATCCAGACCCTAAAAGCTAGAAGGGCCTGGAACAACATATACCAAGCCCTGAAAGAAAATGGATGCCAACCAAGAATCTTATACCCAGCAAAACTTACCTTCAAATTGGACGATGAAATAAGATCCTTCCATGATAAACAAAAGCTAAAGGAATTTACAAAAAGAAAGCCAGCATTACAGAACATTCTCAGCAAAATATTCCATGAGGAAGAGATGAAAAACAACGATGCAAATCAGCAACAGGAGGCGCTAGCCTAAAGGAATAGCCAAATAAAGGAGAAACCAAATCATGTCAAAAACAAATATGAGTCAATTGACTGGGAATACAAATCATATCACAATAATAACCCTGAATGTTAATGGCCTGAACTCATCAATCAAAAGACATAGGCTGGCAGATTGGATTAAAAAGAAAAATCCAACAATATGCTGCCTGCAAGAGACTCATCTCATAGAAAGAGACATCCATAGACTAAAGGTGAAAGGATGGGGAAAAACATACCATGCACACGGACACAGCAAAAAAGCTGGAGTATCCATCCTCATCTCAGATAATGTGGACTTCAAACCAAAACTAGTCAGAAGGGATAAAGAAGGACATTACATGCTGCTTAAGGGAAGCAAAAATCAGTAAGACATAACAATCATAAATATCTATGCCCCGAACATTGGCTCATCCACGTACGTCAAACAAATCCTTCTCAATTCCAGAAATCAAATAGACCACAACACAATAATACTAGGCGATTTTAACACACCTCTCTCACCACTGGATAGATCGTCCAAACAAAAATTGAATAAAGAAACTATAGATCTCAACAACACAATCGACGATTTAGACTTAACGGACATATATAGAATATACCATCCAACAAAGAATGAATACACTTTCTTCTCAGCAGCACATGGATCCTTCTCTAAAATAGACCATATTTTATGCCACAAAGCTACTGTTAGTAAATACAAGAAGATAGAGATACTACCTTGTACTCTATCAGATCATAATGGATTGAAATTAGAAATAAATGACAGAATAAAAAACAGAAAATTCTCCAATACCTGGAGACTAAATAATACACTATTATATGATGAATGGATAACAGAAGACATCAGGAGGGAAATAAAAAAATTCTTAGAAGTAAACGAGAACAAAGACACATCATATCAAAATCTCTGGGACACTATGAAAGCAGTACTTAGAGGAAGATTTATTTCATGGGGTGCATTCAAAAAAAGAAGTAGAAATCAACAAATAAACGACTTAACACTACAGCTCAAAGCACTAGAAAAAGAAGAGCAGACCAATACCAAATGTAGTAGAAGACAGGAAATAGTTAAAATCAGAGCCGAAATCAACGAAATCGAAACAAAAGAAACAATCGGAAAAATTAACAAAATAAATAGTTGGATCTTTGAAAAAATAAATAAAATTGATAAACCCTTAGCCACACTAACAAAGAGAAAGAGGGAGAAAACTCAAATTACTAAAATTCGGAATGAACAAGGAAACATCACAACAGACACGAGTGAAATACAAAACATAATTAGAAGCTATTTCGAAAATCTATACTCCAACAAAACAGAAAACCTCGAAGACATCAACAAATTTCTAGAGACATATGAACTACCTAAACTGAACGAGGAGGACATACACAACTTAAATAAACCAATTTCAAGCAATGAAATAGAAGAGGTCATCAAAAGCCTACCAACAAAGAAAACTCCAGGACCAGATGGGTTCTCAGCCGATTTCTACAAAACCTTTAAAGAAGAGCTCATTCCAATACTCCTCAAACTATTCCATGAAATAGAAGAGGAGGGAACACTACCAAACTCGTTCTATGAAGCCAATATCACCCTGATACCTAAACCAGACAGAGACACATCAAGGAAAGAAAATTTCAGACCAATATCCTTAATGAACATCGATGCAAAAATTCTCAACAAAATTTTAGCAAATCGCATACAAATATATATTAAAAAGATAGTGCACCACAATCAAGTGGGTTTTATCCCAGGGATGCAAGGTTGGTTCAACATTCGGAAATCAATAAATGTCATTCACCATATCAACAGACTTAAAGTTAAGAATCACATGATTATTTCAATAGATGCAGAAAAAGCATTTGATAAAATACAGCATCCCTTCATGCTCAAAACACTAGAAAAAATTGGGGTAGTGGGAACATTCCTAAACATTATAAAGGCCATCTACGCTAAGCCCATGGCTAATATCATTCTAAATGGTGAAAAACTGAAAGCGTTCCCCCTAAAAACTGGAACAAGGCAGGGATGCCCTCTTTCACCGCTTCTATTCAACATCGTCCTTGAGACTCTAGCCAGAGCAATCAGACAAACCAAAGAAATTAAAGGGATACGAATAGGAAAAGAAGAACTCAAACTATCCCTGTTCGCTGATGACATGATTATATATTTAGAGGAACCTGGAAATTCCACCAGAAAACTTTTAGAACTCATATGTGAATTCAGTAAAGTAGCTGGTTACAAGATCAATGCTCATAAATCCAATGCATTTTTATACATAAGTGATGAATCTTCAGAAAGAGAAATTAGGAAAACTACCCCATTCACAATAGCATCGAAAAAAATAAAATACTTGGGAATCAATCTCACAAAAGAGGTGAAAGACCTCTACAATGAGAACTACAGAACACTAAAGAAAGAAATTCAAGAAAACCTTAGAAGATGGAAAGATCTCCCATGTTCCTGGATAGGCAGAATTAATATCGTCAAAATGGCTATACTACCTAAAGTGCTATACAGATTCAATGCAATTCCAATTAAAATCCCAATGATGTACCTTGCAGAAATAGAGCAAGTAATTATGAAATTCATCTGGAAGAATAAAAAACCTAGAATAGCTAAAGCAATCCTCAGTAGCAAGAGCGAAGCAGGGGGTATTGCAATACCAGATCTTCAACTCTACTACAAAGCAATAGTAACAAAAACGGCATGGTATTGGCACCAAAATATGCAGGAAGATCAATGGTACAGAATAGAGGACATGGACACAAACCCAAATAAATACAATTTTCTCATACTAGACAAAGGTTCCAACAATATGCAATGGAGAAAAGATAGCCTCTTCAACAAATGGTGCTGGGAAAACTGGAAAACTATATGCAATAGAATGAAATTAAACCCCTATCTCTCACCCTACACAAAACTCAACTCAAAATGGATCAAGGACCTCGGAATCAGACCAGAGACCCTGCATCTTATAGAAGAAAAAGTAGGTCCAAATCTTCAACTTGTTGGCTTAGGATCAGATTTCCTTAACAGGACTCCCATAGCACAAGAAATAAAAGCAAGAATCAACAACTGGGATAGATTCAAACTAAAAAGCTTTCTCTCAGCAAAGGAAACTATCAGAAATGTGAAGAGAGAGCCTACAGAGTGGGAGAATATCTTTGCCAACCATACCTCAGATAGAGCGCTAATTTCCAGAATCTATAAAGAACTCAAAAAACTCTACACGAAGAATACAAATAATCCAATCAACAAATGGGCTAAGGAAATGAACAGACACTTCACAGAAGAAGATGTACAAGTAATCACCAGATATATGAAAAAATGTTCAACATCCCTAGTAATAAGGGAAATGCAAATCAAAACTACCCTAAGATTTCATCTCACCCCAATTAGAATGGCGATTATCAAGAATACAAGCAACAATAGGTGTTGGCGAGGATGTGGTGAAAAAGGAACACTCATACATTGCTGGTGGGGTTGCAAATTAGTGCAGCCACTCTGGAAAGCAGTGTGGAGATTCCTCAGAAAGCTTGGAATGGAAACACCATTTGACCCAGCTATCCCACTCCTTGGCCTATACCCAAAGGACTTAAAATCAGCATACTACAGAGATACAGCCACATCAATGTTCATTGCTGCTCAATTCACCATAGCCAGATTGTGGAACCAACCTAGATGCCCTTCAGTTGATGAATGGATAAAGAAACTGTGGCATATTTATACAATGGAATATTACTCCGCAATGAAGAATGATAAAATTATGGCATTTGTAGGCAAATGGTCGAAATTGGAGAATATCATGCTAAGTGAGATAAGCCAATCTCAAAAAACTAAAGGACGAATGATCTCGCTGATAAGCGGATGAGGACATATAATGGGGGGTGGGACGGGCTAGCATTAGGTTTAGGGTTAGGTTTAGAGTTAGGCTAAGGAGAGCGGTAAGAATGAAGGAAAGAAGGACTGTGTAGAGGGAAAAGAGGGGTGGGAGGGGTGGGAGGGGTTGGAGGGGTGGGAGGGGTGGGGGGGAGGGGAAAAATAAAATAAACATCATTACCCTATGTAAACGTAAAAAAATAAAAAAATAAAAAAAAATGGCAAGTCAGGATTTAAAGAGTCACATGACTTCTTAGAGGATGAAGCTACCATCCAAATGCATCTAAGGTTTTCACTAGTGACCTAACTTTTACATGCAATATTGATGACCCTATCTTGCTACATGCTTCCATTTAGCTTTTCCATTTTTGCAATTCTGGAAGTTATAAGCCCCATGTATTCATCAATATTTCTGTTTGGTATATAATAGATAATAAATATCTGTTTAAATCAATGCACAGCTATCCCCATGTTTTAAACAAATAATACAGACTCTATTCTCTATCCATTCTTCATGAGGGATCTTGTACTATTCAATTTCCTGAGAACTTATATTTTCCTGATATTATATTTTACTGATATTATATTTTCCTGATATTATATTTTACCTGATATATCTCTCTGGAATTTATTCTCTTTACTACTTCTACCTCAACTTGACAGCAATTCTTTCAAAAGCATCTTTTTGTCACCATTAACAAAGCCCCCCTCCACCCCCCACCCCCGACCCAGACCACTGTGCCCTTGACTGTCAACACTGTCAGCATTTATCGTGAGTTTCATCCAAAAACCCCACCTTATTTAGTTCTTGACATTGTAGCCCAAATGATCTCTCTAAAATATAAATCTAAAGAGTCACCCATCCTTTTCTCAAAAGCCTTCAAGCTCTGCTGGTTGTCTTGAGGATGAAGTACAGACAGCTTAGCACTGTTACAAAGTGTTTGCATCTACTCCTGCAGGGCCCAGTCTGGCTCTCTGCACATCCAACTATTCACCTGACCTTACAGACCTGCTTTAACTCCTCTTTCTTTACCTCTTCCATCCCTACCCTTCTCCAAATGTGCAGGCATACTGAAATTTCTGTCTGGAGAAAAACCAGAAAATGTTTACCCATCTTACTATTTCATTTGCAAAATGAGTAAAAATCAAGGGTATGTAGGATGCACATTAGCAAGGTATCTTGAATATTTTACAATTCTCTAAAAGAAGCATGAGTTAAAGAGATTTGGAAACACTTGCCTACATCTGCATGGACAAAATCTGCAGGGGTGTGTGTCTGAGTGGCAGATGAGTAAGTCAGATTTTCATTGCTATGACCAAAATACCCAGCAACAACAACTTAGAGGAGGAAAAGTTTATTTTGACTCACAGTTTCAGAGGTTTAGTGCATAATAGGATTATTCCATTGCCCTAGGCCCAAGATGAGGCAGAACATCATGGCAGAAGGGTGTAGTGATGAAGCACTTCTCTACACAGGGAAGACAGGAAGCAGAGAGAGAAAGGGGGAGAGTCCACAGGAAAGATGAAACCTTCCAGAACACATTGCTCTTGACCCACCTTCTCCAGTCATTCTATACTTGCCTACAGTTACCACCCAGGTATTTTATTCAAACTAGGATGGGCTGATTAGGTTACAGCTCTCACAATCCAAACATTTCACTTCTGAACACTCCAGCATTAACACAGGAAATTTTTGGATATGCCTCATATCCAATGCATAACAATAGAGCATCCCTAAGGAAGGGCAATATGCACTGAAAGCTCCATGTTATCATGGAGGTGAAGCCAACATAGACATATCAGCCTTCCTAACGACTTCACTGAGGCTTAGTCCCTATTTCAAGATTTTGACCACCTAAATGCATAATTATTACCAGGCTTCCATTTAAGGCTTAACTTAAATGTTAAGTTCCTTGAACTTAACATTTAGATTTAAGATACACATTCTTACCTTATTACATTTGTTCTCTTCTCCTATTTAATTCTAAGCTCAAACACTGCATTACTTTCATGATTTAAAATTAATTCTTTTTTTTTTTTTTTGGTCTAGTCATAATGTCTCAATTTAAATTCTGGACAAATTTGTACATTCACATTACTTGTTTTTCAACTTATAATTGTTCAAACAAACTCTTCACAATACAAGTAAATAATTTATGTCATTTAATTTGGTTGTATCATGTTATTCCTCTCGCCTACCTAAGAGCCTCATTACTCTCTGAAGCACATAAACATAATAACTATCAGGTAATTCTTATCTCTTTTCGTATGTAAAATATTTTGTATGGGCTGAAAAGCAAAGCTACATATTGTAGATGGTATTTGGTTTCTGGGTATTAACATATGAAGAACTTTGAACATCAGAACTTCAGGGGGCCTTAGAACTATACAGATAAAATATTTCATTGTATAAATAAGTAGAACAAGACTCAGAGTTTGTAATCTAAGTTCACAAAAGCAATAATTGACATTCAAGTTAGAAGCATTGGGCTTCAAATACCCAGGATAATGCATTTTTACTCTAATAAAATGCTATTATATTCAAATGAAAAATAATAGTACTAGAAGGCTATTTTTATGCTTGCTGTAAATGTGTGTTCTTTGACAAAAGAACTGGAAGACATTCTAATATTCTTACATAACAATAAGCCTAACATGTAAATATTTTCCTCTCATTATCTAGTAGTCTGATGGATTCATGGAATGCAGGCAGAAAGAAAATGACATAATGGGGAACAAAAGAGCATCTCAGTATTTCCTGGTGGTCAAATCCTCCGCACTGTTTCCATAGTCACAACCAGCTGCCCTGTATGTACAGCCAGTTGTCAGCTGCACACATTCCTGACTACATTTTTGTTCCTCTAATGTAGTCAACACCAATTCTTTATCAGTTTAGTACAGTCTAAGACATTGATATGCAACTTGTAGATGAAAGGAAATGCAGGGAAGAAAAATTAAAAATATGGACATGAAATGGTGATTAATAGAGTGGGTTCTGAAGAGAATTCCTTAATTAGTGGTGATGGTGGTGGTAATAGTTGCTGCAACTATTGCTATAAGGTGGTAGAGTAAGTGGTAATAGCAATGATAGATGCAGTGATAATAGTAGTACTAGTAGTGGTAGTGATAGTCACAGTACGAACAGTTGTGGTAGTGGTAGTAATCATGGTAGGACCATGGTGATGTTAGTAGCAATGGTGTCAGTAGTGGAGATGGTACTAGTAGTGGCAGGGGTAATGGCAATAGTGGTGATGGTAGTTGTAATGATCTGAGTAGTGTTAGTAGTGGTAGAAGTAGTGGTATGGTAGTCATTAATATCCCACTTTCAGATGAGAAACTGTGCCATGGAAAAATTAAACAAAAGTTCTAATCTAATAAATTTGGCAGCCAGAATATTTACATGCTCAAAAATATTGATCCTTTAATAATATGAGCTCAAAATATAATAATCTTGAATAAACAACATTAAATCATACTGCATCAGTGGTGTAGTAGACATACCAGTGGTGGTAATGGTAGTGGTGATGGTAATTATCATGGTCACAGTAGTAGTGGTGTCAATAATGATACCATAAGGAACAGTGGTGGCAGTTCTTTCCTGAGAATTTACTAAGGGTCAGACTCATTCAAATACTTGCAAGTACTGATAAATTTGTTTTCCCTCAAAATAACCCTGAAAGGTAGGTACTGATACAATTACTTTTTGACAAGAAAGTAAAGCACAACACCCAATTCTGAGCAGCATGTCCAAGGCTTCACATTTGGTATATGGCAAAGCCACAACCTGAACCCAGTAGTATGGATGCAGAGTCCATGCTCCTTGCTATTGTGTCTCTCAAGGCAAAGTACTGATCATCCACAAGAGTGACGATGAGTAATTGTTAATGAAGAAAGAAGAGTATTTTCATAATCATAGGAATTCTGAATCCTATTTGTAGAAGTATATAATATGTATCCTATCCAAGCATGTTTTTAATAATATTAAATTTTTAGCTCATATTATTAAAAGATCAGTATTTTTGAGCATACAAATATTCTAGCTGCTAAACTTATTGGAGTTGGATTTTTATGCAGTTTGTTTAACTTCCCCATGCCTCAGTTTCTTATCTGAATGGGAGATATTATCTGTACTCACATCATAAGCTTGTTTTATGAACTGATTTGATTCAAGGGCTTTGATTTAAAAAAAAAATTAGGGCTATTTATCCAAGTGGCAGCTATTAGTATGTGTTCACATGTTAATTTATTTTACAACATTTATGATGAATCAATAAATGTGAAGGGGATTCAGTAAGTAAATTGATAAAGTCACTCATGTAGTAATTAGTGGAACAGGGATTTGAATCACTATTTCTTTAGCTCTTAAATTCCATGTTCTTGCCATGGCATGACATTCTTTCTTATTGGATTACTACAAAGCTTTCCTCAGGTCTAATATGTCCCATGCCATCCCACTCACCAATAGGATCCCTGGGAGCCAGCCTCATCTCTAGGGCTCCTCTGAGCACAACAGGGTGTCTGACAAAACTTGATTAATCCAGGGAGGACATTCCCCAGCAATGTCAAACTGAGAGCCTTCCTGAAATTTTTCAAATTGCAGCAGAAAAAAGAGAATCAGTCTTCTCTGTGTGGTGGCAGTGAGAAAATATAAAATTGGATACTTTCACTAGCTATATTTTTACAACAAGTAGAAAAAAATCAGTGAAGGGGGGGCGTGGAAAAGCCAATTCAGAAAGAAAATCAGGAATCAGGAATGAAAAATGACTTCTGGAAGGTTCGTTTTTTTCCATTCATTTTTCTGAGACTCAGCTGTGTGCTTCCACTCTCAGCAGTTTGAGAGTTTAACCTTTCATTAGTTTCTGTGAGTCATTATACACAACACTATTTTCATGAGCCAACTAGAGGTTGAATTCTGTTACTCAGGCAGAACACAGAAATCTCTAATTCAACACACAGTTCTAGATTGCATTGTTCCTCCTCCAAATCTTTTAATTTAAAGAGATTAATTTTTGTTAATTGATCTAAAAACAAAATGAGCATAGTTTTAATATTAACCTATTTTTGATGCTTAGAATGATAATATAAAGTTGATATATTTTGTCATTTGAAGTACAAGCAACAGTAAAATTTAAAACTGAATATCAATTTTTTGAACTGAAAAGAAAAAAATGAAAGAAAGCAACATTTGTTTTTAAATCACTGACTTTTGATTTTTCATTCAAGCCTCCCAGGGTTCTCTGGAGACCAAATGTGAACAGGAGGAGGATCAGAGTACCTCAGTCAACTTCTAGCATTCACACTTTAATAATTCATTAGCTGTGTGGATATGAGTAAATAACTGAATTCCTTTTTGCTTCTACTTCATTATAAACAGGGTGCAAATAATGATATTATCTACCTCATTCTGATATTGTATTGATTATATGAATCTATGCATAGAAAATATATTAAAACACTGAGTATAGCATTCGACGCAATAAATCTTTACTCATGTATTATCATTTCCTAAGTATACTTGAAATAATATATTGATGTAATTTCTAAAACCCCAAAGAAATAGACACTTGTTTCCTGGAATTGTATTAATTTCTGGTGTCACTGAAGCAGGTTTCTATGTTTTAGGTCAGAGTGAATTGGACTCCCAGTGGTTCAAACACCTCAAATGAGAAGTAGGAAATCCTAACTTGATCAACTAATCATACAAAGTTGTGGATATGCAGTCTTACTCTGTATTAGCAGTTGGATAAGTTGGTTTTGTTGTTGTTGTTGTTTTGCTGTGCTGGGGTTTGGATCCAAGGCCTCCTATGCTAGGCAAGTGCATTACCATTGAACCACACTTCAGTTCTCAAATGGATAGTTCTTAAATCATAAATTTGCTACACAAAGAAGCTAGGAGTTGTTTCCTGCAGAATGTGAACTTTAATGCAGTGTGTTCAATCTTCTGGAGTAGCCAGGTCTTTCCCTTCTCTAACTAGTACCCACATTCACTGGCTCTTACCAAGGCACAGCATATTTTATGCCCCAGCTTTGCTAGTTATACATCTAACCAGTACTAATCAGACGGTGAAAAGAAACCAAAACAACCTGATTTCAGTCCTGATACTAAAATAGAGGATAAAATTCAGTTATTGGTAAATGTTCACTCTTGTGGGCTACCAGAACAGGAGAGAAAAAACATCTAAACCTCATGACCTAGGAGAACAATTATAATACTCACTATAAATTCAATGAGAACTAATTCTATGATGCTAATTAAAATTTTGGGGAAAATTATTCTAAAATAAATAAATTTTATGATTCATACAGAATTCCAAGGAAGAAGGTTTTGCTGAGAGGTATGAGTACTGCAGTATGACCTACTCTCCCCATCTGTATCCATTTGCCAGGTTGCCCTAAGACATTACTGTCTTCATCTATGTGAGTTAAATACCTTACATTTTATATTCTCTGTAAAATAGTAGAAAATTATATGATATACTCATGTAATGAGTTGGCCTTAAAAGAGAATTAATCCTTCCTGTTTTATCCTTTCAGAGGGTCCTGTAAATACTAAAGAATCACACACACACTTTGATCCTATAGTATAAGTAAGCTTAGCCTGTTTATCATGTGCTAGAATATAATGTTAGACTCAAAAGTTATAATAAAAATTTACATCTGCTCTTAGGTTAAACTTTGTTATACTATGACAAACCCAAGTTGTTTGCATACCCTTTGGAAATAATGTCCTAAGAGGTATTTGAATGTTTACGTGCATATGTGAAACTGAGAAACAATTTATTCATCTGAGTGAATTAGAAAGACGAGAATATGTTGGTTCCAGCATTTATGAAAATTGTTTTACAATACAAACCTTGATGATAAAATGGTTAAATATAACCATTCATAGTGTTCCATGCCTAATTTTCCACTGGGAAAATGACTCCAAGCAAAAAAACAAACAAACAAAAAAAAACTTTGCAAATATTCAGAAGCTCCAGTCTTCTGTAAGTGAAATATAAACTTTTATATTCAATAGGAAATAAAATTTTATCTAACAAAGCTAAAATAGTTGATAAGTCCATCTTTCATGGTTTTGTAGGTTATTCCACTAAGAGTATCAACTAAAGTCATATTTAAAGTTTCAGAAAAAACAGATTAGAATTCAGAAAGTTATTGAAATATGACTTCTTCATCAGGAGAGAAATTGGAGCAGCAATCACAGTAAGCCTCTGACTAAATGTTCATAGAAAGGGGGTTTAAAATAAAACATTTCTGGTGTAATAAGAACCTGTATAACCAACAAGATAAAGGGAGAGACCACAATTTAAATAGAAAGCTTCACATAGGCATGCATCCAACAGGCATGCTATCTACATACAATGAGATTACACATTCAAAATTCTTACCATTTTTCAAATTTGAATTAAATGGGTAAAGACTGAGAATGGAGATGTGATTAAGAATTTCATCCTGTGGGAATATAAAGTTCTTTCCAATATAAAGTCATTAATTTGTAACGACTTCAGGCAAAGTAAACCAAAGGACAAATAAGTATAACAGAAATACAAGAAATATAAGGACCAAGAGTGGAGGTGGGGAAAAGGCAGAACCAATGAGAAGAGAGGAAGAAAGATTGATTTTATGCTAAAAGTGATTTTGGAATAAAATCCTATTCCACAGAGTCATGGGAAGATTACATTTTTAAAAAGTCACTTGCAAAGTGTAAAATGCTAGATGGTGTTGTTTATAATGGTTCAGAATATAGGACCTGGAAGCTGATATTCTGAATTTGACCAGTTTAACTATTGGAAGTCACTGTTGTCCACCTGCATTCTATTTCCTGTAATGTGAAATAGGGATAAAATAGAAAGATATAAAAGCAATTAAAAGACTGCCATGTACATACTATATAGACTCAGTTACCTATTCTGTTTTTGAATGCTGCCCTATGACTGTTTTACATCATCTCAAGATTGGGCTAGAATGATTGACACTTGATTCTCTGTGGTATCAAAATTCTTCCCCATGGAGGGAAAAGAGATGTTTTTTTTTAATGAATAGTGCTGATCAGCTGAATATTGATAGGCAATAAAACCAAATAAAATAAGTCTTGATCTAATTTTCATACTTTGCAAAATATTTCTCTACATGGCAATGGACTGAAGTATAAAATATAAAACCATAAAAAAATTTTTTATAGGAGTAAATATCTAAGATAAAGGAGAGGCAGAATTCTTAGAATTATAGTCCACAGAAGAAAAATTAAAACTTTTGCTTTGCAAAGAGGGTGAAAAAGAAGCTACAAACTGAGAAAAAAAGTCTCTTATTTACACACACACACACACACACACACACTTTTGATTCTCTCAATTCTCATGGGTTATAACTTCTTAACTGTTATTTGCTGTGATAATTTTCCTGAAAAGGCCTTTAAGATTTCTTGCTCAACTTGTAAAACCACACCCTTGGAAGAATCAACTAGGATTTCCTCAAAATTATATCTGACCACCTCAGTTTAATAAGAAAATATCAGATATTAACAGACTGATTTCACTTCCAACACAAGTGCTCAAACACAAACTTCTGTTATAGGTCCAATACATTTCCAGTAGTATTTATAACTATTCTTTCATGTTAGACTATTTTTTTTTTTAATTTTAAAGTGTGTATTTGACAAAATGTATATTTTTTAAATTCATTTTTATTGTAAACAAATGGGATATATCTTGTTTCTCTGTACATGAAGTGGAGGCATACCATTTGTGTAATCATATATTTACCTAGGATAATAGTTTTTGATTCATTCTGTTATCTTCCCCCCCCCCCCACCTCTCCCACCCCTCTTATCCTTCTATACAGTCTTGGGAATCAATCTAACAAAAGAGGTGAAAGACCTCTACAATGAGAACTACAGAACACTAAAGAAATTAAAGAAAACCTTAGAAGATTGAAAGATCTCCCATGTTCTTGGATAGGCAGAATTAATATTGTCAAAATGATCATACTACCAAAAGTGCTATACAGATTCAGTGCAATTCTGATTAAAATCCCAATGATGTATCTCACAGAAATAGAGCAAGCAATCATGAAATTCGTTTGGAAGAATAAGAAACCCAGAACAGCTAAAGCAATCCTTAGCAGGAAGAGTGAAGCAGGGGGTATCGCAATACCAGACTTTCAACTATACTACAAAGAAATAGTAACAAAAACTTCATAGTATTGGCACCAAAATAGAAAGGTAGATCAATGGTGCAGAATAGAGGACATGGACACAAACCCAAATAAATACAATTTTCTGATACTAGACAAAGGGGCCAACAATATGCAATGGAGAAATGATAGCCTCTTCAACAAATGGTGCTGGGAAAACTGGAAATCCATATGTAACAGAGTGAAACTAAACCCCTATCTCTCACCCTGCACAAAACTCAACTCACAATGGATCAAGGACCTTGGAATCAGACCAGAGACCCTGCATCTTCTAGAAGAAAGAGTAGGTCCAAATCTTCAAAATGTATATATTGAAGCTGTGTAACTTGATGATTGTAAGTATTGCCTAATGATTATCACATTCAAATTAACACAACTCTCTACACACCAGCTATACATTAGATATGCAAATACTTTTCTCCTCAGAACTGAAACTTTGAACCTTTTGACCAACATTTCCCCATTTCTTCTTCCTCCCATCTCCTGGCAACCACTGTTATTACTCTTTCTAGGAGTTCAGTTTCTTCAGATTCTATGCATAAGTGAAATTATGTAGCATTTGTCTTTTTGTGTCCTGTTTATTTTACTTAGCATAACGTCCTCCAGGTTTCAATGTTGTCACAAAAGCCAGGAGTGCCTCCCTTTTAACTAGTTTTAGCATGTTTGTCACTTGTGAGAATGACACACTTTCTTTTGTTTTACTTAATGTAAAGATCTAATAGTTTTCACTATTTTTTTAGATATTTATATTATCAAATTATCTATATCATCAAAATAAAGTTCTTGATTTTCTAGGTGTTCAGTAATGTAAAAGAAAATAAGTAATCACATCTCTTATCCAAGGTGGTATTGTTTGAATTTTTCATGAGTATTACTGTTAAATGTCCTTCAGAAGCTCATGTTGAAGGCTTCGTTGAAGGGGACAGTGCTCAGAAGTGTGGCTTTAGGGATGTGATTGAATCGTGAGAGATCTGACCTGACTAATGGATTAATCCATTCACAGATTCATTCAATAATGGATTTGGGGAAAGGGCCTTTGTTACAAAAGCAATCTCAATCTTTCTGTCACTCTCTGTATCTATCTCTGTCTCTACTTCTTACCTGCCATGAGTTGAACAGCTTTGCTCTACAGCATTCACATGCTCCCCACCATGATGCAGACAAGTGGTGAGGCCAAGTGACCTTGAACAGAAAACTTGGAAACTGAAATAAAATAAATCTTTCCTCTTTTAAGCTGATTGATCTCAAGTATTTTGTCATAACAATGGAAAGATAACTAAAACAAAGGATGACCATTATACTCTCCAAACTAATTCATCTGGAACACTTTAATATATAGCATGTTTGTTATTCATTTAGAAAAATGATAATTATAATGTCTAAGTACTCTCAATCTATTCCAAATTTGTCTTTAAAAGAAATGATTGCATAATGTCAAATGCAATTTTGTTAGATGTTTATGATAAGTTATGTAAAGTTGAACCATGCATGATTACTTAGAATTAAATATTTGACCTCACTGCATGGTTATTTTAGTAAATCTTTTGATTTTACTGATTAGCTTTTTTAATTAAGATTTTTACACTTGCATTCTTAGATCCAACTGGTCTGGTCTACTACTTCATTTTATGCTATCTTACTAGATTTCCAGTTTGGGATTTATAGTAACTCTTTTGCCTCTATTTTAACATGTTAACAGTTAAATAATCTACATATGCTTCAAAACAGACTTTCTTGGTTAACTATGTTATTCTTCTGATGTAACTTCACATTTAATTTACTAACATTACAATTATAATGATTACATATATATGTGCATGTGTATATATATATATATATATATATATATATTCCTATATCAAGTTTAATTTTAGTTATATCTTTATAATGTCCTGGCATGACATATGTGCCAACTGTCTTTTCTGCAATTTCAGATTCTTTGGACATTGACCTAATCATGTGTTCTTTAAAGGTTAATACTTGTGTGTTATATTTGACCTTTTCCCAATATTATTGAATTACTCAGATTTTCTGCCTCTTTTGCAACATAATTTGATAAATGACAATTTTCTTAAATAATCCATCTTCCTTCTCAAATTTGTTGCTATAGGGTTTCTTATATTTGGACTATATTGCTTTGTTCTAAGGAATTTTTTTTTTATGTCTTATGTGAGGTCTTTCCTAAGCACTGAATTTTTTTTCCTTTTTCTTTTTCCTTTTTTACTTTCTATTTTTATTGCTATTGCTATTATTTCATTGTGGAGCTATCCCTATGTCCTACTTGTCATTCACAATTTCCAGTTACTGGGAACTTTGCTTAAAACTCTGAATTATATCCTCTACCATACCCTACTAATGCAGTTTCACCTGTGTTTTTTTTTTTTTTTTCCTCTCTTTATTAAAAATTCAATGGGCCAAATGTGTCAACCTGCTTGGGTTTCTAATATCAAAATAGCAAGGGCAGTGTAGCTTAAACAACAAAAAATGATTTTTCCATAGTTCTGGATGATGGAAGTCCAAAATCAGGTACCAGGAGGAATGATTTCTGATGATCTCATCTTGGCTTTGGCTTATGACTTATGAACTGCTACTTTCTCAATGTGACTATATATATATATATATATATATATATATACACACACACACACACACACACACAGGCTGTGATCATATAAATATATATATATTATATATATTCATATTATATGTATTGTTTCTTTTGAAGATAAAGGAGAAAGAGAAATAGAAGTATGAGATGGAAAGACAAAAGAGAGAGACAGAGACCTGTAAAGCCTCTTATAAAAAGATACTATTTGTATTTCATTGGATCCCCATTCCTAATACCACATTTAATCTTAAGTTCACATTCTCTGTGACCCCATCTCCAAATTCAGTTATGTTGGGCATTAGTACTTTAATATATGAGTTTTAGGGAGAGACATTTCAGTCTATACCAGGAAGGTGCAATAGTTTACTTGGTAAGTGATACTAAGGAGCAAATGTCAGGGAGAATAAGACACAAAAAATACACATATGCATTTAATGCATTTATTGGCATGGGTGATATAAATAATAGAGGTATAATTTCTATGAGTCCAGAGAATCATCCTTTCCTCCCAAAAAATTCTTTCTAAAAGAAGAAGTTTTCAAGCTACATCCTGCAGGTAGGGTTAACGGCTAAAATACAAGATGCCTAGTTATGTTTGGATTTTATAAAAACGACAAGTACTTGTTTAAGACATACTTATATTTAAAATTTTCATCACTTATGGAGAATTGGAATTTGAGTATGTATCCTGCATTTTTATAGTACAAATTTGAAGACAAATCATTTTTGTTGGTGATTTATTTAAGCATAAGTCTATGTTTTGTGGGTTCTTTTCCTTCATAGACCTTTCAATAGAAATGGATCTTGTGTTTTATATCATGTTTATAGCATTGAAAATCCTTTTTTCACATTTTCCTTCAATACTGTTCTTTACATAATATCAAATTCCATCCCATGTTCTGTGTGAAATTATTACATACAATAGTAAATATTATTCTTCCTACTATATCATTTTTAGACCTGTGCTCTGAAATACCACAACATAACCTGTACTATATTTTATGGAACTTTTTATTCTCCTGAAGCAATCTGATTTTCCTTAGTATGTCAACTCAATTAGATAATAGTGCCCTGTACATTGGTTTTTTGTTTTGCTGTTTTGAAAAAAATTTTAAATGCTGTAGTTTTCTTCAGTGCTTCTTTAGGGGAGTTCAATTGAGTTAGGAAATGCCCACTCATTTGGGGACAGAAAACTATCTAAGGCAGAATTTGGGAATGCTGTTAGAAGCTAGCTTCACTATCTGCAATCCTACCTGTTTATGACCTTAGCAGTTAGGATTTGATCCATGGAATGGACAGTGACTCACCATTTGTAGTATGACTTTGGGGAGTGCCCATGGAAACAAATATTTATCACTGGAAATTATTTACAGGATGACAATACTATATGTTGATCATATATAAATATAAATTTTCATGTTTCTTGTAACAATGATTTATTCTTATGAAAATCATGATTCCTAATTTATGTTACATTAGCTTTATTTAAAAATAAAAATTTCATATTTCTGTTACTTTCTACTTTTTTATTTTTAAAATAATCTTTGAGATGACTTACTCCTAAACTTTAAAGTGTGTACCTTAATTGTAGAGATGTTAAAGATGACACAACCAATAAGAAGTATATAGAAATATTTTATGTTATAAAAATTGGCCTTTAACTAACCTCTGTATGTGACTCAATCTATAAATCAATTAGCTCTCTATGGTGCAAATATTCCATCTAGAATCCTAATAAAGAATATGGGTAGGGTGGGTCTATCTTTCCCTTTTATTTGGTCATTATACTTTTCTTTTAGCAACTTATGGTAGTCTTAATAATTTAATACATGGTGATAGATAGCCTCTTCAACAAGTGGTACTGGGAAAACTGGAAATTTATATGCAGCAAAATGAAATTAAATCCCTCTCTCTCTCACTGCACAAAACTCAATTCAAAGTTGATCAAGAACTTAAGCATTAAAACAGAGATCCTGTGCCTAACAAGAAAAATTAGGCCCAAATCAACATCACGTTGACTTAGGAACTGGCTTCTTTAACAAGACTCCTAAAGAGCAAGAACTAAAATCAACAATCAACAAATTGAATGGAATCAAACTAAAAAACTTCTTTACAGCAAAGGAAAAAATCAAGAACATAAAAAGAGAGCCTAAAGAATGGGAGAAAATCTTTGCTATCTGTACCTCAGATAGAGCATTAATATTCAAGATACATAAAGAACTCAAAAAACTTATCACCAAAAACCTAAATAACCCAATCAATAAATGGGCAAAGGAACTGACCAGATACTTCACAGAAGAAATACAATCATTCAACAAATATATATAAAAAAATGTTTACCATCTCTAGAAGTTAGAGAAATGCAAATTAAAACTACACTGATATGTCATCTCACTCTAATCAGAATGGCAATTATCAAGAACACAGGTAAGAATAAATGTGGGCCAGGATGTGGGGGAAAAGGCACAACCATACATTGCTGCTGGGACTGCAAATTGGTTCAACTACTCTGGAAAGCAATATAGAGAGTCCTCAGAAAACTTGGAGTGGAACCACCATTTGACTGAGGAGTTATTTTACTCCTCAGTTTATACCCAAAGGACTTAAAATCAGCATACTATAATGACACAGTCCCATCAATGTTTATAGCAGCTCAATTCACATTAGCTAAACTATGGAACCAACCTAGGTGCCCTTCAACAGATGAATAGAAAACAAATATGTGGTGTATAAAGAATATGTGGTGTATATGGAATACTACTCATCCATAAAGAAGAATGAAAATATGGCATTTGCTGAAAATATGGATGGAACTGGAGAATATCATACTAATTGAAATAAATCAATCCCAAAAAACAAAGGCCAGATATTTTCTCTGATATTCAGAGGCTAACTGACAATAAAGGGGTGTAGGAAAGAGTAGAAGTTCTGTGGATTAGACAAAGTGGAATGAAGGGAAGAAAAGGGGAATGGAATGAATTGGACATTACTATCCTATGTGCCTGTATGATTACATGACCAATGTTATTCTACATCATGTTCAAACAGAATAATGAGAAGTCGTACTCCATGTATGCATATGTCAAAATACATTCTTCTATCATGTAAAAATAAATAAATAATATATGTTGACAATATTTAGAAGATGAAAATGTACAATTCATCTAAGGAAATTTATTTCAATGGACATTAATAACATTATTTTCACATAGTAAAATTTTAAGTTTTAAAGTTGCCTAATTTTATTGAAAGCCACCTTTGGAGTCCTGAGTGCTTTCTGTCAGGAGTTTACAAAAAACTTATGCACTTTGGCTCCTGTCAGTCACAAAACTTTCATTTAGATGCCCAGAAATAATCAGCCGTGTTTGTCTCCACATTTGTTTGAGCAATAACTTGTTATTGTGATTACACAGTGTAATATTTTAGAAACATACATAATTTGTTTAAATAACCATAGGAAAATGTAGAATTGGGTTTACATATTTTATGAATATTTATATAACTGAGGTGAATTGTCAAGCAAAGATGTTGTCTGTTATGGTTTAGATGTGATGTCCCCCCAAAGCTTACATGTAAGACAATGCAAGAAGGTTTGAAGGAGAAACGACTAAGCTATAGCCTTAACCTAATCAGTGGATTGATCTCTGATGGGATTAACTGAGTGGTAACTGGAAGCAAATGGAGTATGGCTGGAAGAAGTGATTAATTGGGGGTGTGACTATGGGGTATATATTTGTATCTGTCCAGAGGAGTTTCTCTATCTCTGCTTTCTGATCACCATGTGAGCTGCTTCCCTTTGCCACACTCTTCCACCATGATATCCTGCCTCACCTGGACCCCTGAGGAATGAAGCCAGCCTTCTATGGACTAAGACCACTGAAACCATAAGCCCTTAAGTAAACATTTCCTCCCCATACAATTATGCTGGTTAGGTCCTTTAGTCACAGCAGCAAAACATTATCAAAATAAAATAAGAAAATAAGTTAGAGAAATGCAAATTAAAACAACTCTAAGATTTCATCTTACTTCAATTAGAATGGCTTTTATCAAGAACACAAACAATAATAGATGTTGTTGTGGATGTGGGGAAAAAGGCACACGTTTACATTGCTGGTGGAATTGCAAATTGGTACAGCCACTCTGGAAAGTAGTGTAGAGAATCCTAAGAAAACTTGGAATGGACCCACCTTTTGACCCAGTTATCCCACTCCTCGGTTTATACCCAAAGGACCTAAAATCAGCAAACTACAGTAACACAACCACATCAATGTTTCTAGCAGCTCAGTTCACAATAGCTAGATTGTGGAACCAACCTAGATGCCCTTCAACAGATGAATGGATAAAGAAACTCTGATATATATATGCTATGGAATACTATTCAGTCATAAAGAAGAATAATATTATGGCATTTGCAAATAAATGGATGGAATTGAATAATATCATGCTAAGTGAAATAAGCCAAACCCAAAAAACCAAGGGTCGAATGTTTTCCCTGATAAGTGGAGGATGATATATAATGGGGGTGGGGGTGAGGAATGGGAGAATAATAGGGGAACTTTAGAATATGTAGAAGAAAATGAGAGGGAAGGGGGTATGAAAAAATGGTGGAATGAGACAGACATAATTGCCCTATGTACATGTATGATTACATGATGGTATGAATCTTCACTGTGTACAACCATAGGAACGAAATTATGTACCCCATTTGTGTACAATGAATCAAAATTCAGTCTGTAAAAAATTAAAAGCTAAATAAAAATAAAAGAAGAAATCCATGAAAATGTATTCAGATTGCTTTTTAAGAACCTAAGTATCATTGTACTTAACAACCCCCAAAATGGAAATATTATATTGTAAATGCAAACAGCTACAACTTTTTGGAAAAAAAATCAAGACTAATCATCAAGGTTGTTAAAAGAAAAAAAAAACAACTTATCCTTACTTAAGAAAATTGGCAGGTATTTACAGTTTGTGTCATTTTCAAAGATTCTCCCTTCAACCAATGATCTGAGTTATTTAGCAATTTTGTTTCCTGTGTTATATTTTGTGTGTGTGTGTGTGTGTGTGTGTGTGTTTAAGAAAAAACAGTATTTAAAATTTAAAGAGTGTCTGGGTTTCATTTAGAAAATAAGAAAAATACTTAAATTCTCAAAGAACAGCAGAAGAAAAATCTACTCATATAGTGAAGAATATCATTTAGAATAGGAATCTACCTGTTCCTAAACATCTCCCCTATGAAGGTAACAGAGTCTGAAATTCTACCATTAGAGACATATTACTTTTATACGTTTTAACTCAGTATAACATGTCTCCAGTCCCAGAGCACCTTCTATAACCTCAGAAGGTTGTGGCCCCTCATTCCACAGGTAAATGGTACACTGTGCATTCCTTGAAGAACACTAGGGTGATTTGTACACTATTTTATGTCAAGCTATAGTACATACCCACATACATTGTTAGATCATGAATCCTGTGTGAAATGAACTTTTGTTCCACAGAAGTTCCAAAACCTAGTGCATGGTTTAGGAATGTAAATGTGTATATTCGTGTTAATGTTAATGCCTTCCCCAAATTGTATAACTATAAATAAGAACTTGTGCATTATCATATATTAAGTAGATTTCATGATAAATGAGCTTATCTAAGTCTAAATCCCACACTTTCTCAGGGTATCACATAGGATTATAGTACTCACTCTTGAAATGCAATACTTATGGGAAGAATATTTTGTTCACTAAATGATCTGATGTAAATTCGTTGGGCAGATGGCCTCTTTTTGACCAGGAGTAATATTCTGACCTCATCATCAGAAAGAGGCTGAAACCATTTAATAAACATTATTGGCAGATAATGAAAGTCAACCTACCTGCATCCCATTTGCTTGGTATAAAAGCTCTATTTTAATCTGAAATTCTTACTCCTGTGGTGTTAATGACAATAATTGTTGGAGAAGTAGGAAAAAAAAAAGAATCCAGTATCTTTTCATACAGCAAAAGTAAATATTTACAAATTTCCAAATATTCACATCCAAAAAGTTGTATACAAGTTTAAGTATGCCAAGTATAATAATTGAAAAAAAAAACTGAGGCTTATAAAAGTCTGAACCTCAGACAGTATATTTAATAACAAACATCTTTCATAAAATTTCTTTTGACTCTGCTAACTGCAAAAATTATGACAAGTACAAATTCTAATATTTTTTATTTCAATCAGAATTAACAAATGTATTGTTTTCCTTATATTCTGAAAAGTATGTGCAAATATACACTCTATTTCTAACTCTCCCTGGCTTCACAATCAGCTGAGGAAAGAAAGGGTATTCCAACTCATTAAGTCATAGTTTCTGTTTGGAACTAAAAAGTCCTAGAAAGAAGAAATTTTGTGAGTATGGCACACATTTCACTAAAGACAATCAGAAAGTTTTGCTCTTTAAATTTCCATAATGCCAGATCCATCTAAGGCTATTAGGTCCTAGCAGAAAATAATTCTTCAACATGCAATATAGCAAATTTATAATTATCTCTATATGTAATTTTAGTTGAATATTATATAAATAATTCAGGTAAGTTCCAGTAAGAATTCCTTATTTCATATTTTACAGAAGTGATTTGCTTGCCACTCTTTTTAGCAGCACTACTATTATTTCTTTCATATTCTACCTAAGTACATGGAGAATTTTTTCATTCATTTATAGCCTGAATGGCTACTTGAATACAGTTATAGGCCCTGGCATAAAAGTCAATATGAGCTATTCATAACATTTGTGGACCATCTTGCCAAACATTCTTCCATTCCTCATGTACTGTTCTACTAAAAAACAAAAACAAAAAAACTTAAAGTTGGCTTTATATTTGGAAAGAAAAATTTCCATATAAAAATAAACATCTTATATTCTAGTTCATAAATGATATCATGCCTTGCTGTATTTCTGTACATATTTTGTGATTTTTCACAGTGAGAAATAATATATATAGAGAAATACAAACTATTTATTCACTAGAAACATGTCATTTATAATTCAGTTTTTAGTAAGATTTCAACAAGGATTTTAGAAACTCAGGGAAAGCCTTTATTTAAGGCTGGAATCATTGAGGTCTTAATATCTACAATGACAAATCCCCACATCACCTCCTTCACAATTGTACTCACCTCCTCTATTCTATAAATTTCTTCTGTTTTGCAGAAGCTCAATGATTTCCAGAATTACACATTGGTAAAAATATTCAATGGAACAAACCTGAACTATTAAAATTTTAAAACTTTGCTGAAATCTTTCATGATTGTTACTTTTTCTGTTCCATTTAATCTAACCCTCAGATTCAATATTTTAGAGGTGTTGTCAGTAAAAATGTGTATTGACATAGACAGTTGGGTTCTGTTCATTTCCAGTCATCTGATTTTGGAGAGGAAGCACAATTAAATTATATTTCAGTGTTAAGATTTAAAATGATAAAAGAAATTACAGTGAAATTTCCATGTTTAACACTTACTTTACTGGGTTTTTTTAATCTTGTTTTTGTCATTAAAAAATGCCTATGCACCCCCATCTGGAGCTGTGCCTGAGGGACTCCTTTGGAAACCTGAATAAAGAGTGGCGGTTTCACTTTGCTGGCATCAGGTCCAGGCACATGCTGACCATGCTGTCAAGAAGAACAGTTTTTTCTGAGAACTACCTTAGCATCAGTCCTGGAAATTTCACTGGAGCAACTGTTAATTTGGTTGCTATTAGAGATTTAGTGTTTTCCCCTTCTTATCAGAGACTTCAGTGTTGACTTCCAGGGGAAACCACTGGGTCTCACCAGGGCTTCCTGCTTTAAAAACATCACATGCCCCTGACTGCCTCTCCTTCACCTGACTTTTAGTCACCGTGACCACCTTTGCATTTCTGTTCTGTACATCATTTTATATGGTTTTTGTTGTATCTTTGTCACATAGAAACGAGGTATCGATTTTACAGTTTAAACACTGTGGGTACATTTTTTTTTTTTTTTTTGCACAATTTTAAAATTGATAACTCCCAAAGAGAATGTTGAGGTTCATTTAGTAAGAGGTAAAATGTTCCACATTTTTCTTGACTTGTGTGCTGTTCATAGATGTCTGAGTCACCACCGTTTTTATGATCAAAATCCTATTTAGAAAATAAAACTGTTTCTTAACTGTTTATCTCTGTTCTTAGCATTAAATAAAAAAAAATCTGTGTTCTTAGAATTAAATGAACAACTTGTTTGACTGCTTAAAAATAATGCCTGTCATGCATGGAATTATTACTTCAATTTAGGTAATTGTAATTATAATAACAATTTGCTGTGCTATATTAATTTTTACATTTTAAAATAACTTACATATATTATACCTTTTTATCATCACAAGTCTGAGATAAGCTCATGCTAATTTTGTAGAGATTGAAAAATAGTACCAATTAAGAAAAACTGACCAACAGAGGAAAGATACTAAAAAACAAAATATGTGATATAAATCTCCATTCAGAGATTTTTCTGCTTTTTCTTTACCTTTATTTAAAGACACCTGATAGAAATAAATAAAACCAACAAGAAAAAAAAAAACTTATATCCAACTACATCATATCAGATCATCTTCTGGTTTTTCTTTTTCTTTTGTTTGTGGGTAGACACTGGGGATTGAACTCAGGTATACTTTACCACTGAGCTGAATCTTTTTATTATCTTTTGTTTTTTTAGGCAGGATCTTTCTAAGTAGCTGAGGGTCTCTCTAAGTTTCTGAGGTTTTCCTAGAAGTTGGGTTCTCCTGCTTCAGTCTCCGTAGTTGCTTGTTATCACACAACATGGAACTTTGTATGTGTGCATTTACTTTACTTCGCTGCCGTAGGTTAAAACCATTTTTTACCTAATCCCTGATTTGTGAACCAACTTCATCTCTGTCCACAATGACTTCTTCCGATCATATCCATGAAAAAGCTTTCAGTTCTTACATTACTAAAGTTCTATGCAACATTTATACCGAGTAATCCCTCCTCTTAACCCCTTTTTTTCCTCTAACCTAATCTGACGGTTCAGTTCCATGATCATTTTCCCTAGTTCACTAATCTTTCATTTTAAATTTCCCTTATACACTTTTCTGTCTCTGATCCTGCTTAGATGTTGATGTGACTTCAGTGCTGCTGTGTTGTTTATCTCCTATTTTACCACCTCTGCAATATCAAACCCACTCGTGATTTCAGCAAACATCTAGACAAGACTTGGAAATAAGTATATTCAAACCATCTCTTTCACTAAACTTTGACTCCATATAAAATATATAAATAAATTAAAATAAAGCACATACCCAGAAAGTGTTTCTTTTCCTTGATCCTCTCCAAAGTAAAATATACATTATCCTCCTAAGACATGCAAGCTATAATCTTGAATTTTATTTAAGGTTTTTATTTCTCCTACATCTTTCATCTTAATCCTCACAAAATTATATTCATTTTTTATCTGCTTTTCTTCTAACTTTTCTACCTAAGTGTAAATGAACTATTTGGAGCCTTAACAATTATTGATTGATTAATGAAAACCCCTCTGATTGGTCCGCTTATAATCATTCTGAAATGATGTGGCTGTTCTACGATGGCTACTAATCATACCTCCCTGCAGCTCCACTTTGTTTGATGGCCCTCTGCCACCCTCAGGTAAAAGTCCAAACCCTTAAACATGGCACAGGTTTTCCAAGATTTGTTCACTGTCTACTTCTTCATCAGCACTTCTACACTTTTCTCCAGAATTGTGTTAAATATCTGATAGATTCTTTGAGGGAATATATTCTTTCACGTCTGTTTTATTTTAGATCTGAAATATTTCCAAAAAGCTCATGTGTTGAAAACTGGGTCCCCAGTGCAATAGCATTCAGAGGTGAGGCTTTGGGAAGTGATTGGATCATAAGGGTTCTGACCACATCAGTGGTTTAATCGATGATTAGGTAAATGGACTACTGTGAGGTTGTGGAAACTATAGCCAGATGGGTTATGGCTAGAGGAAGTATGTCACTGGAGACATTCTCCTGGGGACTATATCTTGTCCTGGACCTTACTCTGTCTCTCTATATCTGCTGCCTGGCTGCCATGATGTGCAAAGCTCTCCTCCACCATGAGCTTCTACTGTGAGGTGCTGCCTCACCTCAGCTCCACAACAGAGCCCTCAGATCATAGACCAAAACTTCTGCAACCATATGCCCAAATAAATCTTTCCTTCTCTAATTTGTTCCTGTCAGATATTTTGTTTGCAGTGACGAAAAGCTAACACAACATCATAACAGTTCCAGGGGTTTATAATCAAATCCTGGAGATTTCTTCTCATTCTTCATGACTCAATCCATTTCACCTCCTATAAACGAACTTCCCTAGGCTTCTTGTGTATCATCTTCTTCTTCATTCACCTACCTCTCAGTGAAGTTTAAATGAAAGGATCTCAGGCAAAACTGAAGTTCTACTCCTGCCATGAAGTCAGATCCATGTGGAACTTTGGTTATTACTTCACTGACCTCACAGAAACCCCCTCAAGAGTGAACTGCTGTTCTTTGCCCAGTTACTGGTAAGGCTTCCACACCATTGCCACCTTGATATTAAAAATATTAAAAACATGACTTGTTTGATAAATATTTTCTAACATTAGACAAAGCTGATGATTGTGGAAAAGTGAATGTTCTAAAAACACAGAATTGTAAAGTTTAAAGAGTGCATTTTCTACTATGTCAACTATAGCTCAGCAAAATTGTTATTGAAAAAATATATGATGGCAGGCTTTATCCCAAAACTACTGATCTTTTAATGAGAATTCCAGGTTTTTGTATAATATTAAAGTTTGGGAAGAACTATATAAAGGGTGGTAGAGATTTGCAAGTCTCTTACTTATGTGGACTATTACTTAAGTGGACTGTCTACCCATATATGACCCCAGGAAAATACCTGTGTGAGAAAATGAAGAGGAGGCCCAAGATAGCTGGAAGACCTTTAAGCCAGTGAAGAAGAGAATGAAGATAGGGTGCAAGTGTCCTGAATAACCATGTGAGTTGAAGAAGTTCATCAATGATTTCAGGGAATCCTCAAACCAAAGTCAGCTCTGAGAAAAATCCCATGTTTTCCAGAGCTGAATCTTCCCACTAACACTCCTTCAACACTTAGTCAATGCCTGGGAGTAGCCTTTGGGATCCAGACCACAGCAGATGGGGCCTTACATTAATTATGCTCCTTAAGTAGGAGATCTGAAAAGCATTTCCATAGTTGTCACAGAGATTTTGGTAGGATGTTTCATAATACTACCAAGTACTAATCATTTAGATTTATTATAACATGCTCATGGACTTCAGTCGGCATCTTGTTTATGTCCTTATGTTTCTCTTCACTGACGTAGATTCCCAAGCATTATTGAAGTGCCTGCCTGTTCCCATGCCAGGGACAGTGCTGAGCTAGGTCCGCAGGGTCTCTGTCATTGAAGTTTAAAGGACATAGAACAACTAACTCATGCAAGCTATTTGCCAATTAAAATTTCACTGAGTGTCACAATAAAAGAAACCATTTTGTGATATTTTCTTCAGAGTAGGAAAGGGAGATAGAAAAGTCATTGAGGTTTTCCATTTGCTTAATTTTTCTTTTAGACTAGGAGTTCCTAGGTGACATTTTATGTTTTGTTATTGCTCTTTGACACTAAGTAGAAGTCCTATAATACTGTGTATTTTATTAAAGTTGAACTTTGCATTTTAATTAAATTTTAAGAGAGACTTCCAGAGACTCAAATAGCAGAAACAATTTTAATTTAAAAAGGAAGTCAGTTGTTGGTTTGTTATCCTGCTAATGGATTGCCTACAGCTTGACTTCCCTTCAACCATTATTGAGGGATACCATCAGCCAGAGTAACTTCAAACAGATAGACACATTACCTTAAGTGAAACATACTCAATAAGAACATAGCGGCAATATGTATATACACAGATGATCTACAAAATCAAGCCATAGAATATTAGTTATTCTTTAAAAAAAGAAATCCTGTCTTTTGGGACAACATGGGTGGAACTGGAAGACATTTTGATTATGCTGAGTGAAATAAGTCAGACACAGAAAGACAAATTCTTCATGATCCTATTTATATATCCATTCACTGCTAGCTGGAAACAAAATAGTATAATGGTTGTTACCAGAGACATGAAGATACAGAAAACAAAGAACAGATGCACAAAGGGTACAAAGATGTAAATAAATCCAAAGATCCAATGCACAGCCTGACGACTATAGTTAGTAATACCATATTGTGTGTTGTATATTGGAAATTTGCTAGAAGAGTAGATTTCAGGTCTCTCACCACAAAACAAGAAAGAAGAAATTTAAAGAGTAAGATAAATTACCTGAGTAGAGAGCTATGATAATTTTCTTGAGTTGTAATATATGCCTATGTACACCAAAACACCATATTGCACACCTCAAATATATACAGTTAAAATAAGAAATATATATGTTCTACTTATTTTCTACCTCCATATTAAGAAAAAAATATTTTTATTATCAAATCTTCATTATCTATGCCACTATCCTCATTCATCTCATGAAATCTCAATTATTTTGTGAACATATTTGAAATAATTATACTAATCTGAATATTTCTTCTTGAATAGCCTTGAGGGTACTTTTTAAAATTAATCCTTCAAATAAAAATTTTAAGGAGGGATTCATGTGTGATCTTAACTGCATGGAAGTTATTTTCTATTCTTTCATTTCCTTCCCTGTATTCAATGTACTTCATTCATGTATTTTTGCATCATTGCACTTGAGGGTCTAACCAATGCAATGAGTGCAGTGATAAAATAGTTCTTCTTAATTATTGTTAATTACTGCCACAATATCCATCTGCTCTTCTTTGTAATTCTATTCAATATAATCTGAAAGGAAAGGGAGCAATGGATTCAAAGTTGGTGCACAGGATGGAATTTGTTCATTATCTTTCTCTGTCCATGTTAATAATTTAAAGAGGAAGAACGTGTCCCAGGCTGGTGATTGCAAATTGAAAGTCAGAATTTCTTTTCTTACTCTGAAAGTAGCAGCTTGGATAAGGGTCTATATTTTCAAATGATTAGAAAGAACAGGGAAACACAATGAATTATTATGAGCTGGGGACATAGCTCAGTAGTAGAGCATTTACCTAGTACGCAAAGGTTCTGGGTTCAATCCCAAGCACTGAAAAAAAAAAAAAAAAAATGAAACTTTCTGGAAATGATTCTTTCTAAACCTGCTCTTAGATTTGTGAGAAAGTAGTACAGAAGACATCTGATCCCCATAAGGGGCCTGTCTCAAATGCAAGTCAATCCAGAAAGAAGATGAGAAACAAAGAAAAATGGACTGGATCCAGTGATGTCTTTTGAGGACCCCATGTAAAATGAGTCTGCAGTCAATGCCATCCTTATATCCGTCCTTAAAAGTTACAAGCCAATTAGTTTTTCTTTTGTTTAAGCCCATTTATTTCTATGTTTATTTTTTGCATTAGTAAGCTTTTTGTATAATCTAATTTTTAAAATAAACCTTTTGCTTTTAATGAGAACATCATAATTGTACATATTTATGGGGCACAACATGACATCCAATACATGTATACAATGTATAATGCTCTCATCAGGATAACTTGGCATGTCTATTACCTCAGATATCCCTCTTCATGTTCAAAAGATTCAATATCCTATTACCCATTTTGAAATATTCAGTTAATTGTTGTCAACCATAGTTATTGCATTGTACTACAGATTTAGGAGTTATTCCTCTTATCCAACTTTCAATCATCCTGTCTTCATCTCCTCCCCCAACATCTTCCCCAGGCTCTGGTAACCACTGTTCTATTCACTACTTCTATGAGATCAATTTGTGTGGGTATGTGTGAAAGTCAATTTAGAACTGGTTTTTATCAATTTCAACTGAAACAGTCTGAGTAATAGGCATGGTTAATGAAATTAAAATCCTGGCTCAAAAATCTTACAATATGAGCATAGGAAAGTTATGTCCAATTCATTCTACACAACTCTCCTATGCTCATATATGAATACATGGTCAGTATAACTCCACATCATGTTCAACCACAAAAATGGTATCAAAATTGTAATGGGCTGCACCCCGGGTATGTATGTCAAAATACACCCTATTGTCATGTATATCTAAAAACAAGAAAAAAATTTAAAAAGATCTTACAATATTTGTCAAGAAACAGTAATTTTCACTATTGGCAAAGAACTGTTAGAGGAGTCACAGAATGGTCTGGTAAGCAACATAAGGAACAAGCAGTAGATGCATTCTGGAAGACTAGTAATACTTCTCAAAGGAAATGGCATTTCTGTTGGCTTTTACAATATGAATAAGAATTTCATTGGGAGGAAATCTGAATGAAGCCATTATTGGTAGTGGAAGACATGCTAAATATAGAGCAAAAATGACATTCTGTTCCTATTCCTTTATTTCACAGATTGTAGAAAATGATGTCCTGTGTGATAATTTTAAGCATATTTTTATGAGTTTGCTGACTAAACTTCCTATCAATTACTATTCACCAGTCATGCAGAGGAAGCAGAGAAATGCAAATAATTAGTCAATGTTTATCCAATTTATTTGGCACTAGAATTCTGTGTTTAATTTTCACTTATTACCTGAAAAACAATATCTAATGGTTCTGGGAATAATGTTATAGAATTTCTCTCTCTGAAAAGACCTTCTAATTATCTTTTAAGTCAACTAAATTTTCCATGATTGTCTTTTGATCATTTGGATTTAAAACAATGAATATTATTCTTGAGAATTTTCAATAGGGAAAACTTACCAAGTTTATACTTTGATCAAATATAATCACAAACTTAATTAGAATATACTCATAGACTATTCTTTCCCACAAAATGACTTAAAATATTTTAGAGGCAAGAAACAGGAAATGATAGGCAAGAAAAGGTAGAATTTTTATATTATTTTGATACCATGTAAACATGTTGGAGGTTTATTGAAGCAAAAAAACTACATATGATAGTAAAAAGCTAAATGTCATGACTAAGAATTTCAGACCATCTGCAACAGTGAAAATGCTCATTTAAGACACCTAAGCTCAAGGATACTCAAGCAGCACTCTTGTTTCAATCAAAGACCAATTTGACCCTTTCAGAGGAAGCTCTAATCCCCAGGAGATCACAACTGAGAGAAATATTAAATCTACAAAAGAAGTATCTGAAAATGAGCCAAGTATTTTTGAGTCTTTCTAATACATGTCTTGTTCACAGAAGTTCAATCACAAAGGGCATTAAAAAAAAATGTCAATTTCTCACTTCACAAAAACTACCCAGAACACAATGGTATAGTAACACAAGCTAAGGTTACTCTTAATCTTGACAAGACCTTAAAGAGCTAACTGTGCAGAACAAATAAAAGAACAATGACCCTGCCTTAGAATTGTGAACAAACAGAGCATACCTGTTAAAGGGAAAGTCCTAAATCCATTGCCCATTTTTGACCTTATGGTGTCATCATTCCACTGAAACATTACCTAAAAGGCTATCATCATTGCTTTTTAAACCTGTGTCACCTTCCCTGACTCTTCATACAACATGTACTATTCCTGTTTTCCTATAGGCTTATATTTAATGAAGTGGAATCATTTGTATGTTTGTTTTTTTCCATTGCTTTCAACTAGTACCAGAATTTCAACCACATCTACAAACATCACAGAGATCCTTCTTTATTTTCTCGAACACCCTCAGTTTATGTTCAAGATTGCCAACCACTTGGATCTGGGCCTTGTCCCCTAGAATAACTTGAGTACTATAAATACAACCTTTAACAATGTCTTCCAATCTGGTCCTTCTGCTGGTATTTCCTATCTCCACAAATGACACAGATATTCTTCTGACCTTTGAAGCAGAAAACTGACTCCCACACTATGAATTTTCTCTTCATCATGCACAACACTAATTATGTCATCTGACAGTTTTCCTACCTTTCCCTTCAACTATAGTCTTGCTCCAAATCTTTTTCAAGTCAATGATTTCAGTGCATAATTTTCCTAACAAAAACTACACATATCCTCCCAATGGTATCCCTGCCTCAGTTCCTTCCCCACATCCATGACTGTCTCCATGCTGACAACAGAGGGAAGGATTGTCACTCAAGGTCTGATCATGCCACACATTTACCTGGAAAGTTTCTATCAATTCTTTAAGACTCAGCTCAAACATCAGAGGTAGTGGTCAAGGGTCTCTCCCTCTGCAATGTCATACATGTCATTTTCTTAATCCTCAAGAAAATTTTGAAGAATTGTCTAGACATGATTGTTTGATATTCAACTCAATCCTTCCTTTTGCAGGGAATCACAATAATTGATATATTCACCCAGAATTATATTTTAAAAAGGTGTATCCTCATTATACTATTCCAGAAGATGTCGGGTCTTTTTAAATATAGAGGTTTTAAAAATATAATTTCCAAGGTCCTAGCATCAGAGGTTCTGATTTCTTTGGCCCTGGATGGGACTTGAACATCAGTGTGTTTTATATGCTTTTCCAAATTCTCTCATGAATGAGAAACTGTGTGAATCAATGGGCATGTGGGATTCCCCATACATTTATTTTTCCTGGAGAGTGCATGACTGAATAAGCAACTCAGAAGAAAAGGAATGATTGATATTCCCAAGCTCAGGGTCAGGTTTGCTTCATTCCCTGCTGAATATAAGCAGGAGGCATGTAGTACACACAGCAGCACAACCTGTGACAGTGAGGAGACCAGCCAAAGAATGCATTAAACACCAAAAGAGGTAGAGAAGAAGAATGGAATGAAACCAAGGATTTGAGGCTATTATTGAGATACTGATTATGCTGTGCACAAAACCTTGTCACTGATGTTTCTTCTCTTGACTGTCCCAGAGGAATGTCATCTAAATGAGAACGATATTTTGCTTGAATTCTTCAGCATTCCTTTCCATGCCCATAGGAGTGATCAGTATTTTGGTACCCAATGTAGAATATGGAAGGAAGGAAAAAGGGAAGGAGTTCAGTCTTGTGAATTGTTAAATTTAAAAAAGATGTGGCAGCTATTGAGTTGTTCTGTCACTAATAATCTTCCATAAAGGAGTGTTCAGCAGGGTGTAGTGGCACACATCTGTAGTCAAACGAAGTCGAAAACCTGAGGCAAGACAGGTGTAGTGGCTCAGGCCTGTAATTCCAGCTGTTCAGGAGGCTGAGGCAGGAGGATCAAAGCCAGCTTAAGCAAAAGCCTGGTGCTAAGCAACTCAGTGAGACCCTGTCTCTAAATAAAATACAAAAAAGGGTTGGGAATGTGGCTCAGTTGTGGAGTGCCTCTGAGTTCAATCCCTGGGAACCAAAACAATAAAAAGAAAAAAGAAAATTCAGAGCCTAGAAATTTGAAACCGGTTTAAGCAACATAGCAGGACTTCATCTGAAAGAACACAAAAACACACAAAAGGAAATGAAGGTATGGGGACATAGACCCTGGCTTTAATACCCAGCACTGACAAAGGAAAAAATAAAAAAGAAAAAAGTAAAAATAAAGAAAATGGAGTACTCTAGTATATGTTCTTAATATTTTAAAGTTCTCATATGTAATTTTAATAATGGAATAACAACTTATTTTTAAAACAAATAAAATTTTTTGTACTTTCTTCCATAATTTCTAACATGGACAGTGGGATTTCCAGAAGATGATCTTAACTAATAAATTCCTGCTCTCACTTCATATAATTTGAGTGTTTACTTCTCCTGAAATATTACAATTACAAACATGTTCACAATTAGAGTGTCAAACATGTAATATATTACAATTATAAATATTCATAATTAATATTTTTAAGTATTAATTATAGCATAATAGCTCACTTTCATTTGTCTAAAATAATTGAAATAAGGAGTTAAAAATGACTTATTTAAGGTCATGCAGATTTTGATCATCCAGATTTGACAAAAACAATTTAAACAGTTTACTTAATGATTTTGTACTACTACACGATATTTTGAACATCATTTTGTTCAAATAGGCCATTTAGTACCAGGGTTACATTTGAGAGGTGATCAGAGTATATATTCAACTTAGAATGGGTATATCAATAAAATAACATGTGTGGTTAAGGTTACAGGAATGAGATGCTTGGAGTTTAAAAAAGTTCTGGATAAAAATCACAATACCAAATTAAGAATGGCTAAGAAAGCATTAAATTAGCATAGTACATTTTTTCTAATTATTGTAGAATAAGAAAATCATACAATATTATTTGTACCACTGAAGATTCATAACCCTGAATAATAATCAGATATTACCAAATTACTGACTGGGCAGTTAGACTGCAAATGAATTGAGCAAATGAGAACAAGTTAATGTTTTCTGAAAAACAAATATTTTCTGACACAGATTTATATCTGTTAGGACAACTAAATATTAATATGCCAATAAAATGAATTATTGTAGTAGTTGTTTAAATAATATGATAGCTTACCTGTTTTATGCATTATTTTTGATGAGGAGAATCTGTTAGTAAAAGGATTATTGATTTATATTAAATTTACAACTTTAAGGTGCAAATGTGTACATTGACAATAAAGTCAGCTCAGGTTTCCAGGTGCCTTATTCTACCTTTATTATCAGTCCTTCCTCTCATTAAAAGGTTTGAATTATGTTTCTTGTAGCCATCACAAGATAATTAGTGAGTACAAAACTGACTTCAATTATTGAACAATGAATTTAAAAAGAAAAAGTGTCTAAATGACTTTAACATTTTGTATAAGCACTTGATATTAACATGTTGTTTTGACTTTAGGCATAAAGAATTTTAACATATCATCCTCTTAAAAACCAATGCAAAAACTGGTAAGGATCAAAATCAGCTATTTTAGAGTCCTAAAGTTTGACTAAAGTTGTACAACCAATAACAGTGAGAATCTTGCCCAACATTCTGTGACAGTTTTGTCCCTGGTCGTCCCAAAGCACCCTCAGCGCTGTTTGTTGGTTGTATGGTTTTCCCTGCATGGGGAAGCCACCCAAACCAGCAAGCAGCTTCACAGCTATTTTGGGAAAGAAGTCACTGCATGCTAATCATTGTCAGTCAGTTTGGCAATGTTGGTGTCACCTAAAAAGAGAGCTCAATAACTCTGCCAGCCTGTGTTGAGGTTCTATTTAAAACAATCTCTAGACTGCAGGGGTCTCACAGATTTAACAAAGAACTAGAGAAGTTGAGAAAGTCACAGACTTAGAGGACTTGATAGGCTATCCAAACAAACCTGGTGCACGCACAGTGAAGATTAGAAGGACTGAAACACCCAAAAATTCTTGTCAAAGAGATCCTGAGTACACATGCCTGAAATGTCCATGGGAAGTAAAAGCCGCAGAAGCTTTAAGGAGAACTGACATTTGAAATCTCTTGCCAGGCCCTAGATTCAGGAACAGAAAAAAACAAACAAACAAACAAACAAAAAAAAAACCTTCCTGGCTTAAGATCTTTAAGCAAATCCTTAGGCCACTCTTAATATGAATCGTAAGCTATTCAAACACAGTAGATTGCCAGACCAAAGGGGAAAAAAAAAAAAAAAGGCAAGGGGAGGAAGAAAAGTGGATGAGGGCAGAAATATCCAGGTGCATATTACAGAAAAGAGAGTCTTTATGCATTTTATCCAGGCAGGCCATGAAGCAAACAAAAAACAAACAAAACAACTCTCAGTGGAGAAAGTCAGAACATAGAATTCATTAATTAGAATCAATCAGTGGACTCCATGAATATATGCAAGTCATTCAAATCTTCATTGTTATCCAAAAATAAAAAGAAATGGTAAATTTGGGCCAACATTTAAGGAAAAAGTTCTAGATCCTATTGCTTCAGGTTTCATGAGAGCTTTTATAAATATTTTCAAACAACCAAAAGAAATCATGTCTAAAACACTAAATGATATGTAATGACTTTGACTCAGGGAATAGTGAATCTCAATAAGCACAGAGACTTTTTTTTTTTAAGGAAATGAATAAAATTTTTGAAGTTAAAAATAGAGTGGCAAAAAATCTCATGTCTCAGAAGGAAGAAGACAAAGGAAAGGAAAAGCACATTAAAAATAATAATTAAAAACATTTTAAATATTATGGAAAAATTCAATGTGTAAATGTGGGGCTCAGTAGGTCCCAAGTAGATGAAAGACAAAGAAGTAACAAGAAGTAACATATCTATACACAATAGTATAAGTGCTGAAAGCCAAAGAACAAAAGAAACACCTCATCGAAGAGATAGATGACCAATCATACACAACTTGATTAATGCCTGACTCCTCAGAAATAACAAGCCAAAAAGTAATGTGTTGCTGCATTCAAATTTACAGCAGAAATGATTTGTCAGTCAAGAATTTTATAACCAACAAAAGTAGTCACCGAAGATAAAGGGTAAGTAAAGGCAATTCTCAAAAGAAGACTGCGAGACTGTCGTGCCCTGACTTACAAGAAATGATAAGGAAAATTCTCAGACTGAAAGATTCTACTTCAAATTGAAAGAAATTAAAAGTGGTATAAATGATAAATATGTGGATATACATAAAAATTGTATGATATAGTTTCTTTTGTTTAATTATTTAAGACAGAAATTAATGTAAATTAATAATTGTGATACCATATTTTTGAGTTTAAAAATTTATATATAATAAATATAGCTTAAACTCAAACCTATATATAAAACAATATAATATATTTATATATAAACAATATTAACAATATTTATATATATAACAATATTAGCCAAAAAGAGATGGCAGATAAAAGAAGATATGTTGAAATATAATTTGTATGTTTTATCAGAATTAAACTATTGTAATTCTGCAATAGATTGTGACAGTTTAGTATATACAACATAATCCCTAGAACTTGAGTAGACAAGATGTGGTCCTTAGAAAAACCAGAACTTTCAACTATTTCTTTTTAATTTTAGGGAGGGATTATGATGAAATATCAAGAAATAATATTAACAAAAGAAATCAAAACCTGTACACAAAAATCTACAAAACATTATAAGATGTATTATAGAAGACCAAAATAAATAAGGCAATAGAATATAGTCAAGGAATATTGTTAATACAGCAATTCCCTACAAAGGTGTCTATATATTCAACATAGTTTCCATCCAAATCCTAGAAAGCAATTATAGAAACTGACAAGATGACAAGATGAACTTAAAACTCATGTGAAAATACAACAAATGAGAGTACCTAAAGAAATTTTGAAAAGAACAAAGGTGGAAGATGTACACTTCCTAGATTTTAAACTAACTGTAATGGTATAGAAACCAAGATAGTGGTATCATGTAAAGAAATCATAAATCAAAAGAATTGTTTATTCAGCAGTGTCTTTACATTTATTTTCAAATGGATTTTGACAAATAAGTTATGACAATTCAATGGGGAAAAGAAATTCCCCTTAACAATTAGATATTCATATACACATATTTACAAATAAATATTAATATTTATGTAAGCATATATTTAGAAATATGCAAGAATTGCATAATTAAATAAAAATCATTTATAACCTTTTTTCATACTATGAAAAATAATCCAAAATAGATCAATGACAAAGGCAAAACACATACACACATACACACAGAAGAAAATTGTGACATTTAATTAAACAAAGATTCTTGTACATACATGGAAAGGTCTGATTTTGAGCATATTTATCTAAAATTTCACTGTAATTATGATTACACAGCAATATAAATTTACTAAAATTTCTGAATTGTCCATTACAATGAGTGAATTTGATCTTATATCAATTATAGCCTGAAAGTGTTAAAATTGGTTGTTAGAATGAATGTTGAAAATATGCATCTCATAATGTTCTATGGAATAATGCCTAACAACCATAATATGAGCAATCATGTTCTAGAAAACAAAGCTGATTAGAAATGATTATTGTCTTCAAAGAGAGAAATGGGTAAAATGAATATTCAGTGTTACTTTCAACAAGATAGTGGATTGGACTTTTATCAGCATTGTGTATAGCAGTACTAGAAAATTATGAAGAAGTAATATGATCTATTAACCTGTGTGCTAGCACATTTTAGTTCTGAAATCCAGCCCTATGGTCAAAATATATGTCAATCAGCTCTGGGATGAATAATGAGAAAATGTAAGAATAATTCTACACAGAGTTGTCAAACTGATTATTAGATTAATTATTTCTGTGCTTTACATTTTTGAAGCCAAAATATGTGGTTGGATGTTTTGCTGTGCATTTGCAATCTGTCAATCAGTAAAGCCAGCAACACATGAGGAGGCAAGTTACAGAAGGTGAAGCCAGATTGAGAAGAAATGGTCACTTCATTTTGGTTAAATTTCATTACTTGGACAAATGATACCAGTGTACTGAAATTCAAAAGTTTGTGTCACTGAAACCAAATTACCTAATTCACACTTTCCTGTTTAAAACTTCCTTAAATAGTCATAATTTTAATTTAAATATACTTAAATATTTTAACAAAAACAGGGAACATTTAGTTCCAGAGATCTCCTGAGTTATCAGTAATTTAAATTTTAAATAAAGTATATATTATAAGTGATGGAGCTGAATAATTTATGGTGATTATTGCAAGAAACCCTAAATATGACAGCCAGGTCCCCTGTAGGACCCATGGCCGGACTGACTGAGCCCTGTATCCAGGATCCCTCAGCCCGACCGATCACTCCCTGCCTCTGGGGCCCTCACATCGACTGACTGCTCCCTGCCCCCAGGACCCCCAGACCAACTGACTGCGCCCTATCACCGGGACCCCAAACAGACTGCAACCGGCCTCCAGGATCCCGCAACCACACCAAACACCCAAACTCCAGGACCCTTGCCTGACAAACCACATCCCACCTCCAGGACCTCCAGTCGACGACGTCCACACCCTGAGCAGCGGATCCCCATTTGCCAACACATTTGGAAGCCAGAGCAGCCATCTTGGATAATCCTGGAAGCCATAGCTCTGATCTTTAGGTGGGGCAAATCCCATCCTGAGATGCCTGCTAGAGACTTGAAGCTCATTGTCAGGTACCTCTCATGCATCAGGCTACTGAACTCTGGGAGGTTTCATTACTATATGACTGTTATACTGTAAATTTTCTTTTTTCTCCTTATTGAAAAAATTTAAGTTTTTATTTCTTTACTTTTCTTGCTCTCTTTTCCTTTTGTTTACCTATTCCCTCAGAGTCTCTTTCTCCCTTTTTTTGCATGCTAGCATCCAATTTCTTTTCACTACACTCTCACACTTTCTATTATCTAGAACTTCTGTATATTCTTTTCTTATCCCATTAACAGCCCATTAACATTCTACATCCCTCTGCATCCTCTTGGTCCTCCATTAGAAACTGCAGACCTTATTGCAAATCTGTTTGTTTTACTGAAGATAATATTTGAACTCATTCTGTTTATTATGACAATTTTGTTATTGTCCTCATAGGGGCTATTTGATCTAGGATTGCATAGTGTCTGAATTGGGCACTGCTAATATTGATCTCCCCTTAAAGAAAGGGTTTTGGAAACCTATAGGGCCACTATAAGCCGATAGGGGGAAATCTGCAAACCCCAGATCTGCACTGCTAGAGGGGAAGATACATGAACAACATGAAAAAAACAAGGGAAGAAAATGATCCAAACAAATCTAGATTCTATATTAATAGAATCCAATGACAGTATGGTAGAAGAAATGTCAGAAAAGGACTTCAGATTATACATGATTAAGATGATTCACGAAGCAAAGGATGAGATAAGAGAGCAAATGCAGGCAATAAATGATAATACCAATAAGCTGAAAGAGCACCTGCAGGAAGCAAAAGATCGTTTCAACAAAGAGATAGAGATTCTCAAAAAAAACCAAATGGAAATCCTTGAAATGAAGGAAACAATAAACCAAATAAAAAACTCAATGGAAAGCATCACCAAAAGACTAGACCACTTGGAAGACAGACCCTCAGACAATGAAGACAAAATATTTAATCTTGAAAATAAAGTTGCCCAAACAGAGAAGATGGTAAGAAATCATGAACAGAATCTCCAAGAACTATGGGACATCATGAAGAGACCAAATTTAAGAATTATTGGGATTGAGGAAGGCACAGAGATACAAACCAAAGGAATGAACAACCTATTCAATGAAATAATATCAGAAAATTTCCCAAACCTGAAAAATGAAATGGAAAATCAAATACAAGAGGTTTACAGAACACCAAATGCATAAAATCACAACAGGTCCACACCAAGGCACATTATAATGAAAATGCCTAACATTCAAAATAAAGATAGGATTTTGAAGGTGGAGAGAGAAAAGTATCAGATTACATATAGGGGGAGACCAATACAGATAGCAGCTGACTTCTCCACCCAGATTCTAAAAGCTGGAAAGGCCTGGAACAACATATTTCAAGCTCTGAAAGAACATGGTTGCCAACCAAGAAACCTATACCCAGCAAAACTAACCTTCAGATTTGAAGATGAAATAAAATCTTTCCATGATAAACAAAAGTTAAAAGAATTTACAAATAGAAAGCCTGTGCTACAGAATGTTCTCAACAAAATATTCCATGAGGAGGAAATGAAAAACAACAATGGAGGTCAGCAAAGGGAGGAACTACCTTAGAGAAAAACCACTCAAAGGAGAAACCAAGCCAACTTAAAAACCAAAAATAAGCCAAATGACTGGGAATACAAATCATATCTCAATATGAACCCTGAACATTAATGGCCTAAACTCATCAATCAAAAGACATAGAGTGGCAGAATGGATTAAAAAGAAAGACCCAACAGTACACTGCCTGCAAGAGACTCATCTCATAGAAAAAGACATCCACAGACTAAAGGTAAAAGGATGGGAAAAACCCTACCACACACATGGACTCGGTTAAAAAAGCGGGGGTTTCCATCCTTATATCAGATAAAGTGGACTTCAAGCCAAAGTTAGTCAGAAGGGATAAAGAAGGATATTTCATACCGCTTAAGGGAACCATAAATCAGGAAGATATAATGATAATAAATATTTATGCCCCATACAATGGTGCATCCCTGTACATCAAAAAATCCTTTTCAATTTCAGGAATCACATAGACCACAACACAATAATTCTGGGTGACTTTAACACACCGCTGTCACTACTACATAGATATTCCAAACAAAAACCAACCAAAGAAACTATAGAACTCAATAACACAATCAATACCTAGACTTAATAGCCATATATAGAATATTCCATCCATCAATGAGCGTATTCACTTTCTTCTCAGCAGCACATGGAACCTTCTCGAAAACAGACCATATGTTATGCCACAAAGCAGCCCTTAGGAAATGCAAAAAAATAGAGATAATGCCTTGTGTTCTATCAGATAATAATGTACTGAGAGTACAAATCAATTACAAAATAAAAAAACACAAATTACTCCAACACCTGGAGACTAAATAATGTGCTATTGAATGAAACATGGATAACAAAAAACATCAGGGAGGAGATAAAAAAATTCTTAGAGGTCAATGAGAATGAGGATACAACATATCAAAATCTCTTGGACACTATGAAAAGTGGTTCTAAGAGGAAAATTCATTGCATGGAGCACATTCCAGTAAAGAATGAAAAGTCAACAACTAAATGACCTAACATTACAGCTCAAAGCCCTAGAAAAAGAAGAACAGAATAACAGCAAAAGTAGTAGAAGACAGGAAATAATTAAAATCAGAGCTGAAATCAACAAAATTGAAACAAAGGAAACAATTCAAAAAATTGACAAAACAAGAAGTTGGTTCTTTGAGAAAGTGAACAAAATAGACAAACCTTTAGCCACACTAACAAAGAGAAGGAGAGAGAAAACTCAAATTACTAAAATTTGTGAAGAAAAAGGAAATATCACAACAGACACCACTGAGATACAGAACATAATGAAAGCTACTTTGAAAATCTGTATTCCAACTAAATAGAAAAACTACCGAAGACATTGACAAATTTCTAGAGACATATACTCCTCACAAACTGAACCAGGAGGACATACACAATTTAAAAAGATCAATATCAAGCAATGAAATAGAAGAAGCCATTAAAAATCTACCATCCAAGAAAAACCCAGGAGCAGATGGATTCTTAGCCGAGATCTACAAACCTTCAAAGAAGAACTCATTCTAATACTTCTCAAAGTATTCTAGGAAATAGAAAAGGAGGGTACCCTACCAAACTCATTCTATGAAGCCAATATCACCCTCATACCCAAACCAGGAAAAGACACATCAAGGAAAGAAAATTTTAGACCAATATCCTTGATGAATATAGATGCAAAGATCCTTAACAAAATATTGGCAAACCGTATCCAAAAACATATTAAGAAAATTGTGCACCATGATCAAGTGGGGTTCATCCCTGGAATTCAAGGATGGTTTAATATTTGTAAATCAATAAATGTAATCCATCATGTCAATAGACTTAAGGATAAGAATCATATGGTTATTTCAATTGACACAGAAAAAGCGTTTAACAAAATACAACACCCCTTCATGCTCAAAACACTAGAAAAAATAGAGATAGTAGGAACATACCTGAACATTGTAAAGGCTATTTATGCTAAGCCCATGAGCAACATCATTCTCAATGGAGAAAAACTGAAACCATTCCCTTTAAAAACAGGAACAAGACAGGAATGTCCTCTTTCACCACTTCTATTCAACATTGTCCTCAAAACTAGCCAGAGCAATTAGGCAGACTAAAGAAATTAAAGTGATATGAATAGGAAAAGAGGAACTTAAGCTGTCACTATATGCTGATGACATGATTCTATGTTTAGAGGACCCAAAAACCTCCTCCAGAAAACTTCTAGATCGCATTAATGAATTCAGCAAAATAGCAGGCTATAAAATCAACACTCATAAATCTAAAGCATTTTTATACGCAAGTGGTGAAACAGCTGAAAGGGAAATGAAAAAACAACTCCACTTGCAATAGCCTCAAAAAATATAAAATACTTGGGAATCCATCTAACCAAAGAGGTAAAAGATCTCTACAATGAAAACTACACAACATTGAAGAAAGAAATTGAGGAAGACCTTAGAGATGGAAAGCTCTCCCATGTTCTTGGACAGGCAGAATTAATATTGTCAAAATGGCCATATTACCAAAAGTGCTATACAGATTCAATGCAATTCCAATTAAAATTCTAATGATGTACCTTACTGTAATAGAGCAAGCAATCATGAAATTCATCTGGAAGAATAAGAAACCCAGAATAGCTAAAGCAATCCTTAGCAGGAAGAGTGAAACAGGGGGCATCGCAATACCAGAACTTCAACTATACTACAAAGCAATAGTAACAAAAACGGCATGGTATTGGCACCAAAATATGCAGGAAGATCAATGGTACAGAATAGAGGACATGGACACAAACCCAAATAAATACAATTTTCTCATACTACACAAAGGTTCCAAAAATATGCAATGGAGAAAAATAGCCTCTTCAACAAATGGTGTTGGGAAAACTGGAAATCCATATGCAACAGAATGAAACTAAACCCCTATCTCTCACCCTGCACAAAAATCAACTCACAATGGATCAAGGTCCTTGAAATCAGACCAGAGACCCTGCATCTTATAGAAGAAAAAGTAGGTCCAAATCTTCAACTTGTTGGCTTAGGATCAGACTTCCTTAACAGAACTCCCATAGCACAAGAAATAAAAGTAAGAATCAATAACTGGGATAGATTCAAACTAAATAGCTTTCTTTCAGCAAAGGAAATATCAGCAATGGGAAGAGAGAGCCTACAGAGTGGGAGAATATGTTTGCCACTCATACTTCAGATACAGCACTAATTTCCAGAATATATAAAGATCTCAAAAAACTCTACACCAAGAATACAAATAACCCAATCAACAAATGGGCTAAGGATATGAACAGACACTTCACAGAAGAAGAACTACAAGCAATCAACAAACATATGAAAAAATGTTCACCATCTTTAGTAATAAGAGAAATGCAAACCAAAACTACACTAAGATTCCATCTCACCCCAATTAGAATGGTGATTATCAAGAATACAAGCAACAATAGGTGTTGGCAAGGATGTGGGGAAAAAGGTACACTCATACATTGCTGGTGGGGTTGCAAATTAGCGCAGCCACTCTGGAAAGCAGTGTGGAGATTCCTTAGAAAACTTGGAATGGATTCACCATTCGACCCAGCTCTCCCACTCCTTGGCCTATACCCAGAGGACTTAAAATCAGCATACTACAGAGATACAGCTACATCAATGTTCATAGCTGCTCAATTCACAATAGCCAGATTGTGGAACCAAACTAGATGTCCTTCAGTTGATGAATGGATAAAGAAACTGTGGCATATATATACAATGGAATATTACTCAGCTATAAAGAATAATAAAATTATGGCATTTGCGGCAAATGGATCAAATTGGAGAATATCATGCTAAGTGAGATAAGCCAATCTCAAAAAACCAAAGGACAAATGATCTCGGTGATAAGCAGATGATGACACATAATGGGGGGTTGGAGAGGGGCAAGAATGGAGGAAGGAGGGACTGTATAGAGGGAAAAGAGGGTGGAAGCAGTGGGTGTGAAGGAAAAAATAATAGAATGAATCAAACATCGTTACCCTATGTAAATGTATGATTACACAAATGTTATGCTGTTACTCCATGTACAAACAGAAAAACCATGTATCCCATTTGTTTACAATAAAAATAAATTAAAATAAAAATATATATATATATATATAAATGACTTTGAAATGTCAAAAAAGAAAAGAAACCCTAAATATGCCTCAGTAGTAAATGAAAATGAATTAGTGTAATTTTGTTAAGATAATTAAGCCTATAAATACAGATTAAAAACTCAGAGAATAACCTGAAAGGTTTATGGTTACTTACAAAACACCTAAGAATTTTAACGTTTTATGTCATATAATATCTAAGTCTAAATATATGTCAACTTTTATTCCTGATTTTTATTTACCTGTGGTAATTTTTCATTTTGGTTTAATGGCATTCAATATGTTTGTGGATCCATTTTATAATCCATTCAAAGTTATTATGAAAAAAATAGCTTTATTCCTGACCTTTCCATAGCATTGGCAGTCAATGTTTTTGTTGATTCCACTTTTCAAAATTGAACGCTAATTATATATTGATGTATTATTAATATTTGCAAATCAACTTTCAAAATAATTCTGGAATTTTGTTTTTTCTTTTAGTTATGTTACTTAAGGCATAATCATTATCAGATGATATAACTGATAAAAAAGCTTTTCCCTCCCCTGAATTGACCTATGGTGCTTGCCAGCGCATGTTTACTTTGGTTATAGCTTCTTCACCTGCTAGAAAAATTTCTGTTTCATTCATCACATTTACAGGGTCCTAGAAGCCCTTACAGATCATTATTTATTGAGTAGATAGGCAGTTAGCTGGACAATTTTAGCATTTTAAAGTTTCTTTAACAGTGTGCAGAAGAGAGACCCTTTTTTAAACAGTACTCTCCAAGTACCTAGCCAATTAAAGTAGAGAATTTAAGGCTTTGATATTCAGCCTATTTGGATGTAGTCTGTAAAGGAAAATCCAGAAAAAGCTATATTGAAGTCCTAATCATTAGTATTTATAAACTTCTTGGAAATAGTGTCTTGTAGATGGAATCAAATTCAGATGAGAAACATGTCCTAATGCAATATGACTAAGTGTCCCTTTGAGAAGATCAAAATGCCATATGAAGATAGAGACACATGGGAGAACACTCTGTAATCACAGTCACAGACACTAGAGTATTGCAAATGCAAGCCAAGGAACACTTGGGCATCCAGAGACTAGAAAAAAAAACATCAAAAATTATTGCTTAGATGACTTGGATGGAGTATAACCCAGTAAACTCCTTGACTTGAGGTTTCTAGATTAAGAACTTTTGAGATTCAGTTTCTGTTGTTTGTAAGCCCAAGGTTGTGGGTAGTTTGTATTGGCAGCCCTGGAAGATAAATATATACTAAGATGTCAGCAGGTGGGTATTCCTACAATAAATACCTACAGATATGGAGACTTGTTTTTCTTTTCTCCTTATACTAAATGCAAGAAAAAGTGATAAATTGAGGAAGGAACCACTAAAAAGAAATCACCATTGATGAATTGGAAAATTCTCAGCATAGCCAGAAATTCTCAGCATGCCCTGAAACTGTTCCAAGTCTGCAGCAGGAACATTACTTTTTAAAGAAATTAGATGTGTTTTTCTTGACTCTAACTGACTATCTTATCAGAAGTCAGGACATAGATACAATTTTCTATAGAAGACTCACTCTTGTTTGATGGTTCCCCATCATGAATTGCTCAGTTCACCCCATTTATGTGTGATCTATCAAAATGTAAAAATGCATTCTACTGTCATATACAGCAATTTAGAACAAATTAAAAATTTTTTAAAAAAGGTTTAATCAACTTATTTATTGATTGATAAGCAAAAGCATTGACCTGGATTAGAATTTATGGAGATGGCAAGAAATGAAGGAAAAATAATTGTATTTGAAATTACCTGGGTCAACAAGACCTCCTTGTGGTCAAGAAGGCAGGGCCACCCATGCAATGGGCCAAGAGGATGGAGTGCTGCCCCTGTGGGCCAAGGGGATAGGGCTGTTGCACCAGTAGGCATAAATGACAAAGATTTAAAACAGGGATAACTTTTCTTAGGTCTTAAAATTTAATGAAATTTTCCCTTCTAGATCTTAGACTTGTTTGGGATTCATGACTTGTTTTGTTCTTCTAATTTCTTCCTTACAGAATTGAAATGTCTAGCATGTGCCAGTTATACTATACCATTTTAGAAGCAGATACCTTCTCCAGTTTCACAAGTTCACTTGATAGAAGGGAGTTTTTCCAGGCTAAATCATATTTCAAGTATTACTCATAATTAATTCAGTGATGATTTAGAAAATAAGATTTTATACTTTTGAATTGATTATATTTAGGTGAGATCTCAGAATTAATACTGGATTTGGCTAAGTCTTTGGGGAATATCGGGATGGGGTGGATATGTTTTGTAAAAAATGAATATTGAAGAACAAGAGGGTGGACTCTTATGGGTTGTTCTTGAATACTATAGGTTAAAATTCTGAACCCCAGAATGTGTGAATGCAACCTTATTTTTAAATAAGATAGTACAGATAAAGTAATTTTTTGATAATATCTTTAGGTATGCACTGTGAGAAATAGAAAATCTGGTGATCCATTTTCAGAATATAATATTCACTCTTAATTGTATCCAATTATGGTCACTATAGCCCTTCCATTTGCCCACCCTAATTTTAAAATTAGCCAATTACACAGACTGTACCCCTGAGTCCTTCAATCAAGACAAAGAGCAGCACTGCATTAGAGATACAAACAGGCATATTGCCCATCAGGGCATACTTGCTCCCAAGTTCCCTAGCATGCCAGTCTAACAGAAGTAAAGTTTGCTTTGCCCACCCACTTTTGTGGCATCTCAATATTTCTAACATGCACTAATTCAATGTTTTTGATATTTATTTAAGATGAAAGCAATGTTCTGCGAAGATAGAAATACACAGAGAAACAGCACATAATAGTAGACACAAAACTTGACTCCACAAGCCAAGTAACATCAAGGACTGATGGCCATCACCAGAGGATGGGAAGAGTCAAGGACAGATTTTACCCACATGCTTAAAGGGGATTCAGCCTGCTGAAACCTTGATTTTGAACTTCAAACATTCATAACTTTGAGAAAATGAGTCCTATTATTTCAAGTCACCCAATTTTTCTACTTTATTAGAGCAACTCTATGCATTTATTCAGTTAACTAATAAAAATGAAGGATGACTGCATTGTTAATTTTTCTCTTATCTAAAAGATTAAGTCTGAGAAAAGTATTAACTATATGAACCAGGATTTAGAATTGTACACATCTCTGTAGTCTCTTCCTCTTGTAATATTAAAAATGCAATGAAATGTCTCCTACGATTTATAAAAATAATGTTATTTATTAATTGACCATATGGCTCAGAATTATGCAAAGAAATTTCATACATATTTTCATTTAATAATCAATAAATGTCTATGGTAGTTACTATTATTTCTGTCAAGTGTCACAGAACATCATAAGGGCTAAATTATTAGATCAAAGGAAATACATCCATGTCTGTTCAAATCCAGAACTCAACCTCCTAGCCACAAAGTTTAATTGTAATCTGCTGTTTAATATTATAATATCTGACTTTCAAAAATACATTTTAAAATTAGTTGGTATAAATAACACTTGAGGACCTACTTTGCTATATATTTGATGATTTTATGTTTCTAGGATCCACATAAAAATAGGAAGGAAATAATATGTTCTTTAGCAGAGAAAACAATACATCAGCTCTTATCATTTTTGTTTTATTATGACACTTATTCCTATTGGAGTGTCCAAATTTTGATCAACTGAAATTTTTTATTGCAGAATAATTATTCTTCACTCTGTGTGTGTGTGTGTGTGTGTGTATGTGTGTGTGTGTTTGTGTGTGTGTATGTACTAGAATGTTCTCCTGAAAAAATTTCAAAATTTCATTATATCTTATTACAAGTTTGTACATATGTGGTGAATGAAAGATGGCCACACATTTCCTCATGTTCTCCCCTCAAGCATTGGAAACTAGTCCCTTCCATTTGATTTTGAGAAATCTCTCTGACCACTTGACTGATTGGGTAAAAATTAAGTAAATTTTACCCAGATTTAATACAGCTATGGCTTCTCCTCCTTTCTCATGGAGTCTCCCTTAGAGCCATGATGTTCCCTGCAAGAAATACAACCACCTATCTAAAGACCAGTATGGAAAGTCTGAGTCTCTTTAAAGACAGTGAGGGAGAGAGTTCAGCTTTCATCCATCCCCAACATGACAACGAACACCAGAGTAGAGCTGTTTTTGACTTTTTAATCCAGCTGACAAAAGATAGGGTGGTAGAATTACCTAACCAATGCTCTGCCTGAATTCTTGGCCCACAGTTTCATTAGATAATAATAAAATTGTGTGCAAACCATTAACTTTAGTGCATCCTTCATTATGCAGCAATACATAACCTGATCAGGATATTCAATTGCATTTTACATAATGAAGTTGAAGCCATTTTCATTCTTTTTTTTTTTTTTGTTTTCTATCCCAAATCTCTGACCTGGAGATTCTGTCCAGCCTGGTTTTCTGAAATTTGGCTGATGAGAGTAGTCATTTGGCTTGACCAGTAATTTGCAGGTGCTGCATGGATTTGTATGTTTTCTGATTTCATGATTTTATTTTTAATAGGAAAAAAAAAAACTGATTAAATTTATGGTTGCATCCTTTTACAAGAAGATCACAGAATGTTTTTAGGATTTGGTGCATGATAAATTTTCAATGCAGTCTCCAAAACTTAAAAAAAGTTGGGATAATAAAAGAAAAGCTATTTTGTTGTTGTTGTTGTTGTTGATGGGAGCAAGAATATAAGAATAACTTATTTCTCAGCTTAATTTCTATATAGAGGAAAAAGAAAGGATTTCTACAAATGGCTTTTTAAATATTTCCCCTTATTTGAATAATGCCTTTAAACTAATATCTGTTTGATATTCCTTAGTAAACGTACATAATTTTCTTTCTGTGATTTAAGAAAAGATTGACTTGCATGAAATATTAACTATTGCAATGATTACACTTTTTGCTATTATATCCATTGATTCTTCACTATTTTGCAAACATCTATTGAATGTTCTCTGTATTTGGGGTATTTTATTGAAATTATAGTCCCAGGAGAAGAGACAGACAAGTAAAAAACACCTGCCTCCTAGACAAGTGTACTCTCAGAGAAGCAGCCAGGTAGTACAGAAGCAGCCTCAGGGTTGGGGGCAGGGCCCTGGGTCTGCTCAGTGCAGACTTGTAGAAGAAGAGGACTTAGCCCACCTTGAATGGAAGAGTCAGGAGTACTCTGAACAAGAGGTGTGGAGCATCATGCACCAAGTGGAGCACAGAGCCAACAGCAGGGCCAGGATAAACCTGGACAGTCACACCAGGGAGTCATTGTGAGTACCCTGGGGAAAAGTCAGGAGGAGGGAGAAAGCAGAATGGGCTTGAAATATGAACGGTTCTCTGATTATGAAACTGTATATTTCTGCTGCAATGAAAAAATAATACTCCTAAGTCCATTGCTCAGAGATAACTACTAATAACCATAGTAAGTATTTGTTTTTAAGATGTTTTCAATACACAGTTTTTAACAATTAACAATTTCATATAGCATTTTGTTTTAAAAAATGGGCAACTTGCCAATCTCTGTGAAAAATTTCTTTATGATCAATGAATTATTTTTACTGGTGTTTTGGTAAATGCTGAATTAAAGGTTTTACAACAACCATTTGGGGGAAAAAAGTCCTGATTTGTGGTACTTGGGATTTTTGCCACGTAAACACTTCCACACTGGCTAGTTTCAAACACAAAAGGCTGCTGAACACACAGCGGGGAAGACAAGTCACACTCAGCTCTCCTGAGTGGTGCAAGCCACTTGAGCACATTTTTTAGTTTATTTTTGGTGCTATAGGAAGGCTTAACTTTATCTCACTTTTTCTGTTATTGATTTCCATAAACTTCCTTTTATAAAAATATCTGACTATTACCCTGACATGTAGTCCTGAGAGGAAGGTGCTGGTTAAAATTTTACAAGTATTTCTGATAATTATCTTCTGCCTGGAGAAAACAGATAAATTGTATATCATAAGTAAATACAACTTTGGGTAATTTTTAAATTTTGTCCATAATCATATACTGCAATGAAGAGATTAGACATGATGGTTTTATAAAATCTACAATTAATAACACTAAAGTTATAAATAATAGTAGTTGTAAATATATTTAGGAAAGACAAAGGGGGAGATGACTGACAAGATAGGGGCAGAGGGGAGGGGAAGTCTGCACCATCAGGGCAAGGGCTAAATAACTGGCAATTCAACAACAGCAAATATTGGGCACCACTGTATATCACGGACAGTTTTCACCACTGCAGATATTGTAGTGAACCAGTGGGGAGGGGATTACCATAACTGAGCATTCATTCTGTTGGAGGAGGCAGATAATAAACAAGAGAAGTCAATAGCATAGAATGTTAGAAAGTGCACAGTGCTATTTTTTCTTTATTCTGATAAAGGGGGTGGGGGTGGGATAGGATTTGTTCAGGCTGTAGCTCACTGAGCATTTGGAGCACTTGAAAGGTGACTACATCCTCAGGACCTCTTTGTATGTCAAATACCTTGGAAATACTTGAAAATGATGTTTGCTCAGGAATGTGATTGTTATGGTCTGGCTTCAAAGCAGTGACGAAGAGAAGAAGTTGCAAGTAAAGTGGCAAGAAAGACCGCAACTGGAGGTGATACCACAGCAGTTCACAGAAGATAATTGATTCCTGATGGATGTAAAGGGCAGCCCTTTCACAGCTTCTCTCTGCTCCACCCACTTGCCTCCCTGACACTGTAATGAGAATTTCATCAAACCTGAAACTTGGAAAGTCAGAAATATTCTTAGGTAGACAATTTACCCAGGAACATGGCTGAACATTGCATTTTTGATTTCCTTCAGCAGAGTTTTTTTTTTTTTTTTTTTTTTTTTTTTTTTTTCATCAATGAAACCCTCAGATTTATTTTATACATTTTGTATTTTGTCTGACTTTTGTTGTGTCTGGAATTCTTGATGTGCTTTGGTATAATTTGTGGTAAGTTGTTATGATATTCCTAAAGGGATCTCTAGGAAAGAATCAGAATCCTTTGTGCAGTAACTGAGTTTGCAGCATTATCCAAGGTCATCTTTGGTAAGTCAGTGAGCCAGGGAAGCAATGAGGAACATTTTCTACAAGACTACATACTGAAGACATTGGGCTAAAGAAATGAAATTCAGGATGTGAATTCTCAAACTCTGGCAAAAAGAGAAAGTTGGTCAGCTGTGGATTTTCACTACAGATAATATAAGAGTAAAGATTAAGAAAGTATTTTTTGAAAATAAGTAAAATGAAAACAAATTGTTAAAGGGAAGATTGAGAAGGATTAACAAAATGTAAGAGCTGGAAGGGCACTTCAAGAAACTAAACAAATAGCATAGTGAGCTAAGTAAACAAGCCCATTTGAAATAAAATTCTACGTTAGAAATGGAGAGACCTGAAACAACCATATGGCCTGCAATTGTATTTCAACTAATCTTATTTTCTTAATGGCTTAAAGGTAAATTTAAAGTTAAATTAGGTTCAGAATGCAATTGGAAGTTAAATGGTGTGTAAGTTAATAGTTCAATTTTTAAAGTAATGGTATTAGTTTGGATTTTGAAATAAACTGGTGAAAAAAAACACATGTGCGAAATAAGAATGTTTTAAACTTCGTAAAACTTCATGGGAATTGCTTGCACTGAAACATAACAGGTTGACTAATGAAAGAAGCAGCAATAATAAGTGAAAAATAAGGCAGTTCTTTGATGTCTTTTGTGAGAAGGCACATTTTAAGTCAAGAGATGAAGGTCATTGATAACAGAGAGGCTTCCTGTGCCTTTTAAAGAAAAGAAGTAGAAAAGGACTGATGACTTATTAATGGTTAAAGATATTCAGTGTATACATTTATTACTATAGTCAAATTAATTGCTTATTCCAATGAAGTTTTTCATGAAAGTCTATCCTTTTCTTTATCATTTTTGTACTCTACATGAACATTTTTCAATGACTTAATTATTAGGTGACAGAAACCACTGGGGAACAGGTAGTTTGATAGGTATAACAGCACTGTGTCAGAGTATAATGGGGACCATCTGTCCATATAAACAAAGACCATGCAAGTAGAGTACTTTCATTAAATCCTTTATTATTTGAAAAATGAAGTTAAAGGCAATTTCTATTTATCCTTCACTGTGGTTTTATAGCATAAAGAAATAGAATTAAAAACTCGTTTGTATTTGTTTCAGGGTCTACATTCATTAGTATATCTGAAAATCTTTTCCTTGCTATAGCATGGATTTAAGAAATCAAAGCTGGAGGAGGAAGAAAAGGCAAGGAATTTAATCAATTATTTTTAAAGTTGTCATTGAGTTGTTATTTTAAGTATTATTTAAGTTTATTATTAACCTTATTTCTTGCAAAGTTTTTACTCAAGTTATGACCAACAAAAACAATAATTAAATAAAATTTAAGTGAGGTGATGGGTGAGTTAATTGGGTGGATGGTGGTAATAATTTTACAATGTAATTATACTTCAAAATATCATATTGTATGACTTAAATATACACAATATTTATTCATCAAATGTGCCTTAGTAAGGTTGGGGGAGGAACAAGGATCCATTATGATGCGTAATTATTTTAAGCTGAGAAAGTAACACCATAAAGGGTTTCTATAGACCTATTCTTCTTCTGGTCAGAGTATCCAAGGAAGCCAGCTTGTAACTTGAACATATTGATGATGAACATATATATTTCAGCTGGTCAAATGTCTTCCCTTGTTTTATAGTACTTTTCAGATGGGTCAAACAGCATGTTTAAACATGTCAACTCATGTATTATTTATAAACTACCAGGGCACTTATAACAAAATGAGTAATAGTCTATTTACTCAAAGGCCATACTTTCTGCAATTGTACTAAATATGTCCACAGTATTCCCAAAATAAATTTATTAATAAGAATTTTATAGTAGTCTACTAAATGCAATGAAAGACTGACATGATAGAATCACACACATTTCTTAAGTATTATATATAATTAGAACCTGTTATGTTTTATAGTTTATAGCTAATGAAATCCCTCTGAACTCAATGCTAGTGAATTAGGTTTACTATTGAAATGCCATTGTATTTATTCAATTTATTTATTCATCTTTTTATTTGTTCATTTGTTTACCTCTGGATTTTTGTCAATTAAAATTATAACTTTTTATTCTGCAAACAGTTAAACAAAAATAAGATTATAAATGGGACACTTTACCTCAACTTCTTGCTGGCATAGTGAAAGACATTTTTTAATTTCAGAAAATCCAATTTCAATTTATCACATTTTATTAGATATGAAACACAGTCCAATTCTTTTATTAGAAAATCACCTGCCAATTTCCAAGATTGATTACTTTACTGAATCATGATATTTTAATAAATATTAAAAGATTAATAAACTAAAACCTAAGTCTTGCAGAATATTCTAAAACATTTAATTACTTTATTGCTTTATGCTTCTTCTTAAAATTAATATATAATATAAACTTTCATTGAATTACTGTGTATGAGACATTGTCCTGAGCATTTAAGGTTAGTGGCTAGACCATATTCTAATATGCTAGGATCAGAGGAAAATGAATAATAAATATAAGATACTACATGAAATGTGTAACACCTCTAAAGACCACAAAACATAGTGGTGTCGGTGAGAGTATCTAGGGCTGTAAAGTATTTTAGACATGGTGGTCAGTCACCTCCCCATGAAGTTGAAAAGTGAGCTGAAGCCAGAATGATTTAAGGAAGTTGACATGTAAGAGCCTGGTCAGTGTTACAGACAGAAGAACTAGAGTAATCAGTGGTCCTGAGTTTGGATTGGGCTGGACCACGCCAGAGTCAGGAATATGTACACACAGGAAGAGGCAAGGTCAGAAGTATAGCATAGGAATGCCTGTTCATGACAGGGCTTTGCAGTGATAAGTCACTGAGGTTGAGAGCACACTTCTGGATATAACAGATGACTTTTCTAACTTGTGGATGGAGCATTGTGGGGTGGTAGAAAGGACAAAACCTAAGAAGTGCAAGAAGGAAAGTCAATGAGGGGATGCATGCAGAAGTTCATGCACAGGACAATGGTTCAGGATAATTGGCAGCCCTGGAGGCAAGAAGATGAAGATGGGTTTATTATACTTTAGAAAGAGAGAAGAAAGAATTTCCAGATGGAGAGGAGGAAGGGAATGAGGGAAATTGACATTAGTTATAATGACTAAGTTTTGATGTCATTTTCAGAGACTTCTGTTTTAGTCATGTTGCATTTGGTAATGCTGAGAAATTCATGAGTAGATACTATCTATTGAGTGAACAATTTGTGCCAAGCGCTGTCTAAATTTCTTTATGTATATTGTTAAATTTAATCTTTATAACAAATCTATGAATAGTAGATATCATTTTAATGACATGAAGATAGTTATAGAAAGGTTACTAATTTGCCCAAGTTTATATAATCAGCAAATTGCTGTAGTGGAATTTGACTTAATTCCCCTGTCAAGATAGGTAAATTTACAGGATACATTTTAGTGTATACACTAGTATTCAATCCCAGGAGGAAATTAGAGATTTTTGCTTCTCTAGGAAAAAGATTGTCAGATTGTTTTCTAAGACATATCAAGGTATGGAACCCATTAAGGGTTTGAATACATCAAAATCTGGAGTCAGTACCTCAGATCTACAATCTCAAATACCTGGTTTCATCATCAGATTAATTTTTAGAGGTTGGCTACAATGGATAAGCTTGAGACATGGATGCATAAAAGCAGCAAATGAAATACTGAGAATTTCCAAAGCATCCATTATGTTTGCATGGTGCTATGATTTGGATATGCTATGTCCCCTAAAACTCCTGTGTTAATGGAGGAATGTTCAAAAGATATTGATTGAATTATGAGAGCTGTAACATAGTCAGTTCATTCTAGTTTAAATGGACCAGGTGTTACCCATTACTGGATAATGGTAAAGCGGGGAATAACTAGAGGAAGTGGGGCAAGGGAGGGCTCATCTTCCCTGTGGCTCTTTCCCCCCTCCCTCTCTCTGCTTACTGTACACCCCCTTCCATGAATTAGCAGCACTTCATCACACTGTTCTATCATGAGGTTTTTTTGTCACCTTGAATCCAGAGCAATAGTCAGTCATCTATAGACTGAGAAATCTGATACTGTAAGCCCCAAATAAACTTTTCCTTTTCTAAGTTGCTCCTGACAGATATTTTGGTTACAGAAATGCAAACCTGACTAAAACACATGGGCATGCATTTGTATTTTTAATATGAGAAGTCATTATTTTGTGCCTTAGAAGACAAATGATTAGAATTCATGAAGATCAGAAAACAGCTGAGTGAATTAGATGACTCAAGTATTAAATGTCATCAGACCACACAGTGAGGACAGTGTTGTCAAGCAGGATCAGGGTACTCTGATCATCTGGTCAGTGACCACTGAAATCGAAGATGTTGGCTAACCTCTCCTTAGAGGACACTGCACTTTTTATTAATGTCTTTCCCTGTGATTCCACATTTATGAGAAAATTCCTTCTAATATAAGTATTCTTTTTATGTAGAAATAGTTCTTATCAGATCACATTATAGTTGTACAGCCATTCTGAGAATAATTGTTTCTCTTTCTTTTAACTTTCAATGTGTAATGACATAATAGTTTAACACTAACAAGAATTAAGTGTGAAGTTCATTGTAGATTCAAAACGCTGACAGTATATGCCAAATTTGCTTTCAATACCAGTGACTTCCACTTTTACATATCTCAGGCCTACTCTTCTTGATGAGTCTATTTTATTGCACAGGGATCAAGAACACAAACTCCAGTAGACTATTTGAATTCACCGTCCAGAGAGAGCCTCCAAATCCTACTGGCAACAGTTCACATTTTGTGACCTGACCTGATGACATTTAACACTTGAGTTATCTAATTCATTCCCTTGTTTTCTTCTTTTCAGGAGTTCTTATTATCATTTGTCTTCTGATATAAGACATAAAACAGTGACCTCTCACTGTTAAAATATAAATGCATGGTTATGCAAACATAAATATTCTATTTACTTTGGAAATATTCAATGTTTCCATTTGCTGCTTTTATGCTTCCATCTCACAAGTTTGTCTGCTCTGGCCAAGTCCTAAAAAGTATATCTACTCTCATTTTATAATAAAATTAGGTATCTGAAATTATGAAGCTGAGGCTTTGACTATAAACTTTGATGTATTTACAGCCATATTGATATTTGAACTCTTGGAAAACAGCCTGACAATCTTCTCCCAAGCAAGATGTCACCATGGGGCTATATGCCAGTGCATCTATTTTAAAACACCTTATAACTTTACCTACATTGACAGAGGGATTAAGTCTAAGTCTTCAGTTATTAAGTCATTAATATATTGGTGGTTAAGTATCTATTTTCACTATTTAATAACCAGTTTCCTTAGATTGAACTGAATGCATCATATAATTAGGTTCACCATGGTGCAAACATATATAAATCACACATGCAAACCAAATAAGTAACATAAAGCAAAATATGTGCAGACTTCATTAACATTTATGATATGTAAATTTATGCATTAAGCCATTGTTTGTGAACAAATCACCTGTGTTCCTAAAATTTAATGCTGAACAAGAAAAAAAAATCTACTAAGTAAATCTAATTTTGCTGACTATGAAAAACTAATTTCAAATTCAAAGGCACATGCAGACTGAAAGTGAAAGAACAGAAAAAGATTGAGTTTGTAATAAGTAAAATAAAGCAGGAGTGGCAGTTTTCATATTAGATAAAATAAATTTCAGAACAAAGAAACTTTTTAGAGGCAAAATGGGCATTATATAATGATAAAAAGATCAACCCAGCAGATTGACTTATAAATCTTAAATGCATATGCACCAAAGAGCAGAACCATAAAATAAATGAAGCAAAAACTGACAGAGTTGAAAAAGTCAAAATAGACAAATACATGAATGGAGCTGGAAATTTTATCAAATAATCTCTGATAATGATCCCTTAACAGAAAATCAGCAAGAATAGAAACAATGAGAACTCAATCAATCAACCAGATCTAGTTAGCATATGTAACATACCCTACCCAATAACCCAATAACATCAACATAAACATTTTTTAATGCATGAAATATTCACCAAGAGACCACATCCAGGGTCATGAAACCGATCTCAAAAAATTAAATGAAATGAAATCTTCTAACACTAGTGAAATCAAAGCAAATACAAGGCCACAAGAAAATCTCTGAAAGTTAAATGATATATTACAAAATAATGCATGGTGATAAAGGAAATCTGACAGGAAATAACAATTACATGAAATTGAATTAATATGATTACATAAAGCATATTATAGTATATGGGATGAGTCTAGGGTAGCATTGAAAGGACAATTAATATCCTCAAACACTTATACTGAAAATATAGGAAGACCTCAACTCGATAATTGAAGTTCTTTCCTTGAAAACTAGTGGAGGGGAGAAGAACTAAATCAAGCAAAATAAATAACAGGAGCAAAAATAAATGAAATTTGAAACAGGAAACCTAATCAATAACACAAAAAAATTCATTTGCTAATGGAGTCAATTAAATTAATAAACCAATGGCATAGCTGAAAATAAAGAGAAGACACAAATGATCATCATTAGAAGTGAAACAAGGTTTATCTCTACAGATCTTGACATTAACAAAAAGGGTACTAATGAAAGAATATAAACAATTTTGTGCTCAGAAATTTGACAAATGAAATGAAATTGGCCAATTCTTTGAAAATTACAAACTGTAAAAGCCAACCAAGGTAGAGAGTTAGTTGAAATAGCTTTATAATCATTAAATAAATTAAAATAATAGTTTAAAATCTACCCTTCATGAAGTATTTAGGCCAATTGGTTTTCTGTAGAAAATGATTAACAACAATTTTACACAATTCTTAATATAAAAAGAATACTCAGTAATTTTAAAGACCATCATTACCTGAATAGCAAAATCCACAAAGACAGAACAAAGATAAGAATGGCATTCAAATATTTCTCTTGAACTTACACAAAGTTTCAACAAAACCTTATTCATTGGTATATAAAGAGAATTATGTGCTTCTTAATGGATTTATTCTAGTTTTGCATGACTTGTTTAACTTGCAAAAATCAGTCAGTGTAATTTAATCTATCAACAGGCTACAGAAGAAAAATCACATGATCTTATCAATTGATGAAAAAGTGCATTAGGTAAATCTCATCCATGGATGGGCAGAGGTAAAGTGGGAAGTTCTCAGCAAAAATTAACCTAGAGAAAAAAATCTCAAGTATGGAAAGAGTATTTACAAAAACATGCAACTAACAATATACATAAAGGTAAAAGACATAATGCAGCTGCATAAGGTTAGGAATGGGTAAGATTAGGAATTGGTAATATATGCTTTTACCATTTTTATTCAACATAGAGCTGGGAATTCTAAGTTCAAGTCTTTGTGATAAGAAAAATAAGGCAAGAAATTCCAACCTCACACCATCTAAAAATTTTAACTCAAAACAGATCAAAGAAGCCGGGCACAATGGTGCATGCCTGTAATCCCAGCAGTTTGGGAGGATGAGGCAGGAGAATCACGAGTTCAAAGCTAGCCTCAGCAAAAGCAAGGCACTAAGCAACTCAGTGAGACCCTGTCTCTAAATAAAAAAATACAAAAAAGGGCTGGGGATGTGACTTAGTGGTTGAGTGCCCCTGAGCTCAATCCCTGGTACCCTCCCCCCACCCTGAAATAGGCCAAAGACTAAACGTGATTGCTCAAATAATGAAATTCCTAGCAGAAAATATTGGTCAAAATCTTTGTGACCTTGAATAAGACAATGGTTTCTTATATATGATACAAAATGAACAAGCAAAGACAAAACAAACTGAACATTATAAAAGTGAAAAACTGGCAGTTTTAAGGACATCTCCCAGAGTGAAAAGATAATGTACAAAATGAGAAAAAATCTCTTGTACGTATTTTTCTGATAGGCATTTTTATCTAGAATATATTAAAAATTACTATTCAGAAATAAATGACCCAATTTTTCAAAAAGAAAAAGATCTGAACATATATTCCTTCAAATAATTTGTGTAAATGGCCAACAAGCACATGATATGTACAATATTGTTTAACAAAGGGTAAATGAAAAATCAAAAACACGATGTGGCAGGCACAGTGGCACATGCCTGTAATCCCAGTGACTTGGGAGGCTAAGGAAGAAGATCAGAAGTTTGAGGCCAGCTTCAGCAACTTAGTGAGGCTCTAAGCAATTTAGTTAGACCCTGTCTCAAAATTTTAAAAAGATAAAATAAAAAGGACTGGGGATGTGTCTCAGTGGTTAAGCACCCTTGGGTTCAACCCCTGGTACAAAGACAACAATAACAACAACAACAACAAAAACACTATTCTATTGGAAACATGCTAGTGTTTTTATTTCTGTTGTTACTTTACTCAGATGGTGTACAACGTTTCATTTCTCTGGTTGTATACCATGTAGAGTCACACCGTTTATGTAATCATACATGTACATAGGATAAGGACGTTTGTCTCATTCGACCATCTTTCCTTCCTCCTGCTCCCTCCTCCCTCATTTCCCTCTACACAATCCAGCATTCTTCCATCTTCCTTTCTCTCCTCCCCCACCTTATGTATCAGCATCCACTTATCAGAGAAAACATTCGGCCTTTGGATTTTTCGGATTGGCTTATTTTACTTAACATGGTATTCTCCAACTCCATCCATTTACCTGCAAATGCCATAATTTTATTCTTCTTTATGACTGAGTAATATTTCATAGTATACATATATACCACTTAGGATGGTAATCCCAATCATGCAAATATGAGTTTATATGATACTTTTTGAAATGGCAGTTGAGATGGAGAACAATTTATCGCTTGTCAAGTATTAAGGATGGCAGGTATTGGGAAGAAATAGGTATAAATATGAAAGCACAACCACAGGGATCTTTGTGGTGATGAAGCTGCTCTGACTCAGGTGATTGCTATGGTCTGGATTTCAAATGTCTCCCAAAGGCCCTGTGTTTAAGGCTTGGTACCCAGGGTATTACTATTGGGATATGGTGGAACTCTTGAGAGGTGAGGCCTCGTGGGAGGTTTTCTAGTTGCTGGGGACATATCCTCAAAGAGACTGGGTGACCCAAGACTCCTCTTTTCATTGACCAGAAAGTGGACAGTTTTGCTCTGCCAGCTTCACCAGGGCCACCCACTGGTTGGCCATGGACCCAAAGTAATCAACCAAACATCTACTGACAGGAGCCTCCAAAATAAACCTTCTCTTTATAAGTTAATTATCTCAGGTACTTGTTGTGCCGATGGACATCTCACTGTACAGAAGAACGTAGATGTGTACCAGACACACACACACACACACACACACACACACATAAGGCAAACTGTAGATCTGATTATATCCGTGTCAAACGTGGACGTTTTATTGTACTACAATTTGAAAATGTTAGGTAAGGAGGGAAACTGGGCAAAGGGCATCCAGGATCATTAAATATTATTTTACAGCTGTATGTAAACCTATAATTGTCTCAGAATTTAAAGCTTAATTTAAAAAGTCAAGGGAGTTGTAGAAATAACCTTAGGGTGTGCATGAGGACAGGTTTACTGAAATCTGCTCTGCCATTTATTTATCTGTGCTACCTCAAATTCACTTTACCATCCAAGCCTTCCCTCATAGGAAATGAAGGAATTTAGGTAAAATGTGAAATTTCCAGTCTATTGGGTAGTAAATAATTATATCACATAGTAAAACATTTTATAGCTGCTTCTCCCCACAAGCAACCACTTTATGAGTTTATTTAGAAACCACTAATGGAGATTTTTACATCAAAAAACTGTGTGTTTCTCCTTTTATTAATCACCTAAACCTTTGTAAACTTGAGAAAGTATAGTATTTAGTGAAAATATTATTTGTCTAGCCCATAGATCATGCTTATAGACTGTGTGGGTCCACATGTCCATTGTTATCTGTAATTCCTCAACTTCCAGGGTCCACACTTTATGGTTTGCAAATTTAATAAGATAGGATAAAAAAAAATCTCAAATGTCTCTTTCAGACCTAGAATTTCAAGGAGAAGCTTCAGATTTTTTAACCATAAAATGCTTAATAGTTTTTGACTTACCACTAATCACAAAATTTGCATATGAATCATATTTTCCAATATTCAAGAGTGCATTATCAAATTACATGCAAATCACATCTAATAGGTTATAAAGCACAAATAGACTGCTGCCACTATCTTAAAGACATATCATCAGTCAAATGTTTTCCGCCTATTAGTTTCTAAATTGAAACAATATTGAGTCCTGGAATCTTGCAGTGGGATCCCAGGATCCTGAAATAGGGTCCTGAGATCTGATCATTTCTACAAACAATACCCATGAAGGGAAGGGATGCAGACAAGTTACTGAGCACCAAGTAGTGATATGTGCATCATCTCAGTTCACAACGTCCTGTAGAGTCTAAAGACAGAAGGTGACTAAGCTCACGTTTACATCTTATCCTATGCACATAGTAGTGTAAACATTAGTATGTGCCTTATGTATTAAATCCTCAAAGCAACCTTCATAACTAGACATCACCTTGGTTAGACAGATGCTGATGCTGATGCTGGGGAGGTTATACAATCTGCCCAGGTAAGTACCAGATCCTGGACTTAACCTTAGCTCTCTCCTGATATAAAGCCCACACACTTTCTGCTGCACTGTGGCATTTCATGTAGTTAGAAAAAATTAGAGACAAAAACAAAACAAAGAAAAAACAGAAGCTCTGAAAAGGAGAAAAAAAGAAAATAAAAAGAGCAGACTCAGCTAAGGCACTCCTTCCCACCAGACCTAATCACCCATTCTGTCTTCACCCATCCTGGTCGGTGTCCATGAGCTGGGCTTGTCTGTAACAGCTGCTGTTCCACTCAGCATGGTCCTCCAACAAGTATGAAAAAAGACAGATGCCTATGACAAACAGACCCTTCCCCTGGCTAGGAGAACACCACATTCTAAGCAAGTCAATTATTCCTCCCATAAAGAAGGGAAAATGAGAGGGAGGAAGACAGGGAGAGAAAGAGAGACTTCAAAAAATCAGCATACTACAGAGATACAGCCACATCAATGTTCATTGCTGCTCAATTCACCATAGCCAGATTGTGGAACCAACCTAGATGTCCTTCAGTTGATGAATGGATAAAGAAACTGTGGCATATATATACAATGGAATATTACTCCACCATAAAGAATGATAAAATTATGACATTTGCAGGCAAATGGATGAAATTGGAGAATATCATGCTAAGTGAGATAAGCCAATCTCAAAAAACCAAACGACGAATGATCTCGCTGATAAGCGGATGATGACACATAATGGGGGGTGGGAGGGGTTAGCGTTAGGGTTAGGGTTAGGTTTTAGGGTTAGGGTTAAGGAGGGTGGCAAGCATGGAGGAAGGAAGGACTGTATAGAGGGAAAAGAGGGGTGGAGGGTGGGGGGGAAGGGAGAGAAATGGCAGAATGAATCAAACAACACTGCCCTGTGTAAATTTATGATTACACGAATGGTATGCCTTTACTCCACGTACAGAGAATCAAAATGAATCCCATTTGTTTACAAAAAAAAAATCTAAGCAATCTAATTTTTAATAAGAATCACAATTCTAAATGACCTATAAATTGTGTGTCACTGTATCTCTACAGAAATGCATGATAAAATATGACTTACTATCTTAACTCTTGCGAGAGTTGCATTATATATAATAAATTATAGGTTGAACCTGAAAATGTTGGTAGATAATGTGGTTGCTCTCTATAAACCTAAGTCTGGAGGCTCAACTAGGATTTGTTTGCTTGCTCATTTATCTTAAAATAGAGCATGTCTGTCCTTGTTCCTAACATATATACGGTATAAGGTACTGCTATTCCAACAATCTCCAATTGCCTCCATTGGGACCCATTCATTGATTTTTCCTATTTGACATTGGTGGAAGGTGAAACCCATTAACGGTAGCTAATACAAATTGTGACTTTTTAGCAGGCAATGTTCTGAAACACTTTACATACAGTAAAACATACAACATCTTAGGAAGAAAGGCTTGTTGGTACCATTCCTATTTACTAATGATGTATCCACTTGCACAGAATGGTTAAGAAACTGCCTGTGTGGTTTCCAAATAAGATTTGAGCACAAGAAGATGGACTCCAGAACCTGACAGTGAGTGATTTGCCTGAGTATCTTGAAATATGGTCCCCAACTCTTGATGTCTATTCACCACAGCATTTCCGCTGTGTCATATAGCTGGCCCAGATGCTTAAAAAATAAAGGAGAGTGAAGTTTCCATAGTAATAGGAAATGTAGCCTCAAGTAAATTGCAGGTTTTTCTCTTTCAGAGAAAGTGCCTAAGGCTAGTCCTAGCTCCAAAATCTCTGTGCCTGCTCAGTTTTGACCTTTATGGTTGAACTTGATATTGTATATGTAAAACACATTTGTTAGGACACACAATCTTTCATTATTTTGTTTTAACTTGACCATTCTTCAAGCCCAAGGACATAGAATCCTTAGACTAAAGCAGGAGTTCTGGGTGAACCAAAAGGATCATGAGGATGATAGAAATCCATGGTTTAGCTATTGTGAAGTCAAACAATATAAGGCTATTTCCAAATCCAATTTGACAATCCAAAATACATGTACGGGAAGGCGATGATTCATTTTCCCTTCCCTTTGGAACTTCTTCCAAGCCCTTGAAAATAGAAAGGATAGAAAAATGGGGTCAAACAGAATTGTCTGGCATGGTACATTATTCATTGTTTTCAATAAAAAAAATAGGAAAATATATTTTCTAAAGAAAATAGGGACTATTAAATATATAAAATAAAACCAAAAAATTTAAAATAACAGAATACATTGATGTGTTCACTTCTCTACCTTTTGCTTAGAAATAGTACAGATAACTTGTTTTTATAAGAAAGAATAAAAGATAAGTTATGAGTTAAAGACATGCTTCAGAAATACACTTTCTCAGGATTGACTGGGGAGGAAAGGATTAGAGAGAGAAATACTGACTCCTAAATTAACATGCTCCATGCTATATTCCTTTTCATCCTCAAAAAGACCTCTGGTGTCACAGACACCTTCTGCAGATCAGGAAATCAAGACTCAGTACATAGTAACAAACTTGCTCACAAAGGGGGAAAAAAAAATCTGTGTTATCCCCTGCTCCATATTTTGGAGCACTATAGAACTGTCTGACATGGGTTTCTTTACTGTAAGACAGGAAGCAGCAGAGGAATAAGAACATTAATATGCTCTTCAAAGTTTTTGAAATCCTGGGAAGCATCTTTAAGACAGTATTCCATTTAATCCTACAAAATTATTTAATGAGCACTAAATTACTTTGAAAAGTAAACCATCATGAAATAAAGGTGATTCCTGCTCTCTCAGAGCTGATATCATATAGAGGACAGAGAAAATTAAAAATATATTTACTATAAAATCTTAGGGGGCGCATAGCAAGAACACTGAACTGAGTTAAGGGAAGTCCAGGAAAGATGTCTATAAGGAGTATAAGCTTAAATAACTCTGAATATTCAGTTAATACTGGCTTCCTGGGACCAAGAAAACAGTTAAAGTGAATATGGGAAAGAGTAAATAAGAATGATGGAAATGCTGGAATATTCAGAGGGAAGTCTGCAGTCCATTTAATGAATTTCAGAAATGGCCATGTGATTCAATCCTAGAGAAGTTAAAATAACTGAGATTGCAACAGTAGCCTGGGATTGGGGAGGACAAGGTTTTCCAGTTACTAAGGTATGAAATGTGAACATTACGCTGCTCAGTGGGAGCCTCTGATCAATGCTTGATGACTTGGAATGTTTTGGCAATAGTATGAAAGGTGACAGTATGGAATTGGACAAGGGTGGCTGCAGTGAATAAAGAGATAATTGGAAAATGCAAATGTCTTTAGAAAGTGACATATGCATAACTTGGTGATTGACTTGCTGTAGAATATAAATGAGAAAGAGCAGTCAAAACAATGTCCAGGTTTCTGGATTGAAAAACTGAACAAACATAGCATCATTCACTGAAAAGGCAGCAAAGTGGGAAGGAAAGCAGTGAATCATGTTGTCTCCAAGTGGAGTCCACTAAATAATTATCTTTACCTCAGCAGAAGGGCTGAAGCAGAAAATTTAGAGTTGGGGCCATCCACATAAAGGTAACAATAGCATTGCTTTCTTTAATGGATAGTCAATTTTACAGGAAGGTTAGAGGATCAAAACAAGAATGAAAACAGCATTTCCTAGAAGCAGGTATATGGGTATATCAGTATTTCTGGGATACTTAAGATGTCTGATACAAATCCCCAGCAGTGACAAGGATTCCTACAGCCTCTCATCCTTCAAACAATGAGAACCCAATAGTTTTGGTGCTTTAAAGGTTGCTTGGAAAAGATGGTATGAAGTTAGAATTAGGGCAGTCATCAGAAAAATTAAGTTCAGCTAACACTGTGCATTGTGTGTTGGGGTTATAGTGTTGTAGAGAAAGAAATGGTTGACGAGGTAACAAATGGATCAATGAATCAGTTCATGTTACATGTGTTTGGAACTCATGGAAGTTTAAAGACAACTATAAATATGTGAATATATGAATATATACACACACTTACACGCACGTACATATCACATATATCTGTAATTTTAAAAATAGCTCTAATAGGATATAATTTGTATAATTTAAGAATAAATAACATCTTTGGAAGTCTGCAATTTTTTGATAGTAGTATATTCCCATGTCTATGAAACTACCCTCACTCTCTAATTTCAAAATATTTTCATCACAAAAGTTCTGTACTCATTAGCAGTTGGTCTCCATTCACTCCTGTCCCTAGCACCTGGAAACCACAAAATTATTTATGTCTATAAGGATTAGCCTGTTCTGCACATTTATATAAATGAAATCATGAAATATGTGGTCCTTTGTGCCTGACTACTTTCATTTAGCTTAATGACTTCCAGGTTTATCCTTGTTAAAACACTTGTTATTCATACTTCATTCCTTTGTTGTTTTCGGGGAATATTCTATATATAAGGTTATATATAATGATAAGGTCATATCTTTTTTTTTGTGTATCTATTCATTAGTTAACAGTCATTTGGATTGGTTCCACTCTATAATCATTACATACCTATGAACCTGTTGTCAAAGTATTTTTGTGGATATTTGCCTTGGATAAATATGGGATATATCTTCAATTTTCATAGAAGTGGAATTACTGGCTCATATGAGAGCTATACAATGGAAGTTTTAGTTTTTCTAAAATGGCTGCATCATTTTCCATTGCCCCCAGCAATGTATGAAGGATCAAATGTCTCTCTGCATCTGGATCTGGACCAACATTTATTATCATCTCTTGTTTGTGTTGGTTTTAATTTTTTTTTTTTTTTTTTTTTTTTGGTGGTTGAACCTAGGGGTGCTTAACCACTGAGTTACATCCCCCCAGATCATTTTTATTGTTTTGTATTTTATTTAGAGACAGAGACTCACTGAGTCACTAAATGCCTTACTAAGTTCCTGAAACTGGCTTTGAACTTTCCATCTTCCTGCCTCAGTCACCTGAGTCACTGCGATAACAGGCGTGTGCCACCAGCACCTAGCTCAATGTGGTTTTGATTCTCCTTTCATCATGATTAATGATGTTAGGTACTTTTTTGTGTGTTGTTATGACTCATATTATCATTTGGGGGGAGAAATGTCTATTAAGTTTCCTGTATCTTTCAAGTTAAATTTTCTTTTCATGTGAAAATTAAAGTTCCTTTATACATCAGGGGTATTACTCCATTATAAGAAATATAATTGACAAATATTTTCTGTAATTTTTTTAAATTTTAATGAAATCCTGCTTATGATTTGGAAGTCACAGCTAATAATTATCTAACTTAAGGGCACAAAGATTGACTCTCATTTTTCCTCTAAAAAACTTTATAAATTTAGCTCTTCCATTTAGGCTCACACACCATTTTGAGATCATTTTTTATATGATCTACAGTAGAAAGCCAACTTAATTCTTTTTTGTGTGAATATACACTTTTCCTAGCACCATTTAATGGGAATTCTATTATATATTGAATCTGTTGGTCAACACTGATGACAATCAGTTGAATTTATATGTAGAAGTAGATTTCTAAGCTCTCAATTATACTCCACCGATCTACATATGTCTGTGTTACTATCACACTATCTAATCATGGAAGCTTTTAATGACTTTTGAAATTGTGAATTATGAGTCATCCATGTTTTTTTTTTTTCCTTTTTTTTTTTTTTAGGATTGCTTCAGCTCTTCTAGGTTTCTTACATTATCAACTACCTGTCACTTTCTGAAAAAGATAATGAACCAAAAAAAAGAAATCTGTTGAATTTGTGAAAAAGATGGCCTTGTTTCTTCAGAGAAACTTGGGAATTATATACATGTTAATAATATCAAATATTAAAATCCAACACCATGGAATAATTTTACTTTTACTTAGTTCTTCTTTAATTTTGTTTTAAAATAAGTGATTTTCAAATCACATCTGTTGAAGGGCACTTATGTTGGTTCCGTAGTTGAGGTATTGCGAGTTGAGCTGTGTCAACTGTAATATGCTGATTTTAAGTCCTTTAGGTATAAACGGAGGAGTGGGATAACTGGGCCAAATGGTGATCCTGGGTGTGTGTTTTGTGGTATATATTTTATTCCTGGTGAGTGGAGACTCTCTTCCTAGTGCCATATTCTAAGCTACTTTTCTCCACCACACTCTTACCATGATGTTCTGCCTTGTCTCAGGTTCCAAGGAATGTCGTCAGTTGTCTGTTCACAGAGATTCTGCAACTGTGAACCCCAAAATAAACTTTTGCTCCTTAAAATTGTTCTTGTCCTGTCTTTTGGTTGCAGCAGGAAGAAAGCTGTCTAAAACACAAATTGGTACTGAGTAGTGGGTTCATTGCTTTGACTAGCCTGATCATGAGTTTAGAAGCATTTACAGCTTTTTGGAATTTTGGGGAACAAATCTGAAAAGTTTAGTGGTACAAGCTGGAAAAGTTTTAGATTGTGGCTTAATGGACAATTCTGGTGGGAGCTCAGAAGATCAGAATGCTGATGGTCCTGTGGGCAGTGAAGATGGAGCTCATGAGGTTTCAAAAGAGGAGGACTCTATTAGAAATAGCTCTAGAGGTTATTTGTGTTATGTTCTGGCTAAGAAGTCATCTGCATTTTTGCCCATGTCATGTTCTGTGAGCCTGAATTTAAAGGTGATGAACTTCTTAATCTGGTGGAAAAAATTCTAGACAGCATAAAATCTAGGTGGTAGCATGGATATCACTGGCAGTTTTAGCCTAGTTTATTGTGATAATCCAAAGCAGAAAACAGAACTGAAAGATTTGAAAAATTACTATTTGACCAGAGAACTGTGAGTAAAATTAAAGGGTGGTTGTTAAAGGATTATGACCACTAAAAAAACACAAAATACTTCATCTAGAGACAATATGAAAGATAGCTTGAAGGCATCTCAGGAATTGATAAGATCACACCTATCTCAGGCTTAAGAATGTAAAAGTAAAAATTCTTTCCAGAAGACCAGTGGGGCACCCTGCTTGCACAGCAAGGCCTAGTAAGTGGCTTCTCCATGCCTCAGCCACTGAGGCACTCAGAAGCTGCTGCATGATAGAGCGGCAGGCTTTGGTGTCAACCACATGGTGCTGGTTCTGCAGGAATGCAGAATGTGGGAGTCAGGGGGTCATAGAGGCTTCCAGGAGGTCAGGCAATGTAAAGTAGTGCTAGAGTCCTTGTAAGCAGCCCCTAAGGCAATGCATAGGGATGTGAGAAGGAAGCCAAAGCTGCAGTGGAGACCTCTGAAATTAAGAAATGCCAGCAACATGGGATGTCTGCTGAGGAAAGTTGCAGGAATTGAGTAGACAAGCCAACTCAGAGGCCGTGTGGACTGTCACTTGGAAAGCCATAGGGACAGAGCTACACAAACAGACCCTCTAGAGAGAACATCCAATGCCATGTGTTCCAGATGTCAGATATAGAACTATGGTACTAGTTGACCCATCTGGATTTCAGTCTTGCTTTGGTCCTATCCTTTCTTTCTATGATCCTATTTCTTCTTTTTGGAATGAAAATATTTTCTATGTGCATTTACATGTTGGATACATGTAACTTGATTTTTATTTTTACAAGAGATCATGCTGGGATTTTGCCTTGTGTCTCAGAGACTTTAAATTAGGAATTTGGGGCAATCTTGGATGTATTGAGACTATGGGGACTCTTAAAAATGGACTAAATGTATTTTACATTGTAAGATTGAAATGAGCTTTTTTAAGGGTCAGGGATGGAATGTTATGGTTTAGATATTAGGTGTCCCCCAGAAAGCTCATGTGTGAGACATTGCAAGAAGGTTTAGAGTTGAAATGATTGCATTATGATAAGTGTAACCCAATCAGTGAATTAATCCTTTGACAGGGATTAATGGTAACTGAAGGCAGAGTGTGAGTGAAGGAGGTGGGTCAATGGGGGTGTGTCTTTGTGGTGAGTGGAGTCTCTTTTTGCTTCCTGGTGCCATGTCCTGAGCTGCTTTCCTCCACCACCCTCTTCCACAATGATGTTCTGCCTCACCACATGCCCTGAGAAATGGAGTCAGCTGTCTGTGGACTGAGACCTCTGAAACCATGAGCCCCCAAATAAACTTTTCTTCCTTAAATTGTTCTCATCAGGACTTTTCATTCAGCATTGAAAAAGCTGAATCAAATAAGTAGTAAAGATCCATTAAATATAATAGTGAATTCATTTATTTCTTCTTACTATCCTATCAGTTTTTCACACATATTCTGATGTTCTGCTTTTAGGAATATACATATTAAGGATTATTATGTCCTTGGGTTAAATGAGCCCTTTATTATGGCATAAAATCCTCTTCATCTCTGATTAATTTTCTGGCCTTGAAATATGCTTTGTCTGAAATTAATATAGCTACTTCAGCTTTCTTTTGATTGGTGTGAGCACAGCTTGCTTTCTCCCTGTCCAGTTATACTGGATTTACTTGAGTATGGTTTACAATTTCATTTTTTATCCTCTTAGAATATCAATTTTACTATGATACTTTCAAACTCTTTTTAATTATTTAGAATACTGAAACTCTGCATCTTAGTTTGTGTTGCTAAAATGTAATCCCACAGATCAGGTAATTTATAAGGAAAATAAATTTATGTCATAATTCTGGAGGTTGGGAAATCAAATATCAAGGTATTGACATCTAGCAAGAACCTTCTTGCTACATCATAACATGGTGGAGGGCATCTCATGGCAACAGAATGAAAAAGCATACAAACTCAGGTCTTTCTTCCTATTCTTAAAGAGCCATTAATTCCATCATTCTCATGATCTCATCAACCTTAATTATTTTCTGAAAGCCCCTCTTGAAAATACCATCAACATATGAATTTTGGAATTTAATTTTCAACACATGAATTTTGGGGGAGAAGATCAAACCATCAGAGTTCTTACCTTCAAGATATCTAAATAATGATGATGTGCTGTCTGAATTAGACACCAAACTACAGTATAAAGAATAATGAAATTGAAATGCAAATAAATTCCATTAAAGAAATACAGTTGGCAATTATCATTTATAATGATTCTAAACAGAAAAAGAATGTGAAAAGTTAAACACAAAAAAGGTGTGTTATGTTTCCAGTGTTTACCTAATGAATGATGACAGATATAACCCAAATGGCACAAAAATAAAGTTAACAGATTAACAGAAACAATTTTTTGCATCATTTTCATTTAATAACATATGTTTTGTTTACTAGCAGATAGCTTTTTTGTTTATTATGTTAAATGTGCTGGAAAAGTAAAATCTAAATATTTAACAAGTTTTTTACAAGAAGAAAACACAATAAGCAGTACTAAAATGAATGAGCACATCTGTAGGTGAGACAGGTAAATCTGGTGCAGGTGACAATGCACACAGATATGGTAGATTCCCTGGTGCTCTTTACATGGTCATTAGCAGAGGACAGAAAGCTGAGATGCCTGTGTTTTGTTTCAGGTATTCAACCATTGAACTATAAATCTTAGGCATGTAACTTTTTAAATTTGTTCTAATGGGTTTACATGACAGTAGAATGCATTTTGAAACATTGTACATAATGTAATTTTTAAAAAAAAATTGTCTTTTAGTCTAGTCGTCTTCAAGGTTTCAAATATTTCTAAACTCCATATATTTTTTAATTATTTTGTCCCTTAGTTTTATGAAGGATAAATTAAAATTCAGACAAATTAACAAATTTTTCTAATACTTATTAACTGATTGTGTAGGTGAAATTCTACTTAATTAATAAAATACATGTCTGCAATGTCCTTTCCTATGAAAGTTAAAATTAAAGTAGTTTTATTTATATTTTATTATACTTATTAGGATCATTTTGTGATTGTTTACTCTACATTGGGTTCTGAAGTAAATCCATTACATGTGCTCTTTCATTTAATCCTGTACCTTGAAATGGGCTTTATTATTCCAGTTTTAAAGCGGAAGAAATGAAGACTCTAATCTTTAATTTATTGCTACTAAAATGGAGTTTCTAATATTTGTCTAATTAAAAATAGATCATACATACATACTTGCTAAAACACAAACTCCTTGGTACATCTCCGTGTGGAACCTTCAAAACTTGTAGAAAGTCTAACTTAACCTGTTCTCAAAGGTTCTCAAGGGTGAAGAGTTCAGAAAACATTAGATGAGCTTTGCTGCCCCTACTACTTTTGAGGAAGGAGAGTGAAAGGAAATTTCATATTTGACCTACTAGATGCATTTAAAAAAATAATGGTTACTTGGTTAAAATCAGAGGACTAAAATGTTTGCTAAAGTGGTAATGATTTCTACTATAAATTTGTGACAGAATGTATTCTAGGCTAACTAGTCAGGACTAGTTTTTTAAGATTACCAAATATTCTTTAATTTTGACTTCTTTGGATCTAACTTTGAACTCTCATATAGTACAAAGTCGTTTTGTTACATATTATTCTATATCTCATAATTTAAAAATAATTCCATTTATAAGTAAATGATTATGACTTTTATTTTGAACTCAGTTTTTAGCCTTTTGTCATGTATTCTAAGAAAATTTAATACTCAATAAAGCTAGAATAAGAGTAAGCAGACTAGAAATTATAACACTAAAAGAAAATCTCTTAATAACATAAATGACACTTCAAATTTCTTTGGAACATCTGACTAGGAAAAAACTAATATGGATAAACAATTCTAAACTTTAATATTATATTGTAAACTTTAAACTTATAATTTGGCTATAAAATGTATCAGTCTATAATAGGTAAAAGTAAAAGCAGAATAAACCTAGCTACATCAAAATAATCAGATGCATGGGAAAATTTGAAATTGAAACTAACACAGCAATGGGACATCATTCCTTTTTACATAAAAAAGCACAAACAAAAACAAAAAAATGCTGAGAATACTGAACTTTGCTATCTGGTTTGCTTTACTTTAAGTTTATACAATTGAATTCAGTTTAATGAATAATTACTCTTGGCCCAAGACTTAGTTATGCTTATACTCACTTTAGAATGAGTTTTACTAGAAATATGGATCTCAGAATACTATTTTGAAAGGAAAACAATTTACTAGTTATTTGATGAAGGATGGGAAGTTAAATGGAGGAAGAACTATACTTCTTTGTAACTGTCCTTCAAAAACTAAGAGCTTACAACTATCAGGTAATTTTCAGGAAAAATACTGTAGAGATATGTAAAACTGCAGGCTTGGATATGAGAATTAAAAAAAAAAAAATCAAAGAGGAATAGTCATAACAACAGAATCAAGAAATATAGGGGTTCTTGGAAATAACCTAATTTGGAGTTCAACAAAAAACATCCCCCAAAACAAATCCATTCTGCTACCTACTACTTATGGTCTACAAGATAAGAATTATTTTTATATTTTAAAATTTGAAAAAAGTTAAAAGATGAATACAATTTAGTAATAAGTAGATACTGTATAAAATTTAAAGTTCAGTTTCCATTGATACAGCTTATGGATCACAGAAAATTGTGCGCAGCAGAACTAGAATCAGAGCCCAGATGAACTGATTACCTGGGGAACCTTTCCATTGTGCCCCTGCATCTCTTTTTTTCTAATATAATCACAAGTCTATAGAATTCAGTACTAGAAGGGAGTATGAAAGTTTATAAATCACTAAAAATTTTCCCGACTATGTGCATTCATTTTTAATGTACGTCATTTATCTATTTTCATTATTTCCACTTTAGAAAAAAAGAAACTGACCTTCTAAAAGCAAAGGAAACCCTAAGCTAGCTAAGGTGATTGGCTAGGATGTTAACACAAGTCCTTTAATTTCCAATATCTCTGCTTTGTCCCTGTAACCAACTATCTCCTGACAGCTATTCCTTGCACAAAGGCCTAGGAAGAGGGACCACATCACAAAGACTTGCTACCTTAGGTTCACTCTGTTACCCAGTTATCTATCTGTCATCAATCTATAATTTATCATCTTTCTCAAACAACATTGTTGAACACAGTGTATAACAATGCTTTACATTTATCTTATTGAATCCACTGAGAAATTGAAAAATGTATTATACTCATAAAATCAGTTCTTATGTCCTTATATCCAGAAGTTCTTGAAGAATCAATTATTTTTCAGCTCTTCTCAATGTCCTTGTCAATTACTTTTCAATAATTAAATTGTTAAAATGATTTGTTGATTACATTAAAAAATTTTAGACATGCAAGTTTGTGGATATGATTTTTTTTTTTTAAGAATGCAAGAAAATAGGTGATCCAAGATGGCGGCCTAGAGGGTGACTGCACCCCCAGTCGCTCCAGAACCCAGGAGTTAAGAAGGGGAGGCATTGAGAGACTCGGACTGAAATAGAGCCACAGGTGAGTCTGCCCACTGGGTAAAGCTCAGCCCGGGTGGCAGGCCCAGATAGAGGTGGCTTATCGGAGCCGGGCAGGGCAGCTAGAGTCTTCCACAGGCAGCCCTGCGCACTCTGGCGGTGGGACCCGCCCACACAGTCAGCTTCTCCAGGTTCTCTGAGCAGGCCCCCTAGTGAGAGCCTTTCTGACCAGAACAAGCTCCAAGTCCCGGAGCCAGTGCAGCGCAGCATACTCCGGCACGCAAACAGCTTCAGGGACCAGGATAGGGCAGCCAGAGACTTCCCCAAGTAGCCTGGACCCCTGCAGTGGGAGGTGCCTTTCAAGGCTAGCTTCTCAGACCAGACTGTCCAGTGAGAGGCTTTCTACATAGAACCAGCCATGAGTCTCCGAGCCAACAGAGAGCTTCGATCCGCAAGTAGCCTCTGGGATCAGGGCAGGGCAGCCAGAGACCTCTTCAGGCGGCTCTGCCCACTCCGGTCGCAGGCTCTTTCCATGGGCCAATCCAAGATGGCGGCCTAGAGGGTGACTGCATCCCCAGTCGCTCCAGAACCCAGGAGTTAAGAAGGGGAGGCATTGAGAGACTCGGACTGAAATAGAGCCATAGGTGAGTCTGCCCACTGGGTAAAGCTCGGCCCGGGTGGCAGACACAGATAGGGGTGGCTTATCAGAGCAGGGCAGGGCAGCTAGAGTCTTCCCCAGGTAGCCCTGCGCACTCCGGCAGTGGGCTCCTCCCACATGGCCAGCTGCACGGTGCAGGCCCACAGTGAGAGCCTTTCTGCACAGAGCCAGCTCCAAATCGTGGAACCAGTAGGGGGCTAGGGGCAGCTTTCTTTGGATGCACTGCATTATCAAATTCCTCCAAGACATCAGGCTACTAAAGGCTGGGAGGTGATACACTGGAAATCTACCGGGACACTATAAGCCAATAGCGGAAATCTGCAATATCTCAGGGTCCCACTGACAGCTGACCAATATGAGAAAACAAGGGAGGAAAATGTCCCAAACAAACCTAGATACTACATCAATAAAACCCAATGACAGCACAGCAGAAGAAATGTCACAAAGGGAGTTCAGAATGTACGTAATTAAAACGATTAGGGAAGCAAATGAGGAGATGAAAGAGCAAATGCAGGCATTGAAGGAGGAGATGAAAGAGCAAATGCAGGCATTGAAGGAGGAGATGAAAGAGCAAACGCAAGCATTAAATGATCTCACCAATCAACAGTTAAAAGAGCAAATACGGGAAGCAAGAGATCATTTTGATAAAGAGTTAGAGATACTGAAAAAAAAACAAACTGAAATACTTGAAATGAAGGAAACAATAAACCAAGTTAAAAACTCCATAGAAAGCATAACCAATAGGATAGAACACCTGGAAGACAGAATCTCAGTCATTGAAGACAAATTATTTAATCTTGAAAACAAAGTTGGCCAAACAAAGAAGATGGTAAGAAATCATGAACAGAATCTACAAGAATTATGGGATATCATGAAAAGGCCAAATTTAAAAATTATTGGGATTGAGGAAGGCTTAGAGAAACAAACCAAAGGAATGAACAATCTATTCAATGAAATAATATTAGAAAATTTCCCAAATCTGAAGAATGAAATGGAAAACCAAGTACAAGAGGCTTATAGAACTCCAAACATACAAAATTACAACAGACCCACACCAAGGCACATTATTATGAAAATACCTAACATACAAAATAAAGACAGAATTTCAAAGGCCGCGAGAGAAAAGAATCAAATTACATTCAGAGGGAAACCAATAAGAATATCAGCAGATTTTTCAATCCAGACCCTAAAAGCTAGAAGGGCTTGGAACAACATATACCAAGCCCTGAAAGAAAACGGATGCCAACCAAGAATCTTATACCCAGCAAAACTTACCTTCAAATTAGACGATGAAATAAGATCCTTCCATGATAAACAAAAGCTAAAGGAATTTACAAAAAGAAAGTCAGCATTACACAACATTCTCAGCAAAATATTCCATGAGGAAGAGATGAAAAACAACGATACAAATCAGCAACAGGAGGCGCTAGCCTAAAGGAATAGCCAAATAAAGGAGAAACGAAATCATGTCAAAAACAAATATGAGTCAATTGACTGGGAATACAAATCATATCACAATAATAACCCTGAATGTTAATGGCCTGAACTCATCAATCAAAAGACATAGGCTGGCAGATTGGATTAAAAAGAAAAATCCAACAATATGCTGCCTGCAAGAGACTCATCTCATAGAAAGAGACACCCACAGACTAAAGGTGAAAGGATGAGGAAAAACATACCATGCACACGGACACAGAAAAAAGCTGGAGTATCCATCCTCATTTCAGATAATGTGGACTTCAAACCAAAACTAGTCAGAAGGGATAAAGAAGGACATTACATGCTGCTTAATGGAAGCATAAATCAGCAAGACTTAACAATAATAAATATCTATGCCCCAAACATTGGCTCATCCACATACATCAAACAAATCCTTCTCAATTCCAGAAATCAAATAGACCACAACACAATAATACTAGGTGATTTTAACACACCTCTCTCACCACTGGATAGATCGTCCAAACAAAAATTGAATAAAGAAACTGTAGATCTCAACAACACAATCAACGATATAGACTTAATGGACATATATAGAATATACCATCCAACAAAGAGCGAATACACTTTCTTCTCAGCAGCACATGGATCCTTCTCTAAAATAGACCATATTTTATGCCACAAAGCTACTGTTAGCAAATACAAGAAGATAGAGATACTACCTGTACTCTATCAGATCATAATGGATTGAAATTAGAAATAAATGACAAATAAAAAACAAAAACTTCTCCAACACCTGGAGATTAAATAATACACTATTATATGATGAATGGATAACAGAAGACATCAGGAGTGAAATAAAAAAATTCTTAGAAGTAAACGAGAACAAAGACATATCATATCAATATCTCTGGGACACTATGAAAGCAGCACTTAGAGGAAGATTTATTTCATGGGGCGCATTCCAAAAAAGAAGTAGAAATCAACAAATAAACGACTTAACACTACAGTTCAAAGCACTAGAAAAAGAAGAGCAGACCAATACCAAAAGTAGTAGAAGACAGGAAATAGTTAAAATCAGAGCCGAAATCAACGAAATCGAAACAAAAGAAACAATCAGAAAAATTAACAAAATAAATAGTTGGTTCTTTGAAAAAATAAACAAAATTGATAAACCCTTAGCCACACTAACAAAGAGAAAGAGGGAGAAAACTCAAATTACTAAAATTTGGAATGAACAAGGAAACATCACAACAGACACGACTGAAATACAAAACATAATTAGAAGCTATTTTGAAAATCTATACTCCAACAAAACAGAAAACCTCGAAGATATCAACAAATTTCTAGAGACATATGAATTACCTAAACTGAACGAGGAGGACATACACAACTTAAATAAAAGAATTTCAAGCAATGAAATAGAAGAAGTCATCAAAAGCCTACCAACAAAGAAAAGTCCAGGACCAGATGGGTTCTCAGCCGAGTTCTACAAAACCTTTAAAGAAGAGCTCATTCCAATACTCCTCAAACTATTCCATGAAATAGAAGAGGAGGGAACCCTCCCAAATTCGTTCTATGAAGCCAATATCACCCTGATACCTAAACCAAACAGAGACACATCGAGGAAAGAAAATTTCAGACCAATATCCTTAATGAACATCGATGCAAAAATTCTCAACAAAATTTTAGCAAATCGCATACAAATATATATTAAAAAGATAGTGCACCATGATCAAGTGGGTTTTATCCCAGGGATACAAGGTTGGTTCAACATTCGGAAATCAATAAATGTCATTCACCATATCAACAGACTTAAAGTTAAGAATCACATGATTATTTCAATAGATGCAGAAAAAGCATTCGATAAAATACAGCATCCCTTCATGCTCAAAACACTAGAAAAAATTGGGGTAGTGGGAACATTCCTTAACATTATAAAGGCCATCTATGCTAAGCCCATGGCTAATATCATTCTAAATGGTGAAAAACTGAAAGCGTTCCCCCTAAAAACTGGAACAAGGCAGGGATGCCCTCTTTCACCACTTCTATTCAACATCGTCCTTGAGACTCTAGCCAGAGCAATCAGACAAACCAAAGAAATTAAAGGGATATGAATAGGAAAAGAAGAACTCAAACTATCCCTGTTCGCTGATGACATGATTATATATTTAGAGGAACCAGGAAATTCCACCAGAAAACTTTTAGAACTCATAAGTGAATTCAGTAAAGTAGCAGGTTACAAGATCAATGCTCATAAATCCAATGCATTTTTATACATAAGTGATGAATCTTCAGAAAGAGAAATTAGGAAAACTACCCCATTCACAATAGCATCAAAAAAAATAAAATACTTGGGAATCAATCTCACAAAAGAGGTGAAAGACCTCTACAATGAGAACTACAGAACACTAAAGAAAGAAATTCAAGAAAACCTTAGAAGATGGAAAAATCTCCCATGTTCCTGGATAGGCAGAATTAATATTGTCAAAATGGCTATACTACCTAAAGTGCTATACAGATTCAATGCAATTCCAATTAAAATCCCAATGATGTACCTTGTCGAAATAGAGCAAGCAATTATGAAATTCATCTGGAAGAATAAGAAACCTAGAATAGCTAAAGCAATCCTCAGTAGCAAGAGCGAAGCAGGGGGTTTTGCAATACCAGATCTTCAACTCTACTACAAAGCAATAGTAACAAAAACGGCATGGTATTGGTACCAAAATAGACAGGTAGATCAATGGTACAGAATAGAGGACATGGACACAAACCTAAATAAATACAGTTTTCTCATACTAGAAAAAGGTTCCAAAAATATGCAATAGAGAAAAGATAGCCTCTTCAACAAATGGTGCTGGGAAAACTGGAAAACCATATGCAATAGAATGAAATTAAACCCCTATCTCTCACCCTACACAAAACTCAACTCAAAATGGATCAAGGACCTCGGAATCAGACCAGAGACCCTGCATCTTATAGAAGAAAAAGTAGGTCCAAATCTTCAACTTGTTGGCTTAGGATCAGACTTCCTTAACAGGACTCCCATAGCACAAGAAATAAATGTAAGAATCAACAACTGGGATAGATTCAAACTAAAAAGCTTTCTCTCAGCAAAGGAAACTATCAGAAATGTGAAGAGAGAGCCTACAGAGTGGGAGAATATCTTTGCCAACCATACTTCAGATAGAGCGCTAATTTCCAGAATCTATAAAGAACTCAAAAAACTCTATACCAAGAATACAAATAATCCAATCAACAAATGGGCTAAGGAAATGAACAGACACTTCACAGAAGAAGATGTACAAGTAATCAACAGATTTATGAAAAAAGTAATAAGGGAAATGCAAATCAAAACTACCCTAAGATTCCATTTCACCCCAATTAGAATGGCGATTATGAAGAATACAAGCAACAATAGGTGATGGCGAGGATGTGGTGAAAAAGGAGCACTCATACATTGCTGGTGGGGATGCATATTAGTGCAGCCACTCTGGAAAGCAGTGTGGAGATTCCTCAGAAAGCTTGGAATGGAAACACCATTTGACCCAGCTATCCCACTCCTTGGCCTATACCCAAAGGACTTAAAATCAGCATACTACAGAGATACAGCCACATCAATGTTCATTGCTGCTCAATTCACCATAGCCAGATTGTGGAACCAACCTGGATGCCCTTCAGTTGATGAATGGATAAAGAAACTGTGGCATATATATACAATGGAATATTACTCTGCAATGAAGAATGATAAAATTATGGCATTTGTAGGCAAATGGATGAAATTGGAGAATATCATGCTAAGTGAGATAAGCCAATCTCAAAAAACTAAAGGACGAATGATCTCGCTGATAAGTGGATGAAGACATATAATGGGGATTGGGAGGGGTTAGCATTAGGTTTAAGGTTAGGTGTAGGGTAAGGAGAGCAGTAAGAATGAAGGAAAGAAGGACTGTATAGAGGGAAAAGAGGGGTGGGAGGGGTGGGGGGGAAGGAAAAAAAAATCAAACGTCATTGCCCTATGTAAACATATGATTACATAAATGGTATGCCTTGACTCTATGTACAAATAGAGAAACAACATGTATCCCATTTGTATACAATAAAAAAAAAAAAAAGAATGCAAGAAAACATCCCAAAGACATTTACATAAACCTGTGTTTCTTAACCAAGAATGAGTTTTGGTTAACTTCAAAGTTATTGAGGAAGACAAGTTCTGGGCTCTCTGCCACAGCTCCTGAATCATAAGGGTAATCCTGGGTGAGGTCTGGAAATGCTATATTTAAAGCAACAGTGAAACTCACAAGCCCCAGTTGAGAAGCATCAAACTAAATCTAGTTGTTAGTTAATTCCATGGAGGATATGGGTATAATTTTATTTTTAAATGCTTTCTTTAAATTAGGTTTAAGTTTGGAAAACAAGGACCATATTAAACAGACTTAGGATTTTTAATTGGTATATCTAACAAGCAGAAATTATGTTTAGCTCTAAAAATATACCAGGGGAAAAACTGCCTCCATTTTTAGATAAAAATGTTGATAATCTCATGACTTATCTGATAATTCTTGGTTAAAAGATTTTATAACCACTTTAACATTTTCAATTTAATGATTACACATATCTGATACTATACTGTATTCAAAGCTCAGGAATTGATTTAATCTCGTCCATTCTTTATTTCCTAATGGTGAACTCTTGTGAGCTGACCTCTAGAGAAGAGGTAACATGATCCTTTTGTTCTCTGCCCTACCTCAAGGACACAAAATGGGATTTTAAAAAATTATATATATTTGTGTTATTTGAAGTAGTAGAGTATAGGAAAGGAGTATCAGAAGGACAATCAAGTTAATATGTGATTGATATTATCATACATAATATCTCTTAACTCTAGATCTGGGAGTTGTTTAAAGTCTTTTGATGATTGTTCAAAGATCCTCACTAAGAACATTCCTTGGACTTAAGAGAATATGGGTAATCCATTTTCCTTAAGATGACAGCTACCCGCTTCAGTTCATGTTGCTTTTTGATGTGTGTATTTGTGTATGTAGACATGTGTATGCTTACCTCACTATGTTGTCATCTTTTTAGTATACTTCTTGACAAAGGAGGAATATAGTTTGAGCCTAAGCAATCTTAATTCCTCTGAAGCACAAACCATTGGATGCCTTCATTTCTAGATTGTGTAAGCATGACTCAAACATTAGTCTCCGGGGTGCCTTAGTTGCAGATCTGGAAATGGTTCTGTCCAGACCACCCACAGTAGTTTAGGGTAAAGGAACTCAATTCACTTTAGAAGTTTTGTCCAATGCTCTCCTTTGGAAATCAGTTTACTAATCAGAATGTTTTTATAAACTCCATGTGAGTAACATAGAAGGAATTGTATGAAAGTTTCAGTTATTTCTTTCTAAATTTTGATCTTGAACATGCTGCTATGCCACATATAGTATACATTTGTGTTTAGTCAAAAACTCTAATTCACCTTTGTTCTGTGAAAGAAGTGATTCTAGAAGCCTTGGGGGCTCTGTAAATGGACACTATGTATGAAGATCATTTACCATACTTTAAAAACATCAGATTTAGTATCAGGTTTGCTAATATAGACTCTACTGATAATGCAAAATGTTTACCTTAACAAGGTCTTCCTAAATAATTGCATTTTGCATATTAAAATTTGATAAAGTGAAAAATTATGCTATCTTCATTCTTTTAAAGCAGTGAGAAGAAGGAACAAAAGAGAGGAAAGTAAATTTGGATAAAGCTGATAAGTATCATAATTTTTAGACGCCAAAATATTGGTTATTCTTCTATAAATCAATGGACGACATGTACAAACACAAGCCAAGGTGTTTACATGGTCTTAATTGCTGAAGAGAAAATTATTGTTGAAATAATAAATGAAATTTTATATGCATATTCAAATCTCAGAAAGTATACATTTACAAAGATAAATGATAATATCTGGAAACAAAATTATTTGTTATTTCTAAATATATATTTTTTTTAGTCTATTCACTGCTTAGGTACCAGAAAATGAGGAGTAAAATTAATAGCAACATTTAAAATAGAGACAAAAACATTATGGTATATTAGAACTGCAGAAGAGAGATTTAGCATATTCTTTGAATTGCATCAAATTAACAAAGTCCTAAAAGTTTAAGTGCAAAATCATTAATAACACCCTTTCAATGAGTTTTCAGATGAGCACATATTACATGTCGTCATTCTATTCTTTTGTTTTAATTTATCCCTAAATTTTCGTAATTGGGATATGAAGTGAAAACATATCTACCTAAAAGTAGAAGTAATCGTTATCGAATTACTTAGTTCTGATATATTCATCTTTGGCTCCTTTTCAATATAAAGAATGACCACACAAAAAATACTGAAAAATTAAATTATCATTATAAACTCTGTACAAAATAAAGTTTTAATTTTTTTTATTCCATGGACTTCAATCATTATTTGAAATCACATGGGTCTTCCTCCAAGTGATGAAATATCACATATAAGAAAAATTTTATTTTATCACAAGGAGTCTTGGACTAACACAAGAAATAATAGCTTTCAGATAAGAAGTATAATCACATTCTAGAGTTTTCATTTCTTTAAAAAAATATAAAATATATATTTTTAAAATTCAGGCATTTAGTCATTTGGCAGATTAACTTTTTCTGACAAAGCTTTAAATAATTTTTAATAGTTTGATAAATGTAAATCTCTTACAGTTCTCCAACATTAATCCCAAATTCTGTGGTATTGTCACCCAGAGACTGATTCCAATGAGATTCTAATCTACTCCAATGCAATAATTAATTATGGCATCACATGAAACATGTAACTGATACCATAGTAAAAGGACCAGCATCCTGTGGGAACACACACAAGAAAAATTCTACTCATTTTTAGGAATAAGGAGAACTTTCCTGATAAAGTCTGATTTAACCTGAGGTTTGAAGGATAAGTAAAGAGATGATGGAAAGAATATGATACAAAGGAACATGCAAATGTACAGAAACCTAGAAGAACCTGACACTTTGAAAATATCAGAATTAGAATTGGAGCCTAGAAAGTAAGAAAAAAAATGACAAGAGAAAAAGTTGAAAAGGTAATTGGTCAAAATATGGAAGACCAGGTATGGGCATTCACGCTTGAACACAAGGAAAATAGGCTCCAGTGAAGACTGTAGGTCAAGAGAAATGTGATCAGGTTCTCGGGGTGATCCAAGATGGCGGTCTAGAGGGAGACTGCACCCCCTGTCGCTCCAGAACCCAGGAGTTAAGAAGGGGAGGCATTGAGAGACTCGGACTGAAATAGAGCCACGGGTGAGTCTGCCCACTGGGTAAAGCTCAGCCCGGGGGGCAGGCCCAGATAGAGGTGGCTTATCGGAGCCGGGCAGGGCAGCTAGAGTCATCCACAGGCAGCCCTGCGCACTCTGGCGGTGGGCCCCGCACACACAGCCAGCTTCTCCAGGTTCTCGGAACGGAACTGGCCCGCTAGTGAGAGCCTTTCTGACCAGAACAAGCTCCGAGTCCCGGAGCCAGTGCAGCTCAGCGTACTCTGGCACGCAAGCAGATTCAGGGTCCAGACAGGGCAGCCAGAGACTTCCCCAAGTAGTCTGGACCCCTGCGGTGGGAGGTGCCTTTCAAGGCTAGCTTCTCAGACCAGACTGTCCAGTGAGAGGCTTTCTACATAGAACCAGCCATGAGTCTCCGAGCCAACAGAGAGCTTCGATCCGCAAGTAGCCTCTGGGATCAGGGCAGGGCAGCCAGAGACCTCTTCAGGCGGCTCTGCCCACTCCGGCTGCAGGCTCTCTTCTCGGGGCGATCCAAGATGGCGGCCTAGAGGGAGACTGCACCCCCTGTCGCTCCAGAACCCAGGAGTTAAGAAGGGGAGGCATTGAGAGACTCGGACTGAAATAGAGCCACGGGTGAGTCTGCCCACTGGGTAAAGCTCAGCCCGGGGGGCAGGCCCAGATAGAGGTGGCTTATCGGAGCCGGGCAGGGCAGCTAGAGTCTTCTCAAGGTAGCCTTCCACACTCCGGCAGTGAACTCCTCCCACACGGCCAGCTGCACAGTGCAGGCCCACAGTGAGAGCATTTCAGCACAGAGCCAGTTCCAAATCGTGGAACCAGTAGGGGGCTAGGGGCAGTTTTCTTCGGATACGCTGCTTTATCAGATTCCTCCAAGACATCAGGCTACTGAAGGCTGGGAGGTGATACACTGGAAATCTACTGGGACACTATAAGCCAATAGCGGAAAACTGCAATATCTCAGGGTCCCACTGACAACTGACCAATATGAGAAAACAAGGGAAGAAAATGTTCCAAACAAACCTAGATACTACATCAATAAAACCCAATGACAGCACAGCAGAAGAAATGTCACAAAGGGAGTTCAGAATGTACGTAATTAAAACGATTAGGGAAGCTAATGAGGAGATGAAAGAGCAAATGCAGGCATTGAAGGAGGAGATGAAAGAGCAAATGCAGGCATTAAATGATCTCACCAATCAACAGTTAAAAGAGCAAATACGGGAAGCAAGAGATCATTTCAATAAAGAGTTAGAGATACTGAAAAAAAAACAAACTGAAATACTTGAAATGAAGGAAACAATAAACCAAGTTAAAAACTCCATAGAAAGCATAACCAATAGAATGGAGAACCTGGAAGACAGAACCTCAGACATTGAAGACAAATTATTTAATCTTGAAAGCAAAGTTGGCCAAACAGAAAAGATGGTAAGAAATCATGAACAGAATCTACAAGAATTATGGGATATCATGAAAAGGCCAAATTTAAGAATTATTGGGATTGAGGAAGGCTTAGAGAAACAAACCAAAGGAATGAACAATCTATTCAATGAAATAATATTAGAAAATTTCCCAAATCTGAAGAATGAAATGGAAAACCAAATACAAGAGGCTTATAGAACTCCAAACATACAAAATTACAACAGACCCACACCAAGGCACATTATTATGAAAATACCTAACATACAAAATAAAGACAGAATTTCAAAGGCCGCGAGAGAAAAGAATCAAATTACATTCAGAGGGAAACCAATAAGAATATCAGCAGATTTTTCAATCCAGATCCTAAAAGCCAGAAGGGCCTGGAACAACATTTACCAAGCCCTGAAAGAAAACGGATTCTAACCAAGAATCTTACACCCAGCAAAACTTACCTTCAAATTTGACGATGAAATAAGATCCTTCCATGATAAACAAAAGCTAAAGGAATTTACAAAAAGAAAGCCAGCATTACAGAACATTCTCAGCAAAATATTCCATGAGGAAGAGATGAAAAACAACGATGCAAATCAGCAACAGGAGGTGCTAGCCTAAAGGAATAGCCAAATAAAGGAGAAACGAAATCATGTCAAAAACAAATATGAGTCAATTGACTGGGAATACAAATCATATCACAATAATAACCCTGAATGTTAATGGCCTGAATTCATCAATCAAAAGACATAGACTGGCAGATTGGATTAAAAAGAAAAATCCAACAATATGCTGCCTGCAAGAGACTCATCTCATAGAAAGAGACACCCATAGACTAAAGGTGAAAGGATGGGGAAAAACATACCATGCACACGGACACAGCAAAAAAGCTGGAGTATCCATCCTCATCTCAGATAATGTGGACTTCAAACCAAAACTAGTCAGAAGGGATAAAGAAGGACATTACATGCTGCTTAAGGGAAGCATAAATCAGCAAGACTTAACAATCATAAATATCTATGCCCCAAACATTGGCTCATCCACGTACGTCAAACAAATCCTTCTCAATTCCAGAAATCAAATAGACCACAACACAATCATACTAGGCGATTTTAACACACCTCTCTCACCACTGGATAGATCGTCCAAACAAAAATTGAATAAAGAAACTATAGATCTCAACAACACAATCAGCAATTTAGACTTAACAGACATATATAGAATATACCATCCAACAAAGAACGAATACACTTTCTTCTCAGCAGCACATGGATCCTTCTCTAAAATAGACCATATTTTATGCCACAAAGCTACTGTTAGCAAATACAAGAAGATAGAGATACTACCTTGTACTCTATCAGATCATAATGGATTGAAATTAGAAATAAATGACAGAATAAAAAACAGAAACTTCTCCAATACTTGGAGATTAAATAATACACTATTATATGATGAATGGATAACAGAAGACATCAGGAGGGAAATAAAAAAATTCTTAGAAGTAAACGAGAACAAAGACACATCATATCAAAATCTCTGGGACACTATGAAAGCAGTACTTAGAGGAAGATTTATTTCATGGGGTGCATTCAAAAAAAGAAGTAGAAATCAACAAATAAACGACTTAACATTACAGCTCAAAGCACTAGAAAAAGAAGAGCAGACCAATACCAAAAGTAGTAGAAGACAGGAAATAGTTAAAATCAGAGCCGAAATCAACGAAATCGAAACAAAAGAAACAATCAGAAAAATTAACAAAATAAATAGTTGGTTCTTTGAAAAAATAAATAAAATTGATAAACCCTTAGCCACACTAACAAAGAGAAAGAGGGAGAAAACTCAAATTACTAAAATTCGGAATGAACAAGGAAACATCACAACAGACACGACTGAAATACAAAACATAATTAGAAGCTATTTCGAAAATCTATACTCCAACAAAACAGAAAACCTCGAAGATATCAACAAATTTCTAGAGACATATGAATTACCTAAACTGAACGAGGAGGACATACACAACTTAAATAAAAGAATTTCAAGCAATGAAATAGAAGAAGTCATCAAAAGCCTACCAACAAAGAAAAGTCCAGGACCAGATGGGTTCTCAGCCGAGTTCTACAAAACCTTTAAAGAAGAGCTCATTCCAATACTCCTCAAACTATTCCATGAAATAGAAGAGGAGGGAACCCTCCCAAACTCGTTCTATGAAGCCAATATCACCCTGATACCTAAACCAGACAGAGACACATCGAGGAAAGAAAATTTCAGACCAATATCCTTAATGAACATCGACGCAAAAATTCTCAACAAAATTTTAGTAAATCGCATACAAATATATATTAAAAAGATAGTGCACCACGATCAAGTGGGTTTTATCCCAGGGATACAAGGTTGGTTCAACATTCATAAATCAATAAATGTCATTCACCATATCAACAGACTTAAAGTTAAGAATCACATGATTATTTCAATAGATGCAGAAAAAGCATTCGATAAAATACAGCATCCCTTCATGCTCAAAACACTAGAAAAAATTGGGGTAGTGGGAACATTCCTAAACATTATAAAGGCAATCTACTCTAAGCCCATGGCTAATATCATTCTAAATGGTGAAAAACTGAAAGCGTTCCCCCTAAAAACTGGAACAAGGCAGGGATGCCCTCTTTCACCACTTCTATTCAACATCGTCCTTGAGACTCTAGCCAGAGCAATCAGACAAACCAAAGAAATTAAAGGGATATGAATAGGAAAAGAAGAACTCAAACTATCCCTGTTCGCTGATGACATGATTATATATTTAGAGGAACCAGGAAATTCCACCAGAAAACTTTTAGAACTCATAAGTGAATTCAGTAAAGTAGCAGGTTACAAGATCAATGCTCATAAATCCAATGCATTTTTATACATAAGTGATGAATCTTCAGAAAGAGAAATTAGGAAAACTACCCCATTCACAATAGCATCAAAAAAAATAAAATACTTGGGAATCAATCTCACAAAAGAAGTGAAAGACCTCTACAATGAGAACTACAGAACACTAAAGAAAGAAATTCAAGAAAACCTTAGAAGATGGAAAGATCTCCCATGTTCCTGGATAGGCAGAATTGATATCGTCAAAATGGCTATACTACCTAAAGTGCTATACAGATTCAATGCAATTCCAATTAAAATCCCAATGATGTACCTTGCAGAAATAGAGCAAGCAATTATGAAATTCATCTGGAAGAATAAAAAACCTAGAATAGCTAAAGCAATCCTCAGTAGCAAGAGCGAAGCAGGGGGTATTGCAATACCAGATCTTCAACTCTACTACAAAGCAATAGTAACAAAAACGGCATGGTATTGGCACCAAAATATGCAGGAAGATCAATGGTACAGAATAGAGGACATGGACACAAACCCAAATAAATACAATTTTCTCATACTAGTCAAAGTTTCCAACAATATGCAATGGAGAAAAGATAGCCTCTTCAACAAATGGTGCTGGGAAAACTGGAAAACCATATGCAATAGAATGAAATTAAACCCCTATCTCTCACCCTACACAAAACTCAACTCAAAATGGATCAAGGACCTCGGAATCAGACCAGAGACCCTGCATCTTATAGAAGAAAAAGTAGGTCCAAATCTTCAACTTGTTGGCTCAGGATCAGATTTCCTTAACAGGACTCCCATAGCACAAGAAATAAAAGCAAGAATCAACAACTGGGATAGATTCAAACTTAAAAGCTTTCTCTCAGCAAAGGAAACTATCAGAAACGTGAAGAGAGAGCCTACAGAGTGGGAGAATATCTTTGCCAACCATACCTCAGATAGAGCGCTAATTTCCAGAATCTATAAAGAACTCAAAAAACTCTACACGAAGAATACAAATAATCCAATCAACAAATGGGCTAAGGAAATGAACAGACACTTCACAGAAGAAGATGTACAAGTAATCACCAGATATATGAAAAAATGTTCAACATCCCTAGTAATAAGGGAAATGCAAATCAAAACTACCCTAAGATTTCATCTCACCCCAATTAGAATGGCGATTATCAAGAATACAAGCAACAATAGGTGTTGGCGAGGATGTGGTGAAAAAGGAACACTCATACATTGCTGGTGGGGTTGCAAATTAGTGCAGCCACTCTGGAAAGCAGTGTGGAGATTCCTCAGAAAGCTTGGAATGGAAACACCATTTGACCCAGCTATCCCACTCCTTGGCCTATACCCAAAGGACTTAAAATCAACATACTACAGAGATACAGCCACATCAATGTTCATTGCTGCTCAATTCACCATAGCCAGATTGTGGAACCAACCTGGATGCCCTTCAGTTGATGAATGGATAAAGAAACTGTGGCATATTTATACAATGGAATATTACTCCGCAATGAAGAATGATAAAATTATGGCATTTGTAGGCAAATGGTCGAAATTGGAGAATATCATGCTAAGTGAGATAAGCCAATCTCAAAAAACTAAAGGACGAATGATCTCGCTGATAAGCGGATGAGGACATTTAATTTGGGTTGGAGGGGTTAGCATTAGGTTTAGGGTTAGGTTTAGAGTTAGGCTAAGGAGAGCGGTAAGAATGAAGGAAAGAAGGACTGTATAAAGGGAAAAGTGTGGGAGGGGTGGGGGGGAAGGGAAAAAAAATAAACATCATTACCCTGTGTAAACGTAAAAAAATAAATAAATAAAAAAAAGAAACATGAAAAAAAAAAAAAGAAATGTGATCAGAATTGCATTTTTCAAAGTCTTTTCAACTTCTCTGGGGAGAATAGTTTACAAGTAAGATTCTCAAAGCACTAGCTGTCACCCAGCAGAGACATAGAGCAAAGGAGATAGGAGAGGTTGCCCTAGGAATGAAGAGATGAACAGATCCTAGAGAGTGCTACGTGGTCAATTTAATTGTTTTACACAAAAGAAAAAGAAAAACTGACAAACGAGGAGGTTATTTTATGTATAAAGATGGATTACAAATACTAGAAGAAAACGCTGGGAATATAGGACAAGCGTCTGAAGTATGGTGGGAAGGAAGTTAAGCAGAGTTATGAATTTGACGGCCACTTCTGCTAGGAGAAAATCACTCCCCCACCAGCCTAGAAATGAATGGAGACTGATAATTTTATTTTTCACTTAGCCAAATTCTTTAGGAAGAGAGATCAATATGTATTACCACACAAGAAAGGTCATAAAATACTAAATCTAGAAGCTCAGAATCTCATTCCATAGAAGACTGGCAGGAATGAAAAGGGGAGGCTATGGTCCCTCGAGGAGCACAAATATGATTCCCTAGTCCCTTGGTAACTTTCCTGAGGCTACTATGCCTGAATAAAGAAAGCATAGGATACAAAAGATGTATGAATTTTTAATGCCACACTCAGAGTGATTGGAAAAAATTATCTTGGCAATTAAAGCTCATCTCAGTCCCTTTTAACCCCAGATCTTCTATTTTTAACACAGACTTCAACTCACATTTTTGTCCTTATCACTGCAGCTTCACAGTGACACACTGCTTTATTTACTTTCACCAGAAAACTAATTGTTTTTAAAGTCATAACTTGTCATTAATCTTCTAATAGTAAATGCTTAAAGACATTAGTAATATTGTTGTTGTTAATTTACTATATATACATATCCATTTATTGTTAAAATTTTCCAAAAATTCATAGAGGGTGTACAGACCTTGCCTGTACCCACTCTTCCTCTCATAGCAATCAGCACTTTGTCATTTGGTCTATCATCTCCTTCCTTTTCTCTTTATTGTTTGTTGAATTTTAAAGCAATTCAGTGATACTCTTATTTAAATTAGAAATCTCTCTTTGCCCAAGTCTAGCAGGAAAGGTCATTTATAAACGACAACAATATCATGAAATTCACAATAAATTAGTTACAAATGCTTCATACCATCAACTACTCAATTAATTATGTAATAATTTCCTAAAAGTCTCATTTTTTTATCCTTGTTTAAATCAAGTCTGAACAAAGTCCACATATTGTGTTTCTTTGCAATGTCACAAAAATGTCCTCTGTCTATAATCATCTCCTTTCCTTTTTCTCTTATGCCAATTATTAGTTGAATAAAGAAGATTGCTTGTCCTGCAGAACAGCTGACAATGTAAATTTACTTGAAATATTTACTAATCTCTGCATTAGCTTAATCATGTCACTTTTCTCTCCCAAGTTTTTAATTTTGTAAGCTGAAAGCATTCCAAGTGGCCACTAACAAATTAAAACCCATAGTGCTATTTAAATCTCTTTAATTTATACCAGTTATAAATATGTAAACTATAAATGTTTAGTGAGAAGGGTAAATGATACATGCTCAATAACAGGACTGAGAAAAGTATGCTATGATAAGTTTCACAGCAAAATAAGAAGTGATATTTGACAAATAATATTCTGCCATAACCAAAACTATGGTATCACATACAATGGGCTTTATTGTTTAGCATAAATGGCCACAGCCAATCTCCACCTGAAGTGAAAGGTGGTACCTTCTTGATCTTCTGGAGAAGGTGAAATATCAGCATTGACACTCAGTGACCACAAGGAGTAGCATAAGTAGACTGCAGTGAAAATTCAGAAGTGTTCAAAGAACACTTCCTGATCTTAGTTTTCCTTTCTGCTCCTCTGATTTATAGTCTGCATAAGTCCTTGACACAACATGACTCATCATAGTTCTTATTTCAAAACCAGAATTTCAATATGGCTCCCAACCCACAGGGTACTCTGCCCCTGGATGTCTTCCCTGTAGGCGTGCAGAGTCTACCCTCAAGTGCACTGTGGCTCCAGTCCCTGCAGGATACCAGAGAATTCCACCTCCACTCAGACACTCACTTTTCAGTTAACAAAAAGCAAGTTTAGTGTCTTTGAATCATGAGTTATGGATTATGGTTTAAATTTATGCTGTCTAAATTGCTAGAAAATATGCAACACAAATATGACTGATTTGACATTAAGCAAAAACACAGAAACTAGAAATTTGTATCCATCAAATTGCCTAGAGGAATCTAATAACAATCATTGACTTGGATAATAGAGATTATATCCAATAATTCACCAATTATTAATTAAATAAATGAATGAGGAAAGATTAAGGAAGATATTCTGTACTATGATTTAAATGTGTTCCCTCATTTTCATATGTTAGAAAATAAAGTAACAAAATTCATATATTAATGCAATTATTGGTATATTACAGGTGGGACACAATTACCAGATTGGGTGATGAAAGTTCTGCCCTCAGGAGTAGGTTAATTCATTCATAAATTTACAGATTAATGGATTATTTTAGAATGCTTTGTGATAGAGGAATGTTATCTGGCATGTGCCCCCTTCCTATTGAGAAGCCTTGCACCCACCAGCAAGGAGGCCCTCACCAGCTGTGATCTCCAGTATCTGACTTCCATTTCCATAACTGTAAGTTATAAATATCTTTTCCATATAAATTACCCAGTCTCAGCTATTCTGTTATAGCAACAGAAATGGAGTAAGACAATGTGCTAATTTGATTAAATCTGAAAAAAAAAGGACTGACTAACATGTTCTAATTAAAATAACTTGCCTTTGTAAATTCCCACTTTAGATAAGGAAATGACCTGGTAATTAAGCTACATTTTCACTCTAGAAGTTATCAAATAAAATGAACATATCCAAGTAGAGAGTAAGCCAAATGCAGGAAACTGCTATAGTGATTTAAAGCAAATGACACCCCTTGTTATTAATTTGACACTGTATTCTTTATACCAATAGCAACTGTACTCCATGATGCAAAGTGAAGCACATTCCAATGTCCCAACTGAGTGCCCTGAGGGACTTGCACCAAGCCCCACATAATCTTCTATATGATCTGAAAGATTATGATCAGCCAATTGATCAAGCAGGAGACTAATACTTAAATAACAAAAAATAGTGTTCAGAAAGCACTCTTGCCTGGTGAGTACTGGATAAGTAAAACTCACAGTGCCATCACAAGAGGGCATCCATAGAGTGACTGGTACTGTCTTTATAAACATTTATGTATAGCCCATTCACATACAGCAGTTACTTCTTCCTCCTGGTTTTAGCTCACCCTGTTTGGATGCTACCCTCCTGACTGATCCTCTTAGACCTTGGGTTTTTCTTAGTTATGAATTCTTAAATATCAAAAACAAAATTTTCATTAGATCTTTGTGACCATATGAAACAAAACTACCACCAATAATGTTGTCAGATTATTGACGAGTATTGTAGGACACATTCATAATATTTATATGCATGTTAAGACAATGTATTTTAATCTCTATACCCAATTACTAAAAGAAGGAATAGAAAACAAGAAAGTATTATATAGATAATCACAAAAAGTAAGTGGAATTAGTGTGTGGGGCCTAGTGGAAGGAACTTAGATCATTGGGGGCATGCTCGAGAAAGATATTGGAATTTAGTCCCTTCCTCTCTTTCCATTTGCTTCCTGGCCACCATAAGGTGAACAAACCTACTCTGTCATGTGCTCTTTGCTTTAATGTTCTGCCTTGCCACAGGCCCATGGTATGATGAAGACAAGTAACCATCAACTGAATCCTCTGAAACTGTAAGTCAAATAAAACTTTTCCTCCTTTTTAAATTAATTTATCTCATATATATTGTCACAGTGATGGAAAGATCAGCATAATTTATGTAACCAACACTTATTGCTATCTTTTTCAAATTTACCAATTTTCCTCAAAACAACTCCCAGATAAGGAAGTTAAGGTCTAGAAACTAGCTCAATGTTTGTAACTTGACAAGATAATTAATGATTTTACCCAAGGACAACCAGCCACTAAAAGGGCAAACCAGAAGTTAAATCTAGAAAATTTGGCTTTAAAATTTCCTATAACCTCTTCTTTTAAAATGCACAGTGAATAGTAGAGAAGCAGGATAAATTTAATTCATGTCATCAAAAATAACCTAAAGCAATGACATTCTAACTGTTCATATATTTTCTATTAGCAAGCTTACTATTGATTACACTTTGGAATTATGAACCAGAAAAGAACTTCTGTTTCAAGGCCCCATCCTCAGCCTGGCATTCTGGGCTTTGATTAGAAATTCAGAATCTGAGGCTCCACCCTAGACCTGCAAAATTGTCAGATGGTTCGTGTGAGACAAAGGTTGGGAAGCACTGGTTTATTACACACTCAGTAAAAAAAAAACATGAAAATAGCCTACATTAAAATAATAACTTCGTAAAAGTAATTTTAAAAACCAGCCAACTGATTAAATTGTAGAAATATGAACAATGCTGATTATTTCCTAAGCTTAAAATATAAACTGGCTGACTATGCAACTCAGTTATCACATGAACTTAATTGAGAAAGACATCCAGACCCCTAATGCTAAGAAACAAGAATTATGAAAGTTTTACTTCGGTGGTACAAATGAAGAAGTTGCAAGTGTCCAGTTAATAGATGGACATTTATCACTGAAATCTACATAGTTTTCAAGTCTCAAATCTGCAGGTTACATAATCATCACTTTCTTTTTCTTAGATAAATTTGTCTGTATTTCCTAAGCTTTTAGTCCCAGAATAACCTGTCAGCTAACGAACAATACCTATTGTTAGAACACAGTTTTAGTCAAAATAAAAAGTGATATCATACTTCTGAGGGAATGAAACTCATAGCAAATTCCTGCTTTGATTGAGGAAGAGCTTGGTTTTAGACTGTCTACACATAAAAAATAAATACACATATTTACACATACTAAATCATCATCTCTGCTACATGATCAATTTTATCATCAACCCATGGTGGTCTAGGCACAGTGCTGGGAGTCAGGGACACCTTAACAAACAGGACATTCTCCCCACCCACAGGGAGGTTTAGTCTAGCAAGGAGAAGGAAAAGGAAACATGTCATGATGATGGAGTCTAGAACATGTGTTGGCCAGGGAAGAATTTCTGAGAATAACTTATCCCAGACCATGAAAGCATCGCAGAGGGAAAAAAAAAAATCTATGGTGAAGTTTAACAAATGAGTAAGCATGAGTCAGGGCAGAAAAGAAGGTTTTCAGGAAGGGAAAAAAGAACAATCCAAAGAATTGAAGGTGACACTGGGTTCAGCACAATGGAAGCACTGAAAAGATTGTGCAAAAACTGAATGAAGATATCAAAGTCATTTTTTCCTAGGAATACAATGGTCTTGATTTATCAGGTCATTCTTTGAGTGTTCAAAAATACTCAAAAAGACATTTTTTAGTGTTTGGGAAAAACATTTTGTGAAATGCAATACCTTTATATTGCACATTCAAATGTAATAATTTTAATTAATTATCATTCATATAACTCTATTTTCCTTCATTTTCCACCATTTTAAATCATCCTGGGTGTATTTGTTATAAAGAAAAAAGTTGTGCATAAAGATATCAAATTTTCCAAATTGTGTGATGCTGATTCTTTATAATCTATCTTTTCCCTTACTTCTTTCCCCACAGGGTCTCAGAAAGGAACCTAAAATTGGCCTTCACCAAGTTGACCTTTAGTTCAGTTACAGCAGGTGCAGGCCAGACTTGTACATCTGGCCTCTCAGTTAACCCAGATCTTTTTCAAGAAAACTCCATCTGGTACTTCTTACTGTCAGGTTCACACTGAGCCCAGTGACGAATATATTCTTCAATTTCACTGGTTCCTTAACCAGGCTTGTTTGGAACTTTTTGAGACTGTACATTGGACAGTAATCTCTGAGGGTCTATGATCTCTAAAAGTCTATGATTCTGGGGGGGCATCAAAATCATTTTTAACCCAAATTTAAAATCCCAACAGTCAAATGGTATTGAATGTTGATTTGAGCAAGGGGACACACTGACTTTTCCTAGAGGTACAGTTCTCATTTCTATGTGAAGAAGACAACCAATTCTGAAAATCCTCAAAATATTAGATTTGAATCTCCCTAAGAATGTCCATTTTATGCCATCTCCATGGAAAAGGACCCAGGAAAGAAACTTACCTGTGCCCAAACCTATACTTCCTGAAATGAAGGAAAGCAGGATTCATGACCCGAGCAGGAAGAGGTAAGTAGCTTCATTTTGGATCAGATGTGAGAATTTTGAGAAGAAATGGAGATCACAGAAGTGGGAGAGATAGGACGGGGCAATATGACTCACTTATCCAACAAATAAATCAACTCTGAAAGAGGAACTGTATTCCCATGAGGAAACATTGCAGAAAACTCAGCATTCCTTAGAAGAGTAAATGAGGCTTTGCTCAAGGGCAGTTCAGGAAGACCTTTGGTGTGATTCACCAAGTGGCAACTTGGAGGGCAGGACATTCATCATTCTGCACATGGAAACCTCCCTCATCCCACCACTGGAAACTGGGATGAGCGGTGCTGGCATGCTGGGGGCAATCCATCCCAATTTGTACCATGGAAACCCAAGACATACAAATATTGATTTCAGAAAATGCTGTTCATTTCTAGAAATCTAGACTATCCAATATGGTATAAAATACCAGGTATGGGGCAGAGACTCCCACCCAGCAGAAACTGAGATATTAACTCTACCCATGTGACTAATCTCTGTTCTTAATGCTGTAGGAATTTCAAATAAAAGAATTGTTTGATGTTAAGATGCAGTCATTAGCCTTGTTTTTATATTTCTTAAATGGTGAAAATAGCATTTCTAGGGGTATAGAAAATCTTGTATGTTTTCTAAGTATACTAAGTAAAAAGTCTAAGTTTCATCAATATTTCATCGTATCTTTTGCTTCCAATTAAATAATATAGGAGTTGGATTTTTATTACTCCTGTGTTTGCTTTAAAACTTTCTTCTCATGTTTTAAAAGCATTCTGGCAACACATCTGATAGTGCAATTGCTGAATTTATTTGGATTGAGAAGGAAAAAATTCTAATTTCCTCCAAAGTCCATATGCTTAGGGAGATGAGATTGGATTGTTACAGAATGTTATGCTATTTATCAGCTAACATCTTTAGTTCTTGCCACTCTCTTCTTCCTTGGGTTATGACTTCCATGGTGAAAGAAGGCAATTGATTAATAATGAATAATCTTTTCTTCAAAATCTAGAATGGTTGCTGAAAATGCAATTTCACTACTTACTATTTACCTAGTTTTTCCGTCCTGGCTTTTAACAAATCAGTTGGTGAGACTGTAAAGCCCCCTCTACATTCTAAATAATATGAGGGAAATTATAGACTGAGTTATGCTCCCTCCAAATTTATTAGTTAAAGTCCTGACTGCCATTGCCACAGAATATGGCTGCATTTGGAGATGTGGCCTTTAAAGAGGTGAGTGAATTAAAATTAGGCCATAGGTATGGACCCTGTTCCAACCTAACCAGTGTCCTTATTACAAGGAGATAAGGACACACAGCGACACCAGGATGTGTGTATACAGAGAAAAGATCATGTAAGGAAACAGCATGAAGATGCCTACCTCCAAGTCAAGGAGAAAACCAACCTGATTGGCATCTTTATCTTGACTTCCATCCAACATGACTGTGAGAAAATACATTTCTTTCATTGTGCCACCCAGCTTATGGACACTTTGTTATGGCAGCCCCTAACAAACTATTATAAGAAACACTGAGTATGTACCAGGTATTATTATTATTATTTATAAATTACTTTTGCAATGCAGCACAATTTTTGAAGCAGTATCATCTGGAACATTTTATTTTATTTGCTAAAACAAACCCACAACTTAAGCAAATGGAAGAGGAAAACAGGTCCAGTAAAATATCTGTCAAGGGAATTTTGAATAGTTATCTAAAGAAGACAGGACAATTCTGATTCAGGTTTGTTTGGGCCAGATTATTGGTGACTTTAAATACCAGGTCAATAAATGTTCATTATATCTTATTATTGGGGGGTGAATCCTGGAGTTTCTAGTGGGTGAGCAGAATGAAAAATTCAATGTTAAAAGATTAATCAAAAGTCAATATCTGCTTGTTATGTAAAATAGATGTACTTTCCCTTTTGCTCATCACAGTGCAACTAAAAATTTGAGATCTTGTGTGTGTGTGTGTGTGTGTGTGTGTGTGTGTGAATGCAAAGATTCTGCAAGTTGAAGAGAAGACAGTAGATTGCCTAGAGACTTGAAAATGACTATTTACTGAAGTCAGTGACTTGAAAATACCCAGGGATGCAGACAGCAACAACAAAAAGCCCCACAGGAAACCTGCTGTCTCTAAGGACCACAAAAGGAACATCCTGGTGAGACAGAATACTTTTAGACCAAGTCTACTGTTCTCCATTCAAACCCAACAGGCAAAAACAACAATAGTCTCCCACCCTATTCATGCCAGTCACAGCTGGATGGAGGTGTAGAGGCATATCCCTTCCAGATTGCTAGGGGGTAACTGACACTCCACAGGAATTCAATTCTCACCAGCAGTTAAAGAATTTCATCTCACCCATTGCTCAGTACTACTGAAGACCACATGGGCAGCCTGAACTTCCATGAGGTTCTTCTCTCCTTTCTGCTGAGTGGTCCAGAGCAGGCCTAGTAGGAAACGTGGACTTCCATCATCTCTATCAGCAAGACCATCATTCCATGGTGTCAAAGGAGGCCACAAGGGCACAGTCATTAAGCATCCATGCTCTTTTTCCAGACAGAATATCAGGGGAGTCCTTTGTGGAAAGAAGCCTGAACCTCTACCCCATCAACATTAGCAAGAAGCCCTTTCCACCTAGGGGCCAAGAATATAAAACCTGTTCTTGCACCCTGCAAGGCAGCCATAAGCCAGTGCCCCCTTCTTTTAGAAAAAAAGTGTTTGAGAAGGACTACCAAAACATAAGTTTCAATAAGATTCAGAGTCCTATGTCACTTACCTTAGTCTACTCTGGCTGCTATAACAAAATATATTAGACTGGGCAATTTATAAATAATAGGAAATTCCTTAGAGTTCTAGAGGTTGGGAAGTATAAGATAAAGTGCCAGCAGAATTGGTGTCTTGTGAAGGTGTGCACTCTGTGTCATGGATGTCACCACTAAGTGCATCCTTACATGTCAGAAAGGATGCTCTGTCATGTGAGGATGCTCCATTCAATGTGCTTTATAAAAATATTAACATGAATTATAAGGGGAAAGCCCACATGGTTTAACCACCTCCTAAAGGTACCACTTCTTACTATTATTATCTTGGAGATTAAATTCCTACATATGAACTTGGAGGCAATGCCAATATTCAAAACATAGCTATATCCCAAATATTCAGATTTCATATGAATTCACTTGAATATGAGAAAAACCCTCAAAGATCATAAACTGAATCAAAATATAAAACAAGTCAAAATGAAAGTACATAGATGTTAAAATTGTCTGAAAAAAATTAGAACAGTCATTTTAAAATATTACAAGCAAGGCAATTTTGAACATGTTTGAACTATTGGAATAAAAATTTCAAAAAGATCAATGAAGTAATAGAAAGACTAGCAAAGTAACTGAACATATAAAGAAACAACAAATGGAATGTTAAGATGTAAAAAGAACACAAAATAGAAATATTAATGGATAAGCTCAACAACAGAAAAAACAAGATGAAAGACAGATCGATGAATTCATAGGTATAGTAAGAGAAATCGCTTCACCCAAAAAGAAGAAAACAGACCATAAATAGAGTCCCTAGGACCTCTAGGACTGTTACAAAAGATCTAATATTCCTGCAATTAGAGTTACAGAGGGAGAGCAAAGGGGTTGAGGCTGGAAAAATATTCAAAACAATGACTATAAATGCCAAATTTGGCGGCAAAACATACACAAATTTAAGAAGTTGAATGAACCCCAAATAGGATAAATGAACAAAAAAAGAAAAAGAAAAAGAAAGAAAAGCATCAATTTCACATTCAAATTTAGAAAATGAAAGATGAAGAAAAATGCCTTGAAAGCAGCCAGAAGCAATGCATTAACTACAAGGAGAAAAACAAGTCAAATGGCAGTGAAAGTCTTATCAGAATACATCTAAGTGAGAAAGAAATGGCAAAACACATTTCGAGTGCTGAAGGGAAACAGTTATCGGTCTGATATTTTATATATGGTGAAAATATCTTTTAGCAATGAATGCAGAATCAAGACATTTTCAGATTAAGAAAAAATATATTAAAAACTAGTAGCATTTGTCACTCATACAGTTAATCTACAATAATAACTACAGAAAATTCCCCCAAAGAAAGGAACATTAAAAAAAAAAATTCCAGATATTGGGAAGGGACAGAGAATATGCAAAGAACATAATTGTGATGAAGTAAAACACAAATTTATTTTCAGTGTTCCAAATTCAATTTGTGGTTTACAGCAATAATTATCATAATTATAATAGTATTCAATATATGTAAAGAAAATAAGACAATTAAAATGACAATTTCAAGAACTATAAAAGGTGGTACTGTTTCTAAGTCTCATGTGAACTGGTAAAACAGTAACATAGTGAAATAGTTGTGTGTAGTAATTACAACAGCAACCATTAAAAATGAGGTGGAAAAAAGGATGCACTCAAAAACAATATAGACGGGGCTGGGGATGTAGCTCGTTGGTAGAGTGCTTGCCTCACAAGCACAAGGCCCTGGGTTCAATCCCCAGCACTGCAAAACAAAAAACCAAAAAAAAAAAACAATATAGACAATTTAAAAATGGAACTCAAATTGTTCAATAGCCAAATAATGCAGGGAAAGGTAGAGACAAACCAAGAGAAAATTAAAACTAAAATTAAATGGCAGATGTAAGCTATAAAATAACAATAATGATATTAAATGTAAATGTCTACTAATTTAAAAAAAAACTATAAGTAAACAGCTGAAAGATCAGTAGGGTAGAGGGAAGGGAACAGAGAAGAGAGGAAGAGAAGAAAAAGGAAGTGCTGGGGGACTGAATTAGAACAAATTATGTCATTCTTTTATAATTATGTCAAAATGAATACTAATGTTAGGTATAACTTAAAAGAACCAACAAATTTTTTTTTGTAAAAAACTAGAATTCTACTAAAAATAAATAAAAAATAAAAACTCTTCCATCTATATTGATACATTTTGCTTTATTAATTAAATAGCATTGGAATGAAAAAAATGTAAATGTCTGACACACCAATTAGAAGACACAGTTTAGCAGTGTTGATTAATAATAGTTATAAAGTTAATCAATATATATTTTCTACAAGTGTCACTCCAAATATAATAATATACATAGAAAATGAAAATGATATTCCATAAAACAGTAATCGAAAGAAAGCAGAAATATACAAATTAATAACAAGTAAAACAGACTTCAGAATAAAGACAATTATCAATGAGAGATGGTTAGACAATAAAGATAGTCAAGAAAACAGAAATCATAATTGCATGTCCACCAACAAAAGAGCTCTAAAATATATGAAGCAATAACTGATAGAACTAATATATCTTAAATTGTGTTTGAAGACTACAAAGCAACTTTTCAGCAAATTATTGAAATGGAAAAAGAAGAAACCATCAAAACCATTACATGAAAATATTAAGCCAAGATTACAGAAGAATCCATTCAATCACTTCATAATGCAGATTCCTTTTAAGAGCCTGTGAAACATACCAAAATTACCATGTTAGAACTTTTAAAAAGCACAAAAACTTAATAATTTTACATCATAAGCAATATGTTTTCTGACCAGAATGGACTCAAAGAAGAAATCAAGAACAGTAAGATAGTAGAAAATCCAAACATTCGAAAACTAAACACATACTTGTAAATAAATCCACTGATAAAACTGAATAAAAACTTACACAATCATAAAATCTGTGAGACATAATTAAGAAAGTGCTGAGAAGGAAATTTATAGCACTAAATATTTGCATTTTAAAAGAAGAAAATATCTTACTTTAATAGTCTATGCTGCTAACTCAAGCAAGTAGAAAAAGCATAAGTAAAATATACTCCAAGTAGGCATAAAAGAAATAAATAATAGTGAACACAAAACAATGAACTTTAAACATGAAAATAAATAGAAATAAACAGAAAATAAATAAAATAAAAGTTGGATCACTGAAATATCAATAAAATTGTACACCTGTTGAAAGACTGACAAAAGAAAACAAACAACAACTGAAAACACACAAATGGAGATGAGGATACAAGTTACTAAAAAGAATGAAACAAGATACATCATTATAATCACAGTTATCATCAAAGGAATAAAATATGATTATTTTAAACAACTTCTGGGACATGAATTCACATAAATTTTACAAATTAGATAAAATGGACAACTTCCTAGAAAAGTACATGAGTAGAATTCAACCAAGATAAACATAATTTTGATAACCCAGTAAGTATTAAGGAAATTTAACTTATGATTTTAAATTTCCGAAAAATGAAATATATAGGTTCAGTAGTTTCGTTAGCATTTGAAATAAACTTGAGAAGATTGATATAAATTCTGTATATTCTTTTCCAGAAAATGGAAGTCAATACTTTTGTACTCATTGGGTGAAGCCATAGTTTCTCCTATCAATAACAGACAAAACAAGAATGAAGAGACCGCACAACCATGTCATTCACAGATATAAATGGAAAAATTCCTAAAATATCGGTGAATACAGAACTAATTGATATATAAAATAATGAACACCATGACTATTGGGGTTTATTCTAGTGATAAAAGTTTAGTTCAGCATGTGAAAATAAATTCATTTAAATCCACGTGATAATCCATGTAAGTTTATATTTGAAAATAAAACACCAGTGAAAGAAGAAAAATCAAATAATATTGATAATAACATTGATAATAATTAATAATCATCATCATAGTATTTATAATAATAATACTGAGACAGAAAAAGCACTTGTAAAATGCAGCATCAGGAATAACTTTCTCAACACAATAAAGGACACTTTCAAAAATATACAGTTAATATGGTAACACTAAGGGTTTTCCCCCTAAGGTTGGGACCAAGACAAGATCATCCAGATTCATTCCTACTCTTCACATAATACTAGAAGCTCTGGCCAATGAGATGAGGCAAGCAATGTAAACAAAAGGCAAACAGATATGAAAAGATGATATAAAATGGTACTTATTTTCACATGGCATGATGATTTATATAGAGAACTCTGAGAATTCCAAACCCAGTGGTAGAACACTTGCTTGCCATGTGTGAGGCACTGGGTTTGATCCTCAGCACCACGTATAAATAAATAAATGAAATAAAGGTTCATCAACAACTAAAAACAAGATCAACACACAAACATGACCATCAATTTTACTTTATATCGTAATGAATACATGGAAATAAACTTTTAAAATCTAATGCCATTTACAGTTTCTAAAAGAATATTTAAGAGTAAGTTTAAAAGCTTATCCAAGAATTGTATGTTGAAACCATATAGGATATTTTGGGGAAAATCATTAGGAATATCTAAGCTAATAAAGCACAATGGCTATGAACTGGAAGACTCAATATACTAAAGATGTCAATTTTCCAACACAATTCTCACCTAAAATTTCCTTTGATTTTTGGTAGACATTAAAAATTATAAAATATATATGAAAACACAAAGAAACATTACAAACTAAAACAATTTTACAAAGAACAACACAACAGGAGAAAACACCATACTCAATTTCAAAAAAGACTGTGATGTTGGTGGTTGGATTGACACAGATGAATATGACAAAAAGAGAGAATTCATAGGTGATGTTTGACAAAAGAGCAAAAATAATTCAATGGAAGTAGCATAGTCTATTAAGTAAATAGTGTTGGAAAAATTAATTGGACATTCTTAACCAAAAAATATGAACCTGTAACTAAACCTGATATTATATTAAAAATCACTCAATGAATCACAAAAAATGTGAAATTTTCAACTATAAGCTTTTTAAAGCAAAACTGGATATAAAAATAAGGACATATGGCTAGATTAAAAACTTTTAGATATAAAACCAAAAGCACAATCCAAGAAAAATAAATCAAAAAGTGGACCTCATCAAAATTTAATCTTTTTACCAAATCAAAAAACAAAACTGTTTGAGAGGATAAAAATACATACTGGAAGAAACTACTTTTGAATCACATATCTACCTTTAAAGCACTTTGATCCACAACACAGGAAGAACTACTAAAGTTCAACATCTTTATAAAATCATCACTATTAGAAAATGAAAATAAGACATGGACAGACACTTCATTGAATAATATATACAAATAGTAAGCCCATAAAAGATGAAAAGATCTTCAACATCCCTAGCCATTAGGTAAATGTAAATTATGAAAGCAAAGAAATATCATGGCAAACCTATTAAAATAGCTGAACATTTTAAAAAGTAATGGAGATATCAAACTCTGTCAAGAACTTGGAGAAATGGAATCTCCTAAACATTGATGATGGAAATGTAAACAGGTACAGTCAGTCTGGAAAATAGTCAGTTTCTCATTAAAATAGAAAAACAAAAATACTAGACCTACAAATGCCATAGTACCTAGCAATGAAATAATAGATTTATTTGTAAAAGCCCCAAACTAGAAACAAACCAATATCTTTGGGAAAAAAAAAAAAAAAAAAGAAATGGTTGAGTAACTGTGGTACATATATACCATGTGCTATGGTTTGGATGTTATCTGTCTCTCAAAGGTGCATGAGCTAGAAGCGTAGTCCTTAGTGTAGTTGAGAGGAGGTAGGTCCTTTAAGAGACAGGTCTTACTAAAAGATAATTAGTTCACTGGAGGCACTGAATTTAGCAAAGAGACTCTCAGTTAGTTCCCCTGAGAGGAGTTTTATAAAAGAGAGAGCCTGACCCCTCCCATACTCTGGCTACCTGTATCACCATGTGTTCTCTTCCTGATATACATACTCCTGCCATTTTGATGTTGTCCAACATGAAGACTTCACCAGAGTGGAGGTAATGCCAGCTTCATGCCCTTAAACTTCCAAAACAGTAAACTAAAGAAATCTATTTTATTTATAAAGTACTCATGGTTCCAGTATTTTTTATAGTAGCTCCAAACTATTAATGACATACACTATAGAATACTACTCAAGAATAAAAACTATTAATATACAACTAGTTTGGTGATTTTAAGACCATTCTGATGAATATAGAAAGCCAACCTCTTGGCAGAGATAATTAATGTCATGGACTCTGATTTGTAAGATTTACAAAAGAAAGGTTATGTTTGTGTGTTTTTTCTTTCTTTCTTTCTTTCTTTCTTTCTCTTTCTTTCATTCTTTCTTTCATTCTTTCTTCCTTTTCTTTTTTTATCTTTTTTTTTTTTTTTTAAGTTCTCTAAACTTGGTTTTGAGTATCAAAATTCTGGATTCAAAGCAAAACCCTAAAGGAATCTTGGAATAAAGGTTAAGCCACAATATATCTGCTACAGAGAAACTGATGAAAAGTCAGATTATTTTGTCTTTAAGACTGAAGTTTTTTAAAATAACAGAAAAAAATACCAGAGGAATAATTATTTAATTCCAGGGAGTTGCAGAGTGGATGAAGTTGGATTGATCAGGAACTGAAGGGTTGGTGATTGTTGAAACTGGGTTCATTATGGTGGTCTCTGTACTTTTGTGATCTTTTTCTGTTGAAAATATTCATAATTCGGATTTTCTCCCTTTTTCTTTTGGTTAGTTTGGCTAAGGGCTTATCAATCTTGTTTATATCTTTTCAAATAATCAACTTTTTTTTCATTCATCCTTTGTATTGTTTTCTTACTCTCAAGTTCATTGATTTTGGCTCTGATCTTAATTGTTTCCTTCCTTCTACAGGTTTTAGAATCGATTTGTTCTTCCTTTTCAAGGACCTTGAGATACATCATTAGGTTGTTTATTTGGGATCTTTCTGATTTTCTTATGTAGGCACTCATAGCTATAAACTTTCCTCTTAGAACTGCTTTCATAGTATCTGGGAGGTTCTAGTATTTCTATCACTCTTCTCATTTGAGACAAAGAATTTTTAAATTTCTTCCTTGATTTCTTCTACCAACCATTCATCATTCAACAGAGTATTGTTCAATCTCCATGTGTTTATATAGTTTCCATAAGGTTTTTTGGTGTGGGTTTCTAATTTCATTCCATTATGATCTGATGAGATGCAAGGAATTATGTACTTTTTTTTTTTTTTTTCTAAGAGTTGATTTGTGGCCTAAAATATGGTTGGTCTATTTTGGAGAAGGTTCCATGAGTTACTGAGAAGAAATTGTATTCAGCTGCTCTTGGATAATAAAAGTTTCATTGTTAAAAAACTTAAGAAAATTAACCTCAAAGATGGCTTCCCATATAATTTCATTTATGTTACATCATTGGAAGAAAAAAATACTATACACATGGAGCACAGACTGGTGACTGCCAGAGGTATGAGGTAGGGTATGACAATAAATATAATTTTTGTTCATAATGGATTAGTTCTGTATCTTAATTTTAGGAACCACAATGTTCCAATGTCAATTTTCCACTTTCTTTTTTCTAAGATGTAATCATTAGAGAAAACTCAGTGAAGTTACCCTGGAATTCTCCATAATATCTTTGTAATTTCCTGTAAATTTATATTTATTCCAAAATAAAAATTTTTAAAAATGATGAATCATTTAAGAGATGGGAATTGAGAGACTAAGGAATAGGGAAAAACTTATTAATTGTATAGTCTGAGAAGTTGCTATATGTAATGAATTGTGTTGTATGACATATTAATGTCTAGTGCTACTGTAACAAAGTCCACCAACTGTGAGACTTAAAATGAAAAAGTTATTCTCCCTGTATTAGTCCATTTGTCCACTGTCAATAACACAATTCTAAAGACTGACTACATTTATTAAACAAGATTTATTTACTTATGGTTCTGGAGATCCAAGATCCAGGGTTGCATCTTCTGCCATTAGATCTCGAGGCAGCACAGAGCAGCACATGTAAGAGACAGGGCCTCATGTATATATGTGTGTCTGTGACCTTGTCTTTCTCTCACTTAATAGAAAGCCACCAGAATTCAATAATGGGACCTTCACATTGATGATCTTATCTAATCCTAATTACTTCTGAAAGGCCTCACCTCTAAACATCATAGATTAAGTGTCCACACCCCTGCTACCTCACAAAGGGGATTAAATTCAAACACATGAAGTCTTGGGGGACTCACTCAAATCACACCACTCCTACAGTTATGGAGGCTAATATTCTGGAATTGTTGTCAGCAGGGTCACTAGGGAAAAGTTTTTTCTTGCCTTTTCCCAGCAGTTGGTGGTAGCCTGCAATCTTGAACATTCCTTGGCTTGCAGATTGCTGACTCCAATCTGTGCCTCATGTCACATGTCACATGTTCTCTTTCTTCTATGTGTTTGTCTTTATATGTCCTTCATAGGGTCCACCTTAATTAGTATGATCTCATCTTAATTAATTATAACTGTAAAGATCTCACATTCAAGTAGGGTCAAGTCTGAAATTCTGGGTGTACAGGGATTTTCTGGAGGACACTATTCAACATAATATAGATGGACACCAAAAAGCACAGGATGTATCCGAATATTGGTGGCTCAATTCCTGGTTGTTACCAACTCAAGAGAGAATGAGGAAGCCATGCTCAGAGAAATATGATGACAAAACCCTGAACATAGAGAGAGGAGCAGAAAGCATGATGGTCTGAAAGACAAGCCTACACGCTGCTGTAAAACTGACTTTTATTGTTCCCTTCCACCATTAAAGAACCCTCTTCTATTACCATTTTTGTTTGATGGTTTATTTTAAACATATAAATGACACGATTAGTAATAATTGATGATCAGTCTCTTACTAATGTGTAGGAGGAACTCAAAAGAGAAGAGACTTGCAGAAGTGGGTAGTCAGCAAGGAGAATGAAGCAATCCTGTAGTTGAGAAACACTGAGACCTTGAGCAATGGGAATGGAGGGGAAGTAGAGGGGAAGAAAAATCCGTTGTCAAGCAAATTCACTGCTTGTCCATTTACTGATTTGCACATTCATTGTAATATCCTTTTACCATGGACATTGCAAACAGGCTTTATCTTCGTAGCAAAAAAATATGAGTTTTTAAACAATGTGAAAGTATATATGCTACAAACATTTTTAAAATTTATCTCTTTTCAATATTTCATGCAGAATTTATTCTTTTCAAGTGAGGGCAAGATCATTGTTTTAGACACATATGTGATATTACCTAATTTTCAAATAAAGATATGAATTCACTCCTATCTGGAGCTTCAGAATTTGTGTGAATTTTCTGTTTGTGGTTAACTTTCCATTTCCACTGAATCATCATTAAGGTGGTGAATTTTACCCAAGTGCAACACTTTGCATTTGAGATGCAGTAGTTCCAGGCACAAGAGTTTGGAAAACTCGTAGGAAGTTAATTGGTCAATAGGGAATTGGAACCTTCAGCCTTCATCTCCTTATCAAGCCCCATTGAACCAAACAAGTTAACTTGTCCAACAAGGGTATTATAATTAGAGCAGGAAAAATGCTTTAGATTGTTTTGTATATATACATAACAGGGAGTCCAAGACAATATAGAATTCAAATTAAAAAAATCATTTTCCAGAAAAAGACCTGAACTGAATAGCCACTATCATCTGCACATATCTAAAGACAGTATTTAAAAATCATATGAAGAAACAAAAATCACTCTGATAAGATAAAAATAATGTAGAAGTGGACTTGGGAGCAATATAATATAGCTTTGATATTATATCACAAAAGAATGCATGTTGATTGAAAGTGGCACACAAGGGGTCAAGAAAATCTTCATAAACATTTGAACTTTCCAGCATGGAACAATTTTAGATAATTTATGTTCTTCTGAAACTCATTTGTATTCTACTCTAAATATATAGCAGCCTAAAGTTTGAGAAAATCTGGGCCGAAGACCTAAATACAGAGCTCCAAGGAGGATTGCTGGCTGCATCCAAGCTGTTATGTAAGCACTAGTCTAGCATTTTATCAATGTGAGAAAGAGAGTTATTTGTTTCACTATAGCCAGTAAGATGTGCTCTCTATACAAACATGTAACCATAACAGGAAAAATTGCAATGTATTGATGAGGAAGTTATTTCTTAAAGCAACAACAAAATGAAAGAAGAGTTTAAAGATGGTTCTAGTATTTTTACCATGCTGAGATTGCCACGAAATATTTCAAAATGGAAAACTAGCAAAAATATAGAACTTTCCTTAATATCTGAAAACTTCAATTGCTGTCAAAAGGATTAAAAAATACCACTATAGATCTTTGTGACTATAGGAGTTACCAAAGGCATTTCTTTTCCCACCTACCTTCTTCTAATGTTCTGATTGAATAGCACTTGTTTTTTTTTTAATTTATTATATGTCTCTGAGTATCATTATAAAAATAAAATACAATTCTTGTACTGTGGATATCACCTTGTATCATAGAATTAGACTACTCACCTTCCATTAATTTTTAGAAGGGCATAGTTAACATTCTAAGCTAACTAATTAATAACTTGATGGGCATAGGTGAATGCATGATAAAGTCAGCAGAGAAAACACATACTTAATACATAGAATTTCTGATGAATTAGGATTAAGATTAATGATAAATGGCTTTTTATAGATGAATAAAATTAATAAACAATACACATTATTAATGAGAAACAGTACTCTACTTTGTACTAGAGAAGCTCTAGGGTAAATGCACTTTTATATTTAAAATGGTCATCAAAAGCTGTCACTTCTTGATCTTTTAATATTTTTCAAAATGTTTGCTGTAAAGAAACATTACCAAAAAATTATGTGTAAAGATTACATTTTAGTATATTACTAACATAGTGTAGTATTGAGTTTTAGACAGAAAATAAGGTAAAGAGTAATGGGGTGAGACTAACAGGGAGTAAGTTATTTTTATTTGGTTAAAAATAAGATTTCCTAAAAGAAATCTAGTACACATGACTCTACAAGTTAACTTTAGTGAAGTGACTAATGCCATTTTGCTTTATATTACATAATCATTTCTTTTCCTAGATCTGGATTCTGTTTGCCTGGAAATGTGCCTCTTAAACTTTACTTTCATCATAATTACCTGGTCAGTCATTAAAATAAAGAGCATTAGATTATGTCAGAGTTTCTGATTCATTATTCAGGTGGTAACAGATTTTTAATTTCTTTTTTTTTCTTTTTCTGAAATACTGGGGATAGAATCCAGGATAACTACCAATATACTATATCAAAGTCCTTTTTGTTTTTATTTTGATACGGACCACCTTTAGTTGCCCAGATTGTCCTTAAACTTCCGATTCTCCTGCCTCAGCCTCCCAAGTGACTGAGATTTCTGTGTACCACCAAACTTGGCCCAAAATTTTAATTAATAATGATAATGCAGTTGGTTTCAGGACCACACAGAACATAAGTGGTGACAAATGTAAGAATGGCCTCTATTTTTAGCCACTGCTTAAACTACCTTAAGACATAAAAGAAACTATATCAGAACCAACTTAGAATTTAGGAGCATTCTTTGATGTCTTAATTGAATGAGTCCTAGAGTCTGAAACCCAGTGGATCTGAGGCTACCAATCCTGAGAACCAACACTGGAGCTCCTGGTGAGTGGTCAGGAGGCAGCTGGTCATAAAAATCCCTCAGTGGAATCTCTTGATTACATGAATATCATGGAAATATAAGCAACTATATTATATCCATTATTATTGCTGTTGAAATTGTTATGTGTTGTTGCTAATCATTCTTTTATTTTATGAACAATTGACTTATCAAAGATACTGCACATAAGGGAAATTGCATTTTTTGTGCTCTGAGGCAGCAAGAATGTTTGAAGAAACAGAAGATGCTGAAAGAGGTTCCAAAGTAAGTTTTATGGTCAAAACGCTTAGGAAATCATCTTTAGAAACCCTGTTAAAATTTCATGGATGAAATCACATCTTCTGAAACTTGTATTTGTATACTTGCATAAACGTTTTTTGGCAAAATATAAAACAGACTTCAAGCTGTGCCCCTGAAGCTCATACTGAAGTTTTACTGCTTGTCAAAGTTGTCATCCATAAAATAGTGCCCTCTTGGTGCACCTGACATCTTTTTAAATTTATGAATCTATCATTTCTGATGAAGATATAAAATTATTCCCTCCTTTATCTTTTCATATTGTAATCCATTGTTCTGAGTCTCCCTTTGCTCAGACTATCAAACTGGAGTACAGTTCTGGAGAAAATGAGTAGCTAATGGAGTGTTGACTCAACTCAATCCTAATTACTAATGCTACTGCTATAACTCATAAGATTCATTACTACCCTCTCATCTTTTCCATCTGTTTCTTTCCTCAGGCATCTTCCCAATGGATACCAACCAAATTGAGTTCTTCCCAAGCTCAAAAACAACTTTTACTTCATTCTCCTTCCAGTGTTAATTACGTTGTTCTTCCACAGACAGCCAGAATTCTTAGACTGGTGCTGAGGCAGGTTCTCTACCATATGTTTACAGAAAACATTACCTATTTGATTTCTTTGTATGCTTCTGGTTTTTGTGTTCATTTTTCCACTGCTGTGACAAAATATTTGGTATAATCAGTTTACAAGGAGAAAAGTTTTATTTTGGTTCAGTTTCTGAAGTTTCAGTCCATGATTGTCTCACCGTGGTGAGGCAGTGGGAGAACATGGAGGAGGAAACCAGGAAGCATAGAGAAAGAGAGGAAGGAGCCAGAGTCCCACCATGCCTAACTTCCTCACTCTGTGTCCTGCTTCTTAAAGTTTCTACCATCTCCTAATAGTGCCACAGGCTGGTAAACAAGCTTTTAATATATTATCTTTAGGGGATGTTTAAGAGCCAAAACTAAACTATTTTTTCCCCACTCTAATTGCTCCACTTATATAATTAACTCCTATTTGGACAATTCTAAAATAAATTACCTTATCACGGTGATCTGGAATTCAGAGATCAAAAGAAATCTAAAATCTGGAATATATAATTTAGATCCATGCTAGTTTTGAGAAAGGGATGACAAAGTAAAAGAGAATGAAAATGACAGAATATAAATGAAGTCAACAAGGTAGAATTAAGGAAGTCAATAGGAAGAGCATTCTTGAATTGGAAGATTACAACCCTGTCCTCTGAAAATCAATTCTAGAATCATGGAGATTTTCCAGAAGGTAATCTTATTTTTTTCCAGTATATTTAGTTATGATGAAAGCATATAGAAAGACTTTAGAATTACTCAGGATTTCATGAACATTATACCTAGAACTGTGTACCAGTTGCAGCCCCCCTCTACAGCCCCTAGCCAAAAGATTCACGCAGTAGAGATTCAGGTGGCTTCTTGTCATATTCATTGCTGAAGGGCATTCCATTGTAGCCAGGCAAGAGGCCACAATGTGAGAAACTCTGGGTTTTTGCCAAATCTAAGATTTTAGATTAGACAAAGAATCCAGTGATAGTAGAGGTTATCTATTTCCCATTAAAATTCTTGGAAACAAGGGGACTATAACAACACAAGTAAATTCCTTTTTGCCTATATAGAGAAGAAACTAAAGTCAACTTCCCAAGTATATTGACTAGCCCATTAACAACCTGAGAAATAAAAGCATTTTCACTCTTGTCCCTAGCTGACCATTTCAGAATATAATTGATCAACCTGTACAGGGATTTCATCTCAGCATTTTCACTATCTACTTTCCAGTGAACAAGTTCCTTTGTATAAGGATTTATAGATCCAAACATAACAAACAAAACAAAATAAATGAAGACAAATAACACAGCTTACTATTGTGTCCAAATCAATTATACAATAATTATTATAGGAAAATATCATCCTAAATAAAATACATTTCAAAGTGAATGCAATTGAAAGTGTATTTACTTCTTAAATGATTGTATTGTACATAGTATGTTTATTATCTGCACAGGTAATTAATAAACTCAGTTTGACTGTGTTTGCATTAAACCCAATAATTAAAAGCGAAATGAATTGCAGGATAGCAGCTGCGTGGGAAGCCTTGTTCCTGTCTTTTTCCCAAGGAAACCTAGTATAAATATGTCAAAATAAACTCGAAGAAAGTGGAGGTGTTCTATTTATTCACTCTGTATTGTGAGAAACTTTACCTTTTCTAATTAGATGGGAAAAAAAGAAGTAAAACTACAGCTTTTCCATCAATGCAAAGTATTTTGCTTTTAGATTTTAAATTTACCAATGAACAGCAAGAAATAGCCATTCTAGGGCCATTTAAAAATTAATAGTGAAGGGAATTCCCATGTTGAATGATGGAGTACAATAGCACAACAGGTCTGACTGGCTTCCCATCTTATCTAAACGTCAACCATGTAAGAGATCATGGATTTTGCTATAAAACTGACATCTGTTTTAATATCTCAATCACTTTTGGAAAAGTATTATTTTCATAGCATCTCAATTTGACAAGTGCAGCAAAAATCACATCCATGTTTAGAGAAACTCTTTTCTCTTTCTTGACATACATGGCAGCACTGTTTATAATGCTTTCAATACAGTGGGACCCCAACCTAGATAAAAAGTCATTCAAATATCAGTTAGTTCAACTGTATTCCATGCCCCATAATCATTACTTCATTATCTTATTGCTCCCTATTTTTAACATATTCCTGGTATTTGTAATGCTTTTTGGTTTTGTTTATGTATTATTGAGAGTACAAGTTCATTTTTTTTCAGGGTTCCTCCTTTGAATTAACAGGTTCATCAAACCTATGAACTGGAATCCATGATGTATAAATGAATTCATTGTAATATAAATGTATAATAAAGGAATGAGTGAAAGTTCCAGTTAAAATTTTCACAGACATTGAAAGCAATATAAACTGGAGGACTTTGATTTCTTGGGATTTCACTCAACAAATGCACATCTTACCACACATTTCACACACCTCTGCACATGGATTTGTATTTACTGTATATATGACTTCCAAGACAACTGCTCTCTGAAGACTGAAACAAGAGAACTTACAAAATCATCTTTGGAAATGTCGGAGAGATAACAGAAAATTGTTCTACAACTTTATTAATAAATATTTAACATTCTATTGAATTTACCCATTATAGTGTTTACTTGAGTCTTTGTACTAAATTTTCAGGGTTGTGCAACCATTATCACACTCTAACGATAGGATTTATAAGCAACCCACAAAGAAACTCCATACATATTAGCAATCATTCTTTCCTGCTTGTCCCTCAACCTTTTCCCAGAACCAGAATTGTAACCACTAATCTACTTTCTGAGTATTGACAGTTCCGTATATTTAAAACAGAGTATTGTTCAATATGGGCTCTGATATGATGGCCTTCCTTCAGTGAGCATGAAGTTTTCAAGGGTCTTGCATGTAATAGTATGTGTTATAACTTCATTTCTTTATATTGCAAATACTATTCCATCACATGAAAATGCCATTATGGATTTTGTTTACTACTTGTCAGATAATCAACCTTTAGGACATATCTATTTTGGGACCCTTATAAATAATGCCACTTTGGACTTCCACATGCAGCTTTGTGCATGGACTTATGTTTTTCTTTTACCTAGATATGTACCCAGGAGTAGAATTCCTAATGTAGTAATTCTATGTTCCTTTTTTGAGGAGAGATCAAACTGTTTTCCTCAATGGGTTGCAACAATTTACATTTTCAACAGCAATACATGAGGAACAGCTTCACATCCTGGGAAACACTTGTTATTTTCTCTCTCTTATTATATCCATCCTAAATAGGTATGAAATGGCATCTTATTCTGACTTTAATTCACATTTATCTCATGTACTTATTGGTCATTTATGAATCTTCTTTGGAGAAGTTTCAAGTAAAATATTTTGCCCATTTAAAAATTTTGGGTGGTTGTCTTTTTGCTGTTGAGTTGTTAGCGTTCATAACTCTCTAAGTATTACATCCTTAGGTACAGGATTTTAAAATGTTCTTTCATCCTGTACATGGTTTTTAAAATTCATGGTATTCTTTGACTTGTAGACTTTTTACTTTGATGGAATCCAATTTATGTGTATTTCTTTTTATCTTTTCTTTTTTTTTTAATTGGTGTAATAGATTAAAAAAGAAAGAAAATTCCTAATACACTGTGAAGGTTTATCATTCTGCTTTCTTAAAGGAGTTTTATAGTTGTAGCTCCTACTTTTAGATCGGTCATCCATTTTGGGTTGACTTTTGAGTAAGGTGAGAGATGGATATCCAAACTCATTCTTTGCATATTGATATCCAGCTGTCCCAAGAATATTTATTAAGACTTTTCTCTTCATACTGAATGATCTTGGTGCTATTGTCAAAAATCAAATGAGAGTCAATGTGAAGATTTACTTTTGGAGACTCAATTATATTGCAGTGATCTATATGTCTATCCTTATGCCGAGCTGTTTCTTTATTACAGTTTCTTTGCAATAAGAAATCAGAAAAGGTGAGTCCTCCAACAATGTTCTTTCTTAAGATCATTTTGACCGGTCTGAGTGATTGCCATTCTATATAAATTTTATAATTGAAATAAACATTTCTTAAAAACAACTTGCTAGGATTTTTATGAGGACTATGTAAAATTTGTGGATTAATGTAAAGTACATTGCCATCTCAATAATGTTGATTCTTATGAATGATGAATATGTGTTTTCTGTCCATTGATTTAGAAATCTTTTAAAATCTTTCAAAAACTTTTCTGTTTTGCAGTGCTCCATGTTCACTTGAGAAAAATACATATTCTACTATAGTTAAGTGTTGGGTTTGATAAATATCTTTTAGGCTTACTTGTTTTCTACTGCTGTTTCTCTTCTATTTTCTTGTTTACCTTCTGCCTAGTTTTTCTATCCATTATCGAAAGCACATATTGAATCTTCAAATAAACTGCTTATCTATATCTCTAATTCTGCCAGTTTTGCTTGATTATATATGAGACCTTTCTCTAGATCCATGATTACAATCACAATTGATTATAATCATGTGTTTATAGTCATACACTTTCTGATTAATTGATACTCTTATTATAAACTTTTTGCCTATAGTAACATTTGTCTTAAAGTCTATTTGCATAATATTGGTTTCACTATACCATCCCCAAAATGATTCAACTTTGCATTGGATATCTTTCTATTTTTTTATTTTCAACTTATTTGTGTATTTCAGTGTGCAGTTTATCTCCTATGAACAGCATATTTCTGAATCACATTTATTTTTATTCATTTCTCCAATATCTGCCTTTCAATTGGGATATTTAATCATCCAGGTTTAATGTATTTACAGATAATATTTGCTACTTGTTTCCTATATATTGCATGCCTTTTACATTTTTTTGTTCATCATTTATATCTTTTAGGTTTGTTAAATAGATATTTTCAAACATGCTTTTTAAATTATCTTGCTTATTCTAATGTGTTTTTTCAAGGCATCAAACATTTTTATAATTATTCTTTATGCAGTTGTTTATAAACAATTACTATAAGAAATAAGTAATAAAAACACACTTTTATAGCCTTTCTTTATCCCAGTACATGTAGCCTTACACAAACATTTATCCTTTTGTCTTCCCAGGAATATATTAGTGTTTTGGGGTATTCTTTGACATTGTGTAGTTCTAGGGATTCCCTTTTGTTCCCAAACCAAGTTCTTGTCTTCTTCAACTGAAATTCCAGCTTTTGGAGGCTAAGATGTTTCCAGCAGTTTTCTATTTCTCCTCAGTAAATGGGGTTAGACTTTTTTTAAATCTGTCCTCACTGAGTTAAACTCTGGGTGCAATCAAATAGCTGCCACACTCTACAATTTGCTAGGGGGTTACAAATTTGGACAAAATATTGACTGTGCTCTGGGTGTAGTGTTTTTAATGGTGCTTTGAAAATGGTCACATTTCTCCCTTGATTGCAAAGTCTATGGCCTTTGTACATGCAGGGTTAATAAAGCAACACAGAGACTATGGTTATAGTGCAATTGAGTTTTTTCTCTTAGATGGTCTTCCTTCTGTTGCCTTGCTTAATTTCCGGAGAGCAGAAATGGGATATTTTAGATGCTTCATTGTATTTTTGTTGTTTTAAGTGAAATGGGGCTAACCAAGATGTTTTCTCTGCCGTTCCGAAATTTTTCTCCAATGTAAACTTTTCAGGATCTAAGTCATCCATGTATAAAATTCCTGGGCTCATAATTATTTCTTCATTTTATAATTTTTCACAAGGAAATATATCAAATATATATAATGTTTTATGGAATTTCATAAAAGCACCAATAAAATAAACACAATATTTTTACCTGATGTTTATCTTGAGAATTACTTTCATTTAAGATTCTATTGATAAATTATGTATATATTCAGTTGCACTCTGAGGTTGTAGTTTTAATAAAACAAAATTTTTATGAAGCAAAAAAGAAATCAATAAATTAACAGAAGTTGACAGGCAAATCTTCCACAGAGCTTTTGATTTGAGAATTCATATTGCAAATAGAAATCTATGCCAAGTCTCTTTTGCTATGTTTCCCATTTCAAGAAAAATTTTTCCTAATCTTTGCAGTCTTCTACACATTGAATGAGCTCTTTATCACTCTGTTAAAGAACAGTAGTATTTCTTTCCACCAAGATTACGAACACTTCTAAGATTACAGTATGGTGACTTGTAAATTGGTTATTAATTCATTCATCCAACAAATATTTATTGAGCAGAGTACTTGGGCCTGTATCAAGTATGTTTTTTTTCCTGATGTTTTGACATCTGGGGCTTTGTTGATACTGAAGGGACTGTACATCTTCTCCAAGAGTTCAAAAACTTCTAAAGAACATAGATAATTTACCTGCCAGTGGGCCACCTTCCACTTGCAAACCAATCCAGAATCAACAAGCAACCACCTCCTTTATTGGGCTTTCACATTCTGGGACACTATTTACCTGTCCTAATTATCCCAGAGTCCCATTCCAGAAAACTAGGGACAGCCCTTATACACAGTGCCCATGAAAATTATTGAAAATGGTCGATCTTCAGACTCCTAACTCGTCCTTGCCTTTCCCTTCATGCAGAAACCACAGTAAAAACTCCTGCCCACAGTGGACTCCATCCACATCTCTGCCTCCTGACCAACCTCAGTGCTTCCCTTAGTGGCCCCCAGTGGGATAATAGCCTCTTCTTAAGAACCTCGAGTCACAATGTATATTTTCAATGACAGTCATATCCTATCTATTGGCCTTACCTAAGCTGAAAATCACAAAATTATGTTTTAAAATAGAGCCTAACATTACAGTGAATTTAATAACCTGATTCTCCAACCTCAGCATCATTGTGATAAGACAGAATGATAACCAATGTTCAACCTATCTGAAATTTTAAAATTTGTACAAAAGTATTAGGTATCATATTTCAAAAACCTATCCCTCCCAGTATTTTCCCAGTTCACTCATTTTGCAGTTGCAAAGGTCAGAGACGATATCTACTTTATTTCTGCAGGATCCCATTTCAATCTAGAAATTATAACAATCCACTCTCAACTTCCACACTCCACTAAAACACAAGTGGGAAAAATAAAATAAAATACCCTTGGTTGCACTCCCCTTCATGAAGATACCATCAGAAAACTGGAGACAAAACTTTGGCAAAAACCACAGGAGACAACCAATGTCCTTAAGAGGTGTAAGTAATTAAAAAAAAAAAAAAAAGAAAGAAATAAAAAACATTCGTTTTTAGGTGAAATAAAAATGTGTGTAAATTACAACTCCTATTTGGCCAACTTTATTTACTATTTTGCCACAGGTGTATTTAATCTTGATCTTAAATGGTTAGCACCCTGGATTTGCTATAACCAAACAGCCACATGAGGAATGTTTTGTGAGCCATGACATGTCCTGGAAAGTGAGAAAGTAAAGATGACAAAGTGTTTACAGCTCTGGTCTTTGTCCATAAAAGGAAAGACTAAAATTCACTGACATTCAAGTAAGTATTCACTACTTCCATGAGAAGTAAGGTCTGCTGTTTTGATGTTCTCTGTGTTGTCTCAGCATCTGGCACTGCACTCAGCAACATATTCATCTTTCCATGTCAGAAAAAACGTCTGAGTTCACAAAGCATGTTCCTCCTCACCAACATTAAGCAATTTGCAATATCTGGCCAAAATTGAAATTATAGTGTAATTCCTGAAAGAAAGAAGAGTGTAGGAATTCTCAGAAATTCTTTCTTTGCTTTGGAACAATGGTCTGGGACTACAAAATAATAATAACAACAATAATATATAACAATAAACTTAAATTTAGCTTCATTGCATTACCACCCATTAATTTAACTGTTTACTGGCAATAAAGGAATACTATTAAAAAGTAAATACACTATTGAAAGTTAAATAACTTCATCAAAGTCCCCCAAAATTCTGAGTGTCATTCATCTTTGGAGAAAACTAGAAATATGTGTGCTTTAAAATATTGAAGAATATATATCACATTCTTGTATTATATTAACAATAAGTCTTATGTACTAAAAGTTTGTTTTTTAAATTGTTATTTTTTTCCCCTTCCAAACTCTTTAACCTGGTACAAGATTTGCTAACTTCTTTAAGGTAGAAAGCTAATAAATATCAGAATTTATAATAATGTCTGCCACGTTCTAGTTCTCCAAATCATCTCTCAGTGAGATGATGAGGCAAATTCAATCACACTCAGTATTTATTGCAAAGCACGTTTCATTTCAAAACAGTGTGGTATGCAGTTCCAGGCACATGCTGGATTTTACATTGAGTGGAAAAACTAGATATGTGACAGAAATCATTTAAATTTGTCTCTATTTTATTCATACTCAATAAGTCAAAGTGGCACATGTATTTTAAATTTAGTGAAAATATTTCAGTATTATTAAGATGAATGAGCAAGAGTGTGACAATAGGAAGCCATAAAGTATATACAAAATAATAGAACTCTGTTTTTGTTGAGGTAAGGAAAAGAATCTGAAACAACACAAATATTTAAACTTCTCTTTATAGACATTCCTCCCACGCACACACAAAAGTAAATAAAAGAATTGTTTGAGAGACTTGTCTCTGCAGATACTGCAATGAACCAGTTCATACACATCTGGCATCTTCCTCTTACTCCCCACTAGGAAACTTAAAACCAAACACCATAAATTATTTCATACCTGAAAAAGAACAGCCTATGGGAAGCTATGGTTGATAACAATGTGAACTGAGGCTTCTAAGTAACAGGATTCTCAAAATCTGTACAGGGAAGTTTTCAGTAAGGGTAGTTTTTTCTAAAAATTTGCCAGTGAAAAGAGTTCCTCAGAATTCAAGATATTAATTTGACTTCATTATATTCAACTAGTGAATTTGTCATTCTTTACGACACAAAAAAACTACATTCTTTATTAATATGACCTCTTGAGTATATGCACTAATAATCATATAATCAGATTTTGTATTATAAGTAGTCAGAATTGTATGTGTTTATCACTCTAAACATTAACCAAATACATACAACTTAATTGCATCAAATTGGTTAAAATTACTAAAAGGACCAAGAACATCCCTCTCTAACTTGTGGCCACACCCACAAGCTCTTACAGCTTTCTGTACTCTTTTCCTAAATTATAAAATAAAGAAAAGGTTCTGTGGGAGCTTGGAAGGATTGAGTGAGTCATTCTAAGGCGTGCACTTTGAATAGTGTCTGGCACAGTGGAACACAATTGTTACCATACATTGGTGTTGATTAGATTTAATTCCATTCTAGTACAAGGAAGCCCATAGTAAAACCTTTAATTTTGTATGCACTGGAAAGTTTCTTTTAAAAAAGAAAATAAAATATGTAAGCTTAATTAAGAAGGGTTGATGAAAAACAAAGAGCAGGGTCAAGAGAGAAATAAAATGATAGCATGTAAGAATTGTACATATCCTTACATGATACATAATGATTAACACATTGCAATATGTATTTATTATTAAGCTCAAATTAAACTTTTGTTGGTTTTGGACTATTGGCAACAACCCCACCCCCCCAAAAAAAAGTTCAGGTAATGTTTTCTAGATGAATATAGATAAAATAACTATGGCAAGAATTGGTTCTCATGCCCTAGAACATAAAGATACAAACTAGTGGCACAAAACCCCCAGACAAAATTTCTTAGCCTAATGCTCAGGTTATAGAACTTTCTTAAGGTAATATTTATGTAAAAGGTAACAGATCTATGCCAAATTACATCCCCATGCCTTTTGGTCTCAGGAAAACTAGTTCAATTCTACCAAAACAAATCCAATGGCTAGAGCAGTAGTTACATTGGAATATATAAAAGATACAGAATGTGAACATAGAACATTCTCTGTTTATTCCCAATGTTAAAATTAAGAAAAGCATGGCAACTAAAACTAAATGATACATGTCAAGTGAGAGCTACATACCAGTTAAGAAGCAGTCCCCAGCTAACAGGTATGCAAACTGTACAGATTCAGGTATAGAAATAATATGACAGTCAAGTACTTCTCAAATAATCATTCATAAAATTCTTACAAATAAGCATGTGAAGTTTAAGATATGATTAAAATGAATTCTAATAATAAATAATTACAGTTGGAAATTGATTCTCCACAAGAGGTAAACTGTGGAATTAAAGAATGAAACTAAAATTGCCTGAAAATTATTCAAAATAACTACTTATGTGTTGGGAGAAAATGTCATGGTGCTCTTTAATACACTGATTTAATTTTGCAACTATGGACAAGCACCTAATTAACAACAGTAGCTACATATAGCATGCATTTAAGTAATGCATCTACATAAATCTTAGTGTAATCATTTTAAAATCTTATGAGAAATCAAATTCACTTGTTCTAACAATTCAGCAATATGGCAAAACAGGTGGTTGACACATAATTTGATTTACTAAGACAAGTTGTAGGCAGAATTAAACGAGCGTAACATTTTCTAGTATTATCTACTATGCAGCTGATGGAATATTTTATTATTTCTCCATCCGTCCATTTATTCATTGATCCGTCTTCCCACTTAGCATATCAGAGATTATTAAAAATAAAGAAACATAATAATAATGAACTTCCTTTCAGAAGGAAGACAGGACCTGATTTCAAAGGAAAGTATTATGTCCTGGGGATATGTCTAATAAGAGAATATAATAGTCATCAGAGGTATATCCAGATTCTACATTAAGAAATGTGCACATATTAGGATATTTAATCCTCAAAGCAGCTCTTGTCGCAGGTATAAATTTGAACTCATTTTTTTATAAGTAAGCTGCGGCACAGAGGTTCAGTAAGTTACTTGATGTCACTTAGTTACTGGGAAAAGAGTAATATTTCAATCCAAAAATATTTACTGCAGAGCTTGTGCTATAAATCAGTATTATTTTCTACATAGATATGTATTATCTTTTCATAAACAAAATCTTTGAAATTCTTTTCTGTTACTCTAAAGTTTTTACAAGGAAAGCTGAGATCCCCTGCAAAAATCATTTCACTCTCTCTAGCTCACTGTGATTTTTCTCTTCCTTGAGATTCTACAAAACCTATCATTATTCAGAAACCAGTCATAGCCTGCCACATGGCATATCTGAAACCAGTTCTTAAAGCTATCCATATCCATTGTATGGTTTTTGCTTTTCTCATCTTTTAAATTTTTCTAATCAACTCACAGTCTGTTGAGTCTCTAAATCTTCCTAATGTGTTATCTTCTCTAGGAAATGCAGTGTCACTGAAGGGTAAGGGAAATAGCTGTGTTGTAAAATGAATTAGAGTTTGTCAGTCCCCATAATATGGTGACAACTGTATCTCCCTGCTCCTCCCCAAAAGTTCAACTGTATACCCTGGGGAAATGTGGAACAAGGGAATGAGAACTCTGAAAAGTAGAAGCTGGGAGGGAGAAAGGGATGCAGAACTGGAAGAACAACTCAGAAATGGGGTACTATATCCCCTCAACCAACACAGGGAGGATTCCCAAGCCAATATCCTTTGCATAAGGTACAGAACAGACCAGAGGCTCAGATCACTTCTGAATGGAAGCAGAAACCCACCACACGAGGCAATTTGAGAATTACCAGTAAAGAGGACTGATCCAAAACTTGTCAGAATAAGTTACAACTAGAGAGGCTCTTTTTCGTTGGCCTGGGACTTCTCTCACACTCTTTTTCAGGGACATCAGCAGGGACAACTGCCATAAAAAATGCCCATACCTGAAAGGCACTTAGTCCCCAGGACCTGAGTCTCCCCTCCCCTACCCAAGGACATCAAACTCTAAGGAAATACCTTGAGGAGTAATCCTGCCCCAAGGACCAGCTCTCTGAGAGGTGTCCTCATGGTCCTGCTTCCTCCATAGGCAGGGGTATCCTTGCACAGCACAGACCAGCAAATGCTCTTAGTCACCACTGGATAGGCAACCCTTCCCCAGTGAGAGGCAAAAGGCACCTGACTTGGGGAGTTCTTTCTGTGACCTCAAGCACACAAGCAGGACCATTGGAAACCCTGGTGGTGCAAGCTAAACCATCTATACCAAATTAGCACAATACACACTCAAGAAGTTAGACTGTCCCCAAAACCAGAAAACCAGTACACAAAACTAATTCAGCACTGTATCAAGACAAGATGAATGCCTGCTTACATACGTGTGTGGTATGTATGACATAAATGCATGTAAATATGTGTTATATATGTATCATATAGTATATGTATAATATATATGTGGGATATATATGTATATATATGAGCGTGAGTTTTGTAATATAATAAGCAAAAAGAAAGGGTGCAATAAACATTTCATTGAGAAGCAGGAAGATCAGAATTTGAAAGATAAAAGGCAATCATCTAATGCCTACAATTAGATGAATCACATGCAATGATTGACAGAAATTTTTAAAAGCAAATATCATGAATGACCATGGAACAATGAAATAGACATTATTTATATGAGCAAGTATATCACATGGGATATTTTGAATCAGAATTTCAAACATTCATCAGATAATATCCGACCTGAGGATCTGTACATCTGCATCAACACTTCATTATAATTCAAAAATGATGCAGTAAGCAAAACAAAATACATATTTGAATCTAGATGATAATCCTTATTGCACATTTTAAGTTTATTTTGAGTAAAAATCCATTTTAATTTTATTTAACAATATGTGTTGTATGGAAATATACAATTGAATGATCAACAATTTTCCACTTTTCCAACAATATTTTTAAACTATGTATTAAAATAATCTCTATTGTTTTTTATTGCAGGAAGAGAAACATAAGAGAAAAAAACATACTTCAATTTCCTTAGGGAGCATACATGTCATTAAGGTAACATGTATGTGACAGCAAAAATCTCACTAAAGATTGTCTTGTTTGATTTTTACCAAATCTTAGCTGTATTATTTCTTCTCTATTTCATATATTTCTGCTCCTACTCTATTTTTCCTTCCTACTACACAATATAAAAATAATTTGATTGTTATTCTAGCTTCTTTCTGATACAAGTATTTCAAGTTACAAATGTTTTTCTAAGTACTATTGGATCCCAGAGATCCTGATATTTTAAGCTTTTATTTTCACTTAGTTCAAAGCACTTTTTATTTACTTTTATTGTGCTTTCTTCCTTGACCTCTGAAATATTTATGTGTGCCATTTAATTTTGAAATAGTTGACATGCGGGGGTGAGGTTCTATATATATTAAGGTAATTGATTTCTAATGTAATAAATCATGCAGGAACACAGTCTACGTGATTTCAAATTTTTAAAAAGTAGTGGAAAAGCTTTTTATATTAATTGTATTGGTTACCTACATGTCAAAACCAAAGTATTTCAAATATGAAGTTACTTCGAATATGTGCATTTTATTGTACTTCAATTTTACACAAATAAAGCTAAGGAACAAAAAAGATCTTTGTTTTATACCCAGGAGGGATCACTGCATTTTGCAAAATAAAATCACAATTTATTTTTATTCCTTAAATACTCATAATGATTGGTATGGTTGTACTCTATATTTTCACTTTCCCCAGTTCAGAATGTAAAATTTGCGGTTTTGTTCTACCATATATTTTACCTATCATTAGTAGTATTAAGAAACAGATTTTTGAATTTTACTAGACTACACCTAAGTATTAGTATCAGAAGCAAGAACAAAACATACATAGTTTTACCTGGTATTTCAGTATATTTTCTGTTGTAAGAAACAAAATAAAGCATAATTTGATCTGGCCCATGCTGTTAAGGAATTTATCACCTCAAATAATGGAAAGCCACTGGGCACGGCAGTAAGATGCAGTTTAATTTAGAAGTGCAATAATGTCACAAAGACTTCAATTTTTTTCATTTCCGTTGCTTTGCTTTGAGTGATGCTCATTCTAATGCTGTTTCCCATTTAGTTCTTAGTAGCCATAGGGCTACTTCATGTACTTTGAAGGATAGAGGATTTCTTCTGGCAGTTATTTCAAGAGACTGAGGGAATTTGATAATTGTTTTCTCCAAAGACCCAGAAATCTCTACATAGCAATGATTGGATCACATTGGTTCATATGCCCATCACTTTAATAATAAATTTTGCCAGTGGCTGAAATGTTAGGCCTGAGCAATTTGCCCTGTGCTAACAGTGCAGTTGAAATCAGCTTTATCAAAACGATGTAAATTGGCAAAAGAAGTATGGGTGGATTTAAAGTGACTGTTTCCAAAATTAACTAGGAAACCCAAATACACATTTTTGTGTCACTGATGATCCCAATTTAAGTGAAATGAGTTGACCTGTGATAGAGAAAAATCCATATGGCAGAAGAAGGGATAGAATTTAAGTAGTTGTTTCAGAATACTTAAGTTTTTTTTATCATACAAAATCCATACAAATCATTATTAGTAGTTTTATTTACTCTGAAAGATTGTAAATTTAGACTCAAGGACATTAAATAAGGTCCCTATAATTACATAGGCATTATGTCTTCCAATCCCAATATATTGTTACTCATCATAATATTCTGTTTATACTTTTGCAACTCTTTTGAGATCAAACAGGAGTAAAAGTCAATTTGGATCCTTGACAAATTCTTAACTAGAGCAATAACCTTAGGTCAACCACAGTGAAACTTACCTCCTCCAGATTGTTCTGGATCAGAACCAGACTCCAGGGAACAGGATAGAGACACCTGGAAGCATGACTTAATTATCAATGATAATGCCAAGTGAGCAAACAATTTTCATTTGGGTGTTTTCCAGAAAGAAAATGACCAGATCATTTTTTTCCCTGTGGAGGCATTAGCACAATGTTCTAATATATGCAAGGACAGCTCTTGGAAAAAAAAAGTAAAATATCCAGTAATTAAAACAGTAAAAATGACTGTCTCTAAATACTGTTTTCTCCTAAGACATTCTTTAGGGAAAAAGTAAATTTCACACTATAATCTAGTTTTTTAATTAAAGTGAAACAATTCTCATTAAAGTAAAACAAAAAAGAGATCTTCCCATAATCACATCAATATTTGAGATGCATTGTTTCATCCTTAAATTTAAATTTAACTTCAAATTAAATAAAGTACATGTGTTTAGTTTAGCAAATTAATTAAAGCAATAATTGCTAGAATCCAGGAAGCTCTTCCTAAACCATCTGTTTTTCCCAAAAGATCAATGTAATTGTTTGGAGAAAAGCACTGATATTTATTTTTCACTTATATTTTAAATAATAAGAAATACAATAATTACCTTGTCCTTTATTTTAAACAAATATAAAGTGCTTGTATCTTTTTCTGCAAAAGTTCTGTTGAAATACAAGTCAAATACCATTAAATTTATACTTTAAAAATGTAAAATTGCTAGAATTTTCATGAAGTTGTGCCCACAATCTAATTCTAAAACATTTTCATCACTCTGAAAGAAAACCTTTAACCCTAAGAAAGTAAAGTTCCTTTATAACCTTCTAGAAGAAGGAGAGACCTTAAAGACTTGGGCTAGTAACATACAAAGTAAGATGAGAGATTAATCACAGCATGGGAATGCAAAGGAATTAGCGATGGAAGGAGAGTAGACAATAGAAAAGAAGGGAGCAAGAGAAAGGAGAAATGAGCAGCTAAGGAACCTGGTGAATTTTAGTTATTTGCATTGACACAATGTAAAGCCTCCTTTTATTTTAGTCTATTTCACAGATGAAGAATTGCATGAGAAGAACATGACTGAGATCTTCATTTAGGTCAACCCCAGACTCAATTAGAGGAATAGCTGTAAGACTCAGTGGAGAGCCTGGATTCAAGGAAAGCATACAGGAGCCAGTGACCATCAGGAGCAGATAAGCCTTGTGGGATTTCATAGAATGCACCTCAGGTGCACATGAATTCTCCTTCAGGCAAAGAAAAGGGGTTCATGACAATCTCTTTCTAACCTTGAAGTATAGGAGACCACAACAGCATCTGGATGGGTGTAGATATGCTTTTCATAACTTTCTGAAAGTTTCCTAAAATGTTAACAGCTGTCCTTTCTGAATAATAGAATAAGTGGCCCCCACTTTCTTTATACTTTCCCATGTTTGAATTTTCTGCAATATACTTATTTTTTTAATCAATTTTTTAAAAAAAGTCACTCCCCATTCTCACATTCTACTAGCTCATTACACCCACTAACCTACATTCTGTGTCTATGGATTTGTCTATCATTGGCATTTATTGTAAGGGGACCCATAAAATATGTAATCCTTTGAATCTTGCTTCTTCACTTAACATAATGTTAAGTTTTATTTGTGTTGTAGCATGTGTATCAACTCCATCCCCTTTCATGACTGTATAATACTCCATTTAATGGACATGACATACTGTTTGTACATCTGTTCAATAAAAATCATTGGCTTGTTCCCATCCTTGACTATTATAAGTTATGCTGTGATAAATATTTTTGTACATGGTTTTGTGTGAACATAGTTGTTAAAATTTCTTTTGGGTATATACTCAGGAGTGGAATTACTAGGTTATATGGTAACTTTCATACTGTTATTTGACAAACAATCTCAAATCTACCTAATTTGAAAGAAGTCTTGTCATATCAATATTTATAGCAGCTCAATTCACCATAGCTAAAATATGGAATCAATCTAGGTGCCCTTCAACAAACAGATGAATGGATAAAGAAATTATAGTATATATATTATATATATGTATATATATATATGATAGAATATTACTCAGCTTTAAAGAAGAATAAAATTATGGCATTTCCTGGTGAATGCATGGAGTTGGAGAATATCATGCTAAGCCAAATAGCCAGTTTTCTCTGATATGCAGATGCTAATTCACAATAAGGCATAGGAGGGGTTAAGAAAGAATAGAGTTACTTTCTATTAGGGAGAGGGGAGTGAAGGGAGGGGAAGGGGTATGGGATAGGAAGGATAGTAGAGTGAAACATATTATTAGCTCATGTACATATATGACTACATGACTGATGTGATCCTACAATATGTATAATCAGAAAAATGAAGATAACACTCCATTTATGTAAGAGCTATCAAAATGTATGAATGTATTCTACAACAAATTAGAAGGAATAAAAAATTTTTTTAAATTTATAAAAAGATTATATGTATATTGCTGAACCTATTTTAATAACCCCAGAGAGAGTCACTACTAAATATTTAAGTCATTCATTCTCTTTTTTTCTTTTATTCTTTAATAATTCAAAGTTTTTGTTTATATGTACTCTTCACATACATTAAAATTTCTGGTTGTGTGTTACTCTGTCTAACCCATCAACAGACGAATCTCTTTTAATCACGTTCTAAAGTATAAAAATTTACAGGTGTGTGTGTGTGTGTGTGTGTGTGTGTGTGTGTGTGTGTGTATGTGTTTAGAGGACCTTGAAATAAACATATACTTCATTATTAATGATTTAACTTGCATTGCACCATAAACCAAGTTTAACAAATAGCACTACATACAAAGAGATTTAGCCCACATCTTTCAGTATACCACAAAATAGGTGGGGAGACAACATGGATAAAGAAGTAAAAGAAAAAAAAATCAGAACAGATGATTGGAATGGCTAATCAGAAATGACATTGTGGTCCTGTACATAGAGGAGAGAGAAACATCTGAAGTTAGGCCTTTTAAGAAATATCTATTCTGTGGCACTCTCCTACTATTATTAAATCTCATTACTTCAATTTGCCCCATGTTTTCCCATATTTCCAGAGATATTATTCAGCAGTACAATCTTTAAATATATTAAATTATATCTGTTGATGGAGGCACCAAACTCATGTCAAGCGTGATAAGATATGATGGTCAGGTTTGAAATAGAATTGGCCTAGGAGTCTCCAAACCTCCACTCCCAGCCTGATTCTTCCATTTTATTGCCTGCGTCACCTCTGGCAGGCACTTACTTATTTCCTCTGAGCTCAGTGTTCTTATCTGCAAAACAGTTTAGTTCCCTTCCTTCACCTCAAGGAGTTTGTATAAATCAAACAAACTGATACTTGTGAAATTACTTTATAAACCATAAGTTTTGCTGCAAGCAGATATTTAACCTTGAATGAGCCTCATGGTTGCTAGGAGTACATCCCATGGGTTTCCATAGAGTGCTACTTCCTGGCATGGAGAGGGAAAGCTGTTACCACACTTCAACAAACAATAATGGATATGCAGAAGTTTAGAATGTCAAGAGAAATTCACACTTCAGTTCTACAACTCTGTAACTTGTTGTATTCAGTCTGGAGCATGCGATGGGAGGACTGTCCTGTGTACACAGAGGAGTTGTCAAAAATGACACAAAACTCAAGGTGACTGGTGCCTCAGCAGTAACTGCAAATTGAAGTTCTCAACTGTATTCAGTGACACAAGAGATACTCCTTTCTTGACCAAACTCTAGCTGAACTACTTTGAACCCTTATTAACCAGGCCCCACCTTGGCCTATCATAACACAAACTAAACTAGTAATAGATTCTAATAGATAATGGGGGTATTCTTAGGATGACTCTAGAATTTTTTCAAGTACATGCCTGAGGAAACTCAAATCTACTAAAAAATCTAGCTTGTTCCAGTTAAAGCCTGAAGACAGGCTTCTTATCTCTGAGTCTCTGAATAAATTTCCAGTTTGTGATGGACTGACAGGTTTGGCTCCATGGAAATGGTATAGGCCAGGCTACATGGGCAATGACTAAACAGATTCCATTTTTGCTCTGAGACTCCATGTTATTTAGGAAATGAGCTTCTCCCATGGGAACGCCCCACCTCTGTACCCATCATCAGTTACTTAGCATGACATGTTTAGCAATACAAAATGACAACTCTTATGTGATGAAAAATTGTTCTCTTTTGATTCCTATTTCTCCTAAACAATGTACCATGTGACCGATGATGTCAATAAAGATTGTGTGGATGTTAGTAACCATTCTTTAGTTTGTACCTAGGTAAGGGTCATTTTGAACCACTTCCCCTCTGCTGATTCATGATGTTAGTTTGTAATTTTGAATCATAGCAACAGACAATTATGACTGATATGATTTTTGGTATAAGAACCCCCACAACTCTGTGGTAGGGGCTATTCTCCCAATAGTCATTTTTTGGGGCATTGTGTGAGACAGACAATCAGCCAGCTTAATAAAGACTATCAAATTTGAACTTCTCAGCGGTGATTGGTCTGTTCTTAAGTTGCACCCCATGACAAGTTAGCAAATCTAGATGGATTTCCCATTCTATTATTTTTTTTATATATAATTTTTCACTTTCCTGCTGCTACAGTTTCAAATAAGGATATCCACAAAAGGCCCATGTGTTGAAGACTTGATCCTGTGTTACTACTGGGAGAACCTTTAGGAAGTAGGGCCTAATGGGTGAAAATTAGGTCACTCAGAGTGTGTTCTTGAAGGGGATATTGGAATCCTGAACCCCTTTCTCTTTCTCTCTGTTTCCTGGCCACCATGACGTGTCTAGCCATCCTCACCACATGCTCCTACCATGATATATTGTGCTGCCACAGGCTCAAAGCAATAGAGTCAAATGACCTGGATTCAAACCTCAAACTGTAAACCAAATAAATCTTTCCTGCTTTTAAGTGATTATCTCAAGTCTTCATTACAGCAATAGAAACCAACTAACAAAACTGACTTTATCAAGTTGCACTCATTTCCCTCCCACCTTCTTTATTCTCCATTTAAAATGTCCCATCACCTCTGCAAACTGTTGAGTTCAGTATTGCAATAATAAATCACCAGTCACATCTGTCCATAACACTTAATAAGTAAGCTGCTTTGCTTATCTTCAACATGATTTTTCTGGGAAGAAAATGGAAAGCTAAAAGCAAAGCTTTGACAATGTATGTCTTGGTAAGGTGCTCTGAGGCTTTCAAAAGGCTGAAAGTATGGATGTGGTGAAATGGTTTCGCTCAGTCACCTGAAACAAACAAATTTTCCTGCCACTGACCTGAAAGATAACCCCATGTCCAAATCTATAGGACACTAACGAGAATGGAATGAAGTGCATTAAATAACTAGCAGGAAGCAGTTGCTTCCAACTGTGTTTATAAAGCCCAATCTCTGGTCTTTCATACATTATGTGACATTTAGGGGCAGAAAAAAAATCAAAGCTCAGTTTATTGGAGCCAAGGAAAATATTTGCTATTGCTTATGAGAAGTAGAATGGAGGCTGTAATATTTGCATGATGGGTTAACTTTTCTCAGATCAGATGCTACATGAAAATTTATCTCTTCTTATCAAAAGTAGAGGCTTTCTTTGCCCTCATGCTGTCCTGGCATAGCTGAAAGGAACTTATAGGGACATAATGATAGGCAGAGTGAAAGCACATGACAAAGAAACCATAGCAGGGTCACAGGGAAGTGAAGGCATTTGCAAGGTACACACAGATGTTTCCAGCATTTCGGTGATTCAGAGGAAGCAGAATTGATAAATTTTTGAAATATAGGTGTGGACACTTGTGATTAAAATCTGAACTAGGAATGATGTCAGTGAGGAAAACACTGAAAACACTTTCCTGTGGATATTAAAACCAGGATATAAGTAATCAATCATTCCAACACATAAGGCAAGAAGCAAGAACAGAAACAGCTCATGGAACTTGAAATATGAAAAGATGACATCTGGACCCACTTGGCACATGCTAGCTATTATGGTCAGAACTAAATGAAAAACATGTTAAATCAATGAACAGATTCTCTTCTGGCCATGCCAGAATAAGGTCTTACTTTTTTTTTTTTTTTTGTAGTGGGGAATGATTAGAAATTCATATGACTATAATTATTCAATTCAACAATACTTATTAAGCCAGAACTAATCTAGATCATAGGGATATAAAAGGGAACAAAATACAATTGCCCCCCCTTCATAACCAGAGTTATATCCACAACTTCAATCAACAACAGAGTAAACTACTTGGAAAAATTTGAGTTCTTATTGAATACACAATTAATTGTATTAAGCATTACTTAATAAACATTACAGCACAACAACTATTTCCATAGCATTAATATAGTATTAGGTATTGTAAGTAAACTAGAGATGATTTGAAATACACAAGATGATATGCATAGTTTATATACAAATATTACCTCATTTTCTATAGGGTCCTTGAACATAAGCAGATTTTGGTATCTGCAGGGGTTCTGGTATCAAAGATACTAAGGAGTGACTGTAAAGAAAGATGTCATTATGGGTCTTTTGAAACTTTCATTCTAGGTGGGGGGTGGTACAAAAACAAAATTAAGCAAAACATTTAGTACTGTTAGTTTGCCAGGTAATGACGAGTGCTATAGAAGAAACAAAGTGAAAAAATGGAAACAGGATGCACGACATGTTAGGAAAATCAAATGTTGTTCTCAACAAAGGTAGCCTGGCATGTATGGCTGTGAAGGTGGCCTGAAACCACTTCAGCTGTGAATAAAAGGCAGAGACCATGCAGAGATCTGAACGAAGGGTGGCCTGGTCCAAAGTAGAGAGGCCCGTGTGGCTCTACAGAAGAAAGTTAACAGGCTTCAAAGCACTCTTACAAAAAGATTGGGGTGAGTGGTCAGACTCACCATAGGTCACAGAAGGAGCTTCAGCTTTCATGAGAGATATTGTTTAGACTGTACTTGGTTGAACGAGATCACCCTGGCTGTAGGAATAAGAACTACCTGGGGCAGATGGGCAAGAATAGGGACAAAAACATCATTGCCATCAATCAGAAGTCTCTAGAAATAGTACAAACCAAAGACAATATTATCTTGGATGAGGTAGTATAGCAAAGGTACTGAGGTTGTGTGCATCTTGACATATTTGAGGGATGAGTTATTCTCTAAATGAAGTAAATGAAGAGGGAAAGAGAAGAAACATTTAGACTTTGGCATCTGGGAAAATGGACACAAGAAAATGCAAATGAGAAGGTTTGAGATGGAAAGAATGAAGAATTGGGTTGAGACATCTTAATTTTTCATTCTTTTTGGACTTCTAAGGAGCAATGTCTAGCTACACATATATATAAATCTGAACCCCAGGTAAGAAGTCTTGATGATGATTAAATACAAAATTTTTACAATCAGCATAGTTTTTTTCTTTTTTTTAAATTATTTTTATTTTTTTGTTTTTTTTGTACTGGGAATCAAATCTAGTGTGTACTTTGCCACTGGGCTATGTCCCAGAACGACCCCTCTCCCACCATTTTTTTTTTAAGGTTATCTCACTAAATTGGCTGGTTTTCAACTTGTGATCCTCCTTCCTCAGTCTTCCAAATTGCCAGAATTACAGATGTGCTCCAGCACATCTTGCCAGTGTAGTTTTAAGGTATAAAATGGACGAAATAACTAATCTGTAGGATTAAGCCCTGAGACACCAAAAGTGCCCCAAGATCAAGGTTCTGTTGTAAGAAGGCAATAATAACACCAAGAAAATCTAAGAAAGAGTATCCACTAAAACTGAATGAAAACAAGATACTATTTATTTACATTTATATTTATATATAGAAATTATTTATACGTATATATAATTTAAGTGATGAAATATTTCCAGGAGCAGGGTATGATCAATTGTGACAAACATGCTTGTTGTTAACTCCCTTTTACTAAAGTAAGTCCTAAGAATTGATTATTACTTGAGCAACATAAATCTCAAGGGTGACCTTGAAAATTCCAGTGATCAGGCAAGGTATAAATGTGATTTACCATGATGTGGGGACAGGGAGGAATTAGAGATAGAAAGTGGAAACCCCCACAGAGCACAGAGGAAGACACATAAGGTGACAGGTACGGAAATTTCTAGCTTTTTAAATGTAAAATATATTGATAGTTTATTTACATACAGTGATAATCTATTAAGCCATGGGGATGAAGGACATGATATAAGGAGGAACAATTTCTGGAGAGTAAAGACTTTGAATAGGCCAGATGAGATGAAGTACAACATAAAGGTGGATGGTGTGCCTGCTAGGCACGGTGCTAGGCAAGGTGGTACACACCTATGATCCAAGCAGCGCAGGAGACTGAGGGAGGAGGATCTTAAGTTCAAGTTCAGCCACAGCTTTGTGAGACACTTTCTCAGGGTGGGGAGGGGTAGAAACTGGAGATGTAGCTCAGTGGTAGAGCATCCCTGAGTGTAATCCCCAGTAAAAATAAATTTAAACAAAATTTTAAAAGAATGAAAGTGAATGACCTACATTTAAATTGATCCAAACCCATTATTGTATACAATTACACTAAAATAAAACACACAAAGGTCTCCTTTTACGTGTTACTATAGATAAAAAAAAACTTCATGGAGTCATATAGTTGCTTAGCCTAAGTAGAGCCAACTTAGATTTTATATTCTCCAAGGACAAGTTAATAAGTAAGTCACAGAGGGACTTATTAAAAAGTTGATTAAATTGTAGGTGTTTCATTCATTAAAAAATAAAAATGCATTAAATAAAATAATTCCAGCATTACTATAATCTAAAAGGTATCTAATTCATCTTCAAATTTAGAACAGAAAGCATGAAACTCTATTAGGTGCCCACTAATACCAAGGGGCTGTGAAATTATAGTTATTAGAACAATGACTCCTGATAGCACTAAGTGAAGGATATTTGTGTTTGATTTATCTAGTTTCTGGAAAGCAAATCTTAATAACTATTTTGAGTATCATTTGGTAATTTCTTAAAATAAAATTCTTTTTAAATTGGTTAGTATATCAATACTTTCAGAATGTTTATTGTACATTTTAAACTTATTTCGAAGATTCATAATGATTCTCTCCAATATGCAATGTGAGAATCTTAAGATATAATCAGATAAAGGATAAAAGAAGTATAAGGATGTGAAAAATGAAGTGCTCTTTCTTTGAAGAATACTTCAACAAACATGGTAAGGAATAGAAAAAGCATTTGTCCTTAACATTTAGAGTTGGACACATTTCCCCTCTAGATCTTCTCCGTGGTTGTCAGCATGAATCTGAAGAATCATTGAATCACAGCCAATATTATATTTAAAACTATGAACATTTAGACCTTAACAATTGACTTTTTAGGGTATAGGAGTATCTTGACTGTCAGCTAATAAAAACCTGAAAAAAAAAAAGGAATACAACAGGAAAGTGGGGATCTATTGACCAAGCAGTGAACATTGCCTTAGCGCAGGGTATGGACGGTGAGCAGAAGGAACTGCAGAGACTTAATTCTTCATTCTTCCTCTATTGGGTGTAGATTACAAATATATGTCACTAATATCATGAACATTTTTGCTGCAATATTCTTCCTTTAGACTTTCCTGGTACCGTGTGTGTGTGTGTATGTTGGAGTGGGAAGAAAACTCATCTGATTAAAATTGATTTACTTTCAGTTATTCACAAAAACTGAAGTGCTGCTACTGCTGCTGGATAAAAATTCAACTATGCACTTTGTTGCCACCACTATTTTGTCATGTTCAAACTCAAGAGAGTTCTCTACTTTGTTCACCAAATATTCTATGTCCATATTTTCTCTGGTTCTCCACAGTAGATCTATTTTCTAATTTCTCAATTCTTCACAAACTAATGACATCAAGGTTGCCCAATTTATTTTCAGCCAATAAACGTATTTGTAATTTTTGGTTTAAAATGTCCTTTGAATATAACACCATCAATGGTTTCACCAAATTCAACAATATCTTTACAACTGCATACATCCTTGTTTTTTTCTTGTTTCCCACATATTAAGTATTTCTTTCTAGCTAAAATTTGAGATTTTCTTCAGAATTTGAGACCTCATTCACTCCAGAAACTTCAGTCAATTGATTATTTCTTCTTCTTTTATTTTATTAATACCTATTCTTTAACTGGTCTTTCTCAATTTCTGGACTCCCACATTAAAGTAAAAGCCAAGTTTGAATCATTACTATTCAACTTCAATATTTTCATTTAAATTATGAGGTAATATGACTAGGCAATTATTGCATTTTTTGTAACACATTCTGTTAATTATTAGACCCATGGGGTCATTGAGATAATAAAGTGTCCTTTACTGCATTTTAAGATCTGGAATGGTTCTCAATGAAATATTTCAAAGTAATCTTTATTATCTTTATTACTCTACTTTTAAGGTTCCCTCTCAAGGATTCATTGTCATATCTTCCTGACTTTTTCATCATAAAATGTCATCTTTTTCTTGTTACATCAGATTGTTTCCTAAATTCAGAGAAAAAAGCTAGAAGTAATATTCAACAGTCAGGATATTGTATTAGATATGTTTTAACAGTTCTTTTAGCTATGAAAGAATCATATTTCACTGAGTCACACACAAAACCCAGATAAAAGTCTTATTTCATCATCAAGGTGAAAAGATCCTCATATCATTCCACCTGGTCTTATTAAAGATATAATAATTGTAAGTAAATACATGTACACATGTAAACATGCATGCAATGACTAGTGTTTTCCTCATAATAGCAGACATTTGGATCATAAATATTTCATAGAGACTATACATTTCTGTAAAAATAATACACCATTTTCAACTCTCCAATGTCTATATGTATTTAAGCTCTAAACAGGAAAGTGAATGAATGCAAAATTGTAATATAAATACCGTTTCTGTTCATGAAAAGCTGATTATAGTATTTCTGTGGGCATTTTATTTATTAAGAACATAATTTTAGCATTATAACTTGAATTATGTCTCTAAATTAATACCTAAAGCACTACATAGACACTAATTTTTCTCAAGAGGTTCATTAATAGATGAGACCCACTTTTAACCCTGTAGGAATGGTAAAGTATTTTCTCAGGAGAAAAGTACTACTTAGAATTCCACCTTTCTGCTGATGGTAGACACTACCATGAAAAGCAATTTATGTTTCTTCTAACACTACTCATTTGTCAGTGCAGATGTGTGGGAGTTTGTTTCCAGTTAACAAGGTTTCTGAGGCTCTCTGGATGCACTTGAGCCATTTATTTGCCAAAATTTACTTAAGTATGAAGTGCTGGAGTAATCTAAGAGTTAACATGCTTTGAATCAAGTGTCATATAAATTCATGTAGAAAACCTTATGTAAGACAATAATGGCTTTCAAAAGACATTTTAAATAGAAAATTTTCCCAACTTAAATACTTTAATCTTAATAGATAAAATTAAATCCTAATATGTAAAATTACTAAAAGTCAACATATTGTGGATGACTTGCTGAAACTAACTCTAGAGTCACTGTAGTCTTTTCTCACTTTTTAACCATCTTGCCACTTCCACTCACACATCCTGGTCTATTCAACATTATAGTAACATTTCTGGAATTTTCTTATTTTCCTGCATTCTTAATGTGAAAATCACTAAAACAATGTAATACAAAATTTTTCTTCTTTGACCATGTGGAATTCTATAATATATAACTCCAAGTATATAGACTATATGTGTGTGTCAGAGTGTTCAAATTCATTTGCTGTACAAGAGAGTGGGAGAAACATGTTATATATAAGATTATTATGGTAGCATAGGGGTACAGAAAAAGGAATTAATTCTCCTTTCAAACCTTCTTCATTTCTTAACAGTGTTAATGAAATAGAAAATGTGCACCACAATTTACATCAATTTAAAAGTTTTAATTCATTTATAACATTTATAGAGTTGTGCAAATATCACCACTGTATAATTGTAGAATGTTTTATCATGCCAAAAGGAAACACAGTACCCATTACCAAACATTTTTTTTACCATATTTCAACCACCATTAATGACATTTCAGTATCTATGGATTTGTCAATTTTGGACATTACATGTAAATGCAATCACAAAATATATGTTATCTTACTGACTGAATTATTTCTCTTAGAATAATGCTGCCTAAGTTCACCCATGTTATGTAGTACGTATCGTCACTTCCTTTCTTTCATTATGGGGATGTAATTTTTTTTTGTTTGACCCTTCCCCAGTTTATATTTGGGTTGTTTCTATCCTTTGACTATTATAAATAATGCTGCTAAAAAAAAAGTCGCACACAAAGTTTTATGTGTACATATGTTCTTCCCTTCAGTATGTTCCTAAAAGGAGAATTGGGTTGTGTGGTAACTGTTTAACATACAGAGGAACTGCCAAGATTATTTTTTGCAAATGATTGCACCATTTTACAGTCCATGAGCAGTGTATGAAAGGTTTGAATTTTCCTGTAACTTTATCGGCATGTTATTACTTTTCTTTTTGAATCACATCCACTCTAGTAAGTGTGAAGTTGTGTCTAACTGTAGTTTGTTTGCAATTGGCAAATGGGAAAGGATGAGCAGTATCTTTTCACATGCCTGTTATCCATTTGGTATTTTCTCTGAAGCAAAGTGTATTTAGATTTTTTGTCCATTTTGAAATTGAATTATTATAATTGTTATTGATTTGTAAGAGTTCTTAAACATAGAAGTCTATTATCAGATATATGAATTGACATTGCTTTTTCCAACTGTCTTTTGAGCGTATTAATGATGTTCCATGAAAAACACATTTTAATTTTAATAGATGTTTAGACAGCTTTTTCACTGCTGTAGTTGAAAGACTTGACCAGAAAAATTGTAGAGGAGGAAAAGTTTATTTGAGGGCTCATAGTTTCAGAGGTTTTAGTCCATTAAGGCTGGTGATCAGGAAGCAGAAACTCCACTCTCCAGATACAAAATATATACCCATAACTACACCCCCAATGAACCACTTTCTCCAACCACAACACACCTGCCTCCAGCTACACTCAGTTAAACACATCAGAGATTAATTCACTGATTAGAGTAAGACTATAACCCAATCATTTCTCCTCCAAACCTTCTTGCATTGTCTCTTGTGTGAGATTTTGGGGGACACCTCACATCCCAACTCTATCAATAGAGTCTAATTTATCTTTTTATGTTGTTGAAGTTTTTTTGTCATTTTTAAGAAGGCTTAATACAAGTCACGATCATAAAGAACTTCTAAAATATTTATAGTTGTAGATCTTATATTAAGGTCTCAGATACATATGGAGTTCAGTTTTGTATATGGTGTGAGGAAAATGTCAAACTTGATTGTTTCCATGTGGATAGTCAGCTGTCCACCTCTGTTGGCAAGATTCTTTCTCCATTAAATTCCTTGGCATAAATTGAAAATGAATGGATCATAAATGTTTATATGAATTTGTGGAATCTAAATTCTATTTCAATAACCTATGTGTCTATCATTTGGCCACACATCATTTCGATTATTGTAATTTTATAATTACTTAGGAAATGAGAAATTGTGAGGCCTTCAACTTTGTTCTTTTTCAAAATCTTGACTATTCTGGGTGCTTAGTATTTAATCAAGGATTACTGAGTCTATTCATAAATTTAGAGGTCTGTACCTTTCTTGTAATGTTATTGCTTACTTTTATATCACGATGATACTGGCCTCATAGAATGAGGTGGGAGTTCTTTCCTCCTTATGTTTGTAGAAGACATTTGCTAAAAATTGATATTAATTCTTCACATGTTCAACATAAATTCAAAAGTTAAGTAAAATTGAGTAAAACCTTGTGCTTTAATTTTTGGAAAAATGTTAAACTAATAATTTATAGTATTTACACAAATTTTCTACTTCTCCTTGAGTTAAATTCTCTAGTTTTATCATTTTTTAGGAGTTTATCCATTATCTCTAAGTTATCTAATTTATTTATAGGCAATATTACTTTTTTCTTATAAAGTCAGTATTAATGTCCTTTCATTCTTGATTTTAATGATTTAAAAATTCTTTCTTCTAATTTTTATAGTTAAAGGTTTGTCCAATTTTTAAAAATATTTTCAGAAAACTAACATTTAGTTTCATGAATTGTTTTCTTCCTTCAATTTAATATTTTCTTCTCTCATTTGTATTCCTTTTCTTTTGTGCGTGTCCCTTAATTTTGAATACTGAATGTTTTAGATGATGTTAATAACCAAAAACCCCTGGATTCCAGTTTCTATAATCATTACCTCAAGCCTTTTTGTTGTTACTGCTTATTTATTGTTTGTCTAGTTTCTTGGCTAGACTATTTCACCTGTGGTCTCTGCCCAGCTGCTTGCAGTATCTGATGTCCCTCTCCACAAGTCAGAGCCCTGGCCTGTGCATAGTTGCTCCTGGTTAACACCAATTTCCTAGAGTTCTTTGACTATCTCTTTCCTTGATCTGTTTGTCAAACTGTCTTTGAATCTGCTTATGTTGAGTCTAGCTGTTAGTTTCCATGAATTCCCACTTTATCTTTCTATTGTATTCTAAATGCCTTGATCATTAATCAAATCCAATTAAATTTGGGACCCACTACACAGTTAAATTTTGAGGAAAGATTTCAAGATTTTTCTGATCTCAGGACGAAGATTACTTATTATTCTTTTTCTTTCTCTCTCTCTCTCTCTCTCTCTCTCTCTCTCTCTCTCTCTCTCTTCGGCTGTGTCTTTCTTGGTCCTCTGTATTAAAATTTTAGATGAGCTAGGGTTTAGCTTGTTGCTGTCAGAATTACTAGTCTCATCTTATGCTTACAACCAAAATCTCCACAGTTTCAATAGCACTTTTGGGTGTAAACTTCTTATACTCTTTATCATGCAAAGTAATATACCTTGAGATATCTTAGGAACACCCTGTCTTAAGACTTAACTTTCCTCCTGGGAAAAACTCACATGCCACTGATCCAAAATTCAGGTCAGGGACAGCAGTCCACTTCAGGATACAGTTGTGTAGTGGGGACCTACATACAGGCAGGGGACTCTGACCCTAGCTTGCCACTACTGCATGGAACTTTTAACCCATAAGCAGACTGAGACTGGGACCATTAGGGTCCCAGTCTTTGGGACCAACAATATCTTAGGTCAAGTTTCTAACCCACAAGAAGTGCGTGGCTAGAGGAAGAAAACCCCAGACCTGCAGTTACTCTTGACTGGAAGGGAACTTTTATAGCACAGAGCTGAGAAAGATGAGAAACAGAGATGGTTGCCACTCCAGGGAACAATATACAACCATAGCCTGGGAGCTGGGAGGAGATGGGAGTCCTGTGTTCATAGTTCCACCTGGTCAAGATAGAGCACTTACTATGATGACCTGAGTAGAGGAGGTGGGTGGAATCCAATTGCAGACTCAATATTTTTAACTAAGATATGCTAAACTTGTTGGGTAAATATTTCTTCATTTGTCATATGATGAGACAGTTTTCAAAAGCTTTAAACCATTGTTTATGTTTTGTTAGTACATTTGTTTTTATAATTTTAACTAGCAGGATGGTTTCACTCTGCCATTCTAGAAGTCATTTTCCTAAATCATTCTTATTCTCATATTGTTATACATATTCTTAAATCTTCATGCATCTCATGTGATTATGTTTGATCCTTTTCTGTTTTATTTTCTCTATATTCACCATCTGCATAGAGATAACTCAGTTTCTCTTGGTTCCAATATGGAACAGAAACTCAACTGTATCTGCTCATGGACACCAACAAGGTATTCAAACTCAATATTCCCTAAATAATTTGTCATATTTTCTCAAATATACCCAATTTCTTATTCCCCAGCATAATTGAAGAGAAAATGGAATTGCTTTATTTTAGCTTGAAATTTTGGACAATTCTTGAATTTAATTCCGAAATTCATCACAGCAATAGTTTCTTCTCCATTCCCAGTATCCACATGGTCACCATTTAATCTGAAATGCATTGCCAGGTGCAGAGATGGTGCATGCCTGTAATCCCAGTAGCTCAGGAGGCTGAGGCAGGAGGATCACAAGTTCAAAGCAAGCCTCAGTAACTTAGTGAAGCCCTGAGCATCTTAGCAAGACCCTGTCTTAAAATATAAAATCAAAAGGACTGGAGATGTGACTCAATGGTTAAACATCCCTGGTTTCAATTCCTGGACCCCGAAATAAATAAATAAATAAAAATAATCTGAGATACATTGCCTCTGCACCATACTCATGACTCTGTTCTGATGAAAGCCTCAATACAGGAAATCATAAAAACGATTGATTTTAGACATTCCAACAGTTTGTTCCATGTGATACACCCCGCTTATCCATAGCTTATCTAAACACAAATCAAGATCTTCCTCAAATTCAAGTTAAGCATATGAGAAAATATTTTTGCTAATTTAAATTTATTTTAAGTGAAACATAAAAATACAAAAATGTTTATTTATTTATGGAGTACCATGTGATTTTGATACATGCATACATTGAATACTGCATAAATCAGGTTATAGTCTATCTGTATCTGTCTACTCATACAGATATTTCTTCATGTGAAAACATTCAAAATTCTTTTGTCTGTATTTTTGAAACATATGGTCATGATTATGTATAGTCACCCTACTGTGCAATAGTACTCCAGAACTTCTTGCACCTAACTATAGCTTAATATCCATTCATTAACATTTTCCCTGGCCTCTCTCCCTTCCTATGGAGAGCTCTCCTTGCACTGCAGATCTCTGTTTGTTATCTGAAGACCAGTGACCAATTGGATCCTTTCTCAGGAAAATGGGAGTAAAATATGCAATGTACTGCTTGGCATAAGAGATTTATATTCTTGATTTGATGACCAATTTCCACTTATACACTGCACTATTGCCAGAAAATTATGTCTATAAATCTGATCAGTTGAACTATTGCTTATAAACTTTCAGGGATGTTTTATGACATAAAAATATGGTACACCTGATACCAAAATATTGCTCACTTCAATAAACACAAATGACCCTGATTTTATTTTTTTATTTACTTATTTCTTTTTTGTGGTACTGGGTATGCCACCATGGATTCTGTACTACTGAGGGCCTTGAGAGACATTCTGACCCACTTGGTTGCCCAGGCTGGCAATTTGTGATCCTCCTGCATTAACCTCTTGTGTAAATGGAATTATGGGCATTCAGTACTACATCTGGCTCTCATTCACTTATTTATAATAATATAACAGTTCTGTATGGAGAAGTTGTTATTACAAATGAATGGTTCTTTATTTTTACAATGGGATTTGAATTTTAATGTCAAATTTTATGATTCTTTAAAGACACAAGAATATCTCTTTATAAAATATAGTGTATCAGATTTACCAGGACAAATAACATTATGATCTGAGAAATGGAGCTGGCTATAAAATCAGTTGTATAAAACAATTAAGTAAAGGTTGTAACAACCTATGGTGACAGAGCATGCCACCAGGAGCTGAAGAATAGGTATCCTATATGTTTAATTATTGAAAATAGTTAACTTAATTATCAATACTTACATTGGTGGTGTCTGAATATAAATTTTATTTAATTATATGAAATATTTAGTCATTTACTTGACTTTTAAGTGTAAGGAAAAACATTTTTATTTTCAGTTCAAATGAAAAGCCTAACTGACATAAAGGAAATTCTTATGGCAGCTTAATAACATTTATATCTCTGGGAAGATAACAGAAATTGTCATTTCAGTGTTTACTTTAACAGACTGAAAGCCTTATGATTGCCTCCACTTTCACAACATGTTCAGTATATTTCAGTCATCAATTTGTGCCTTTGTAATTGTATTCTAAATTTATTATTATGAAGTTTTCCTTCTTTTGGAATCCAATCTTGGGCACTAGAGTGAAAGTTGATTAATTAGAATTCAATCAAAAATACATTTGAGACAACTATCCTTCTGGAAATTGATAAAGCAGGGATTAGAAAATGTGCTTCAATAGAAGACCATGTTGTTTACTACAGATGCTTACTGAGTTTGATATTATAGAGGCAACTTACCTTTCATGACATACCTCCAACCAAATACTTTTAATGGTATTGTGTTGGAAGTGTGCCATTTCATTAATGAAATCAGTTAGGCAGAAATTCCTGAAAGCTGCACTATACTTAGAATGGTAATCTCTTGTACGAAGTATCAATTCTACAATTTACTTTCCATAGAATATAGTGATGATTTTGAAAAAAGAGAGAGAGAGAGAGAGCACAAAACATTACAGTAATTGAGTAATATAAGTTATACTTCTAGGCCTAAGACATTAAGGAAAATATTATATCTCAAGTCATTCATTTGATGTTATTGGAAATAATTTATATTTGATCTCCCTCAAATCCATGAGAAAGACACTGTTTTGAAATAATAAAAACAAGAAATGATCACAGCATGAATTGCATTTTTATATGTTTGTACTTTAGTTCAAGTCAGATTTTTAATCTATTATTGGAAAGATAAAATACCACCAAAGGAAACTAATGGCCTGAGAATAAGAAACAAGGTGGCTATAGAAGTCATTGTGCTTCACAGTAAAAGACTGAATTTGCACATTCCCCATTCCCCAGAGCCGCAGAGTTAACTCCTTACCAGTGCCACAGGGCAATCATCCTACGCCTTCATTTCACTATAATAAAATTGTCTTAGGAATGAAATTGAAAATTAAGATATAAATGTTTAGCAGGGAATATATATGTATATTTTGTATCAGGAATTAAACTCAGGGTTGCTCAACCACTGTGCCTCAACCACTGAACCATATCCTTAGTCCTAAGTTTTTTGTTTTGTTTTTTTTAATTTTGAGACTGGGTCTTGCTTAGTTGTTTAGGGCCTTGCTTAATTGCTGAGGCTGGCTTTGAACCTCATGCCTCAGCCTCTTGAGCTGCTGGGATTTCAGGTATGTGCCACTACATAGCTAGTTGGAAATATTCTTTGAATACTTTAGGGAGGATTCAAAGAAATGGGAGAATAGTAATTCTGTCTCTTTTCTAATGATCTCTGCAAACCATTTAAATCATTAAGACAACTAAACAGAGAATATAATTCAAGCCATGCCTTTGGACACTGCTGCCTGCTGTGACTTAATGGGAGCAGGGGCTGAGGGGAGGGGCGAGGCTTAGGGTTGCTTTTCTATTGTCTTATTGTGTTAATCTTCATCAGGTAAGTTAGGGACAGAGAGAGCAAGAACCGTGACTTATTGGATGGTTAGGCACTAAATGCTCTTACACATGTTATCCCATTTGGTTACTTAAGTTCATGTATCTCATAAAAGTCTTAAAAATAAAAGGCAAATAAGATAATTTATAAGGCAAGTATATATTCAAGAGAAAAAGCAAAATGATTCTTCAAATATATAAAATTCACATTCATTATAGTAAAGACTGAATTTGAACTTTTAAAACTCAGAATAAATGGTATCAACTGTGAGAAGTCACAGTAAATGTATAATTTTATAAAGAGGATATTTGAATTTTGAAAAAGGTAAAAAAAATATTTTTTTTCAAATTATCTGAAATTTACTTGATGTAAGGGATAGATAACTATCCCTTAACAAAGATTAATCAGAAAGTTCCTAAGTTAAATTTATTCCCTTGTCTGTTATACTTGAGTTCCCATAAAATATAATTATCCATCAAAGACAAGTTGCCAAGCCTCAAAGTGAGGACAGAATTGTGAAGACACTTGAGGTTTTATGGTCCGTGAAACCAATATGGTATAAATCCTCCTCTTCCAGCATCATCCCTTGGTTAAACAGAGAGGAACCTGTATTTATAAAGCAACAGTGGACTAACTTCAGACAGCATTATGGCCTTTGAAAAACTACATTAAAAGTACACACTATGCATACAGTTTAATGCTTTCTTAAATAAGTACCTTTCTGACTCTACTGAATGGAATTACATTAATTAAACTGTATTTTCCTTCTCTTATGAATTAACAATAACTGTAAAGTATTCTGTGAATATTTTCTGTGAATAATTATAGGAAATATGTAGACATAAGCATTACCTCAACAAGAACCATTTGAACATTTTTATAAAGATAAAATTAGGAATTATCTAAACTAGACTAGATTAAACCATCTAATTCTTTAAGAAACTGAAACAACCAGGACAAAGTGCACATAATTTCTTATCTAGAAACACACACTGTGTAGGAGAAATATAGAGATATAGAGAGAGTATTTTGCACTCTATGTTGTATGTGTCTGTATTTATACTTTCAACATTTTTCAGCTATCAGAATTTCTTGTATATTTTTCTGATTCCCAGAGCTTCATACAGTGCCTAGCAAATGGCAAGTATGCAATAAATATTTTCTGAATGAACGAAAGTCACTTGAACTCCCCAAATATTTCAAACTCTCAAAATGAAAGAAACAAATACCACCATGTTAAGCAGTTGAATGCCAATGAGGACTTGAGTATTTTTTTTCCTGCTTATACATATTATAACTGATCAAAACTTGTCATTTTGATTGTATACCTTTCCAGAACTTAAATGTAGTTTTTCTGTTAGATATCATGTGGAACTGAAAGGATCATATTCAAAGAAGACATAAGACATTGATTGGACCAAAGTGTTTTCAGACCCATACTTTCTTTAAAGACTTCTATTTTAAAGCTATTGTTTTCTCTGTCAATGATATTATCTATTAGTTATTTAGTTTAACAAAAACCTGTAGTGAAAATATTAATGCTATCCCCAATGAAAAAGACACAATTAAGATAAAGATATTCTGAAGATTTCCAATTTCCAATATTTTTATTTCACTATACTGATTGACTATGATGATTTTTTAAGGAACTTATATATTTTGAATCCCAAAGAGTCAAAGAGTGTTAAATTTATTTAATTTCCTCCTTGGAAACAAAATATTTTCATTCAGTTTTAAGGAAAATGGAAACATTTTATGTACATAAAGCTATTACTTCAATTATTACTGATAACCTCAAAATAGTGAACCCATTGAGTTAAATTCATTTACTATAATGGGATGTAGTTATGAAGTAACTGCATTCTCTATTCCTAGATTCCATTTAACATAGTTGGTGACAGACATGTAACAGCAACCATAATGTAGTACAGACTTAAATAAATGAATTTGGTCCATCTTTTTACTCTATTCTAATCAAGAATGCCCTTAAAAATAATAGTGTGACACTATACCAGACTAGTCATAGCATTCAGACTCTTCATCATTCCAATCTAGCCTGCCTCCAAGATAAACACAATGACTTTCATGGTCTAGCAAAGTAATGGGTGAAGTTTCTGAGCCTGAAGTCCTCTGAAAATCAGGTTCTGTATTTGCACTTGTGTTATTTGGTTCCTTTAATTACACAGTTTCTACTAAGGTCTCTGGGGCTAGTTTACTTGTTCCTCCTTTTCTTTCCTTTATGGTTATTATTACTAAGTTTGCTTCCAATACTATTTTGGTTATAACCTACTTCCTCTTTTAACTCACAAGTCTTTCTTCTCAACAGATTAATCCCTAGCTTTCAGGAGACTCAATTCAATATTTACCAGAAACCTAGCAACACTGGCAATTATTTAGCTCCCTACAGACCACAGCATTGCTCTTAACTATATTCTGTGTGCATGAAGCTCAGGACAGACATAGGAGAATGGGAATTCATTCTTTTTACTGGAAAAACAGTTCTGTAAAAGATTTTATTTTCTGGGTTTCTTATTTTTCCAAATGAATTTCAAGATTGCTTTTCCTATTTCTATGAATAATGAGATTAGGATTTTACTAGAAATTGCATTAAATCTGTATAACACTTTTGGTAGTATGGCCATTTTGACAATATTAATTCTGCCTATCTGAGAACATGGGAGAAGTTTCTTTCCTTCTTCTAAGGTCTTCTTCAATTTCTTTCTATAGTGTTTTGTAGTTTTCATTGAAGAGATCTTTCACCTCTTATTACATTTATTCCCAAATATTTTACTTTTTGTGAGTTTATTGTGCATAGGGTTAGTTTTCCTAATTTCCCTTTCAGAGAATTCATCACTGATGCATAAAAATGCGTTTGATTTATGGGTGTTGATATATCCTGCTACTTTTCTGAATTCATTTACTAGCTCTAGAAGTTTCTGGTGGAATTTTTGGATCTTCAATATAGTTTATGTCATTGGCAAATACTGATAGTTTGAGTTCTTCTTTTCCTATTTGTATCCCTTTAATTTTTTGTTTGTTTAATTGCTGTGGCAAAAGTTTCTAGGACTATGTGGAAAAGAAATGGTGAAAGAGGGCATCCCTGTCTTGTTCCAGTATTTAGAGGGAATGCTTTCAATTTTTTATCCATTTATAATGATGTTGGCATTGGGATTAGCATAGATAACTTTTACAAAGTTAAGGTATATTCCTATTATCCCTAGGTTTTCTAGTGTTTTGAACATGAAGGGGTGCTGTATTTTGTCAAAGACTTTTTCTGCATCTATTAGGTGATCATATGATTCTTATCTTTAAGTCTATTGATGTGATGAATTACTTTTATTGATTTCCATATGTTGAACAAATCTTGCATCCCTGAACTGAACCCCACTTGATCATTTTGCAGTATTTTTAAAATATGTTTAGTCCTTAGCAAGAAGAATGAATCAAGAGGGATCACAATACCAGATCTTAAACTATTACAGAACTATAGTAACAAAAATGGCATGGTATTGACATCAAAATAGATATGTAGATAGACCAATGGTACAGAACAGAAAACACAGAGACAAACCCACATAAATACGGTTATCTCAACTAGACAAAGCCACCAAAAATATACATCAAAGAAAAGACCACCTTTCAACAAATGGTGCTGGGAAACTGGAAATCCATATGTAGCAAAATGAAATCAAATGCCTATCTCTCACCCTGCACAAAACTCAACTCAAAGTGGATAATGGACCTAGGAATTAGACCAGAGATCCTGTGACTTTTAGAAGAAGTAGGTCCAAATAATCATGTTGGTTTTGGACTGGACTTCCTTAACATGACTCCTAAAGCACAAGAAATAAACAAGAATCAATAAATGGGATGGATTCAAACTAAAAATCTTCTTCTCAGCAAAGGAAATAATAATGTGAAGAGAGAGCCTACAGAATGGGAGAAAATCTTTACCACACACACATTAAATAGAGCACTCATCTCCAGGATATATAATGAACTCAAAAAATTTAATGCCAAAATAAATAACCTAATCAATAATAGAACTGAATAGACACTTTTCAGAAGAAGATATCAATCAACAAATATATGAAAAAATGTTCAACATCTCTAGCAATAAGAGAAATTCAAGTCAAAACTATTCTAAGATTTCATCTCATTCCAGTCAGAATGGCAATTATGAAGAATACAGGCAACAATAAGTGTTGGTAAGGATGTGGGGGAAAAGGTACACTCATACATTGCTGGTGGAACTGCGAATTTGTGCAACCACTATGGAAAGCAATGTAGTGATTCATTAGAAAACTTGGAATGGAACCACTCCTCAGTCTATACCCAAAGGACTTCAAATCAGCATACTATAGTGGCACAGTCACATAAATGTGTATAGCAGCTCAATTCACAATAGCTAAACTATGGAACCAATCTAGATGCCTTTCAACAGATGAATGGATAAAGAAAATGTGGTTGATATACACAATGGAATATTACTCAGCCTTCAAGAAGAATGAAGTTATAGCATTTGCAGGTACATGAAGTTGGATAATATCATGCTAAGAGAAATCAGCCATTCCCCCCCAAAAAAAGTCAAATGGTTTCTCTGATATGTGGATGTTGATCCATAGTGGGGGGGGGTTGGAAGGAATGGAGGAATTTTGGATTGGGCAGAGAAGTGAGGGGAGGGGAGGGGGTATAGGGGTGGAAAGGATGGTAGAATGAGATGGACATTATCACCCTGTGTACATGTATGATTGCATGAACATTGTGACTCTGCATCATGTACAGTCAGAGAAATGAGAAGCTGTGCTCCACTTGATAACATTGAGTTGAAATGCATTCTGCTCTTGTGTATAACTAATTAGAACAAATAAAAAAAAGATTTTATTTTCAAATAAGAATGAGATAAAAACATCCACAGAAATAATAAGAGTTTATAGTTTGTGACTAAATCTTTGCCAAAAGTTAAACATAATGTATGTAAATGTTTAGGAACACATTTTGCTAAAGAATGCTTTTTTATTATTTATAATTTCTCAGAACAAACTATAGAGGCACATTATGCAAAAGTTCCTAAAATTAACTTTTATTTCAACCATCCTGAGGTATAATTAATAGCGTCTGAACATAAATTATAATACCCCAGTATAATTTATAATTTTTTGGAAATATTTCAGAGTGCATGCTGTGCTGCATTGAGTCCACACTGCTGGGCAAGAGAAAGGGAGAAAAACCATGGACCAGGAACTCAAGTGGAGAGAAGGACAGCATGGAGCCCTGGGGGCGGGATGATGGAAGAATTACTGAAGATAGAAGTTGAGGGGTTCAGTCTTTTAAGCCTGAACACATGTTTAAATCAGAAAAGCAAAGGACTCCGTCTGCAGGAGCTTTAGCAATAAAGAGCATTTCAGAACGACTGGAATATGGATGTGCACAGAACAGTTGCTGGCCCAAAGAATGTTAGGAAGTTTAATTAATACAAAGATGTATCAAAAGGAAAAAAAATTCCATAGAGTCAGAGAATAGAATTGCCAGGAGCTTGCTCGGGAAGGGTGCAGGGAATGTTATTTAATGGATGCCGTTTTACAAGATAAAAAGGTCCTGGAGTTTTATCACACGATATGAATATACTTAACACTACTAAAATGAACATTTAAGTATACTTAAAATATTTAAGATGGTTTATTCTATGTTATGCTATTTTATCACAATTAAAAATAAAAATAAGTCAGGTATGGTAGTTCATGCCTGCAATCCCAGTGATTCAGGAGGCTGAGATAGGAGAATCACAAATCGGAGGCCAACCTCAGCAACTTTGTTAGACTCTCAGAAACTCAATGACATCCTGTCTCAAAATTAAATTAAATTAAATTAAATATTAAAGATCTGGGAAAGTAGCAAGTAGTAAGGCAGCCCTGGGTTCAATCCCTAGTACCACAAAAAATAAATAAATAAATAAATAAATAAATAAATAAATAAATAAATAACTGGCATTTTTTAGATGTGACATGGTGCTCACAGATCAACAGCAAAGAAAAATACAAATTTATGATAATTAGAAAATATAGATCCAAAATACATTCGTCTAAACAACTGGAAGAAAAAATCAAAAGAAGTCCTTATTTTGTATGTGTTTTTCCCCTTTGCTTGCTCTACTCTTATTCTTGCATTTTGAAGAGACTCATGTATAGCCTCCTTTTTACCCTGACAAGGAGAAATATGCCTGCCCAAAATATTCGGTGAATGTGATGACTTCTATATGGGCACAGTGATTGTTTTCAATAGCATTTTACCAGGATAGAATTTTCCCCCACAGAAATAATCTGAAGATATAAATAACCGTGTGCATCTGCCTGGCTGTCTCTCTTCAGGCACACACACACTAACAGAGAGAGAGAAAGCTATAAATAACTCACTCATATCCTACTTGAACACTCCTAAGGTATGAATAGCAAAGCTGCACAGCTCCTCCCATTGACTGCCAACATGCACTGAGCAGCCTCCATGGGCACCCAACAAAGAGCGTACAGTCTTGAGAGACTGGCCATTACCCCACAATGCAATAGCCATGGAACACCAGGATAAGTAAAATGCCGAGTCTCCAACCAGACCAAGTCAGGAACTAGAGAATGAGGAAGTCTGAGATGGCAGGTGCACAGATGGAAGGAGGGGCAGGTTGGGAGAACAAAAGTTAGGTAGGAGGGGCAAGATATGAAAGCACCTTTGACCAAATGAAAGTCCTACATAAAAGACAGCACTTAGCCCTGCACAGTGGCCCACACTTGTAATCTCAGCAACTCAGGAAGCTGAGGCAGTAGGATCACAATTTTGAAGTCAGTCTTAACAACTTAGTAAGACCCTATCTCAAAGTGAAAAAATTAGAAATGACGGGAGATGTAGCTCAGTGGTAAAGCACCTTGGGTTCAATTCCCAGTACTAATTTAAAAAAAAAAAAAGAGGATGAGTGTTATGGTTTGGATATGAGGTATCCCCCAAAAGCTCCCGTCAATGCAGGAACATTCAGAGGTAAAATTATTGCGTTTTGAGAACTGTAACCTAGTAAATCCATCTTAGTTTAAATGGGCTGACTGGATGGTACCTGTAAGCAGGTGGGGAGTGGCTGGAGAAGGGGGGTATGCCCTGGGTGGGTGCAGCTTCCCTGCAGCCCCTTCCCTCTTTCTCTCACTCTTGCTTCCTGCCCTGCCCTGAAATGAGCAGCTTTTCCCTGAGTGCCCTTCTTCCATGATTTTCTGTCTCAACTTGGACCCAGATCCATGAAATCAGTCATCTATGGGCTGAGACCTCTGACACTGTTAGCCCCAAATAAGCTTTTCCTCCTCTAAGTTGTTCTTGTCAGGTATTTTGGTCACAATGATGGAAAGCTGACTAAAACAAGACTTTGGGGATAGAGGTGACTCAGGCATTCCTAAGAGTTTCTTTGTAACTGCAGGAGAGACTCATCTCTACACAAACACAGGTACGAAACCAAAGAGCCAGTTGTTTTAAGTTCTCTTCTTATCCTAGCATTTTTTCACCTTGCAAAAAGAGGAAGAGATTTGAAGAAATGATTGAGGTACATACAAAGAACATAGGCATTTGCTGAAGTGGTCTGGCAGGCACTGTACAGAGCATCTTACAAATATTAACATAAATGATCCTCCAGCATCTGTGTGACGTTGTGTATTATTGTGTCCCATTGTGAAGATACAGAAATTAAGCCTGCCTGGCAGGAGTTCACCTGTATGAGGTCACAACACTTGTAAGAAAATTTAGGACCTACTAACTCCAAAGCAGAGTTCTTTTCATTCTGCCTCTCTGTCAGAGGCTATATTTATTTTCTTGTCTTCTAACATTATCTTTTAATAGACCTTGCTATGAATTCTTCATCTTTCATTCTTGTACCTATGACATAATCACAGTGGGAAAGAAAAGCATAATTCAGGGTTAAATTTGGAAGGATTAGTGTCACAGGGAGTCTTCATAGGTGTGATCTCAACAGTCACATATTGGGACACTCTTCTGCCTTTATGAGAACTCTGGTCTGTAAGAAATTGACCATCCTTTAGGGAAAACAACTGGAAGAGAAGCACATTCACCCATAAGCCATGCACTGCACAGACAAACAACGTATCTAATTATGCTCCAAGAGAAGTCTCAACAGCTGGGGATGAAAGGAACAGTGAGATGTCAGGAGCCATATAGGTTATGTATGAAAGTCACCCAAAGGAGAGAGTGACAGAGAAACGGCTGTGGTGGAGATAGAGACAATAGTGAAGATAAAAATCCACCAGGCTTCGCATATTCTTTTGTCTTTCTTTGAGGAAAGGTAATGAATCCCTAACAGGATCCTCATGAGTATATTTACTATCAGGGAGACTTTCCCAGACCATGAAAGTTCTGTTGTCCTTGTTGATTTCCTATTTAACTTCTCTTTGGAAAAAAAAATCTAATTTAAAACTATCAAGATTATCATTGAATATAAAAAGATGAGATCTAACTAGTAAGAGCACTCCTCAGGGTATCAGAAACATTGTATTCTATTTTGCTTGTGCACTGTTGGCTACGTGACCTTGAACATGTCCCATAAGCTCTCTGATCTTGCAAACTCTAAGGAGGATTGGATTAAATGAACTTAAAGAAACTTCCTGGCTTCAAATGATGGGTTCTATATCTTTTTCCTTTTTCCTGTCCTGTCCACGAGGTAAACTGTTTTGTGACCTGCTGCATGCCACGATATGCCTCCTCATCAGAGGCCCAAAATCAAAAGAACCAATTTATCATGGATTCAAACCTCCAGAATTGTGAGCCAGATAATCTTTCCTTTATAAGACTGACTATCTCAGGTATCTGTTACAGTAACAGAAAGTCGACTAACACAGGAAGGAGTAATCTATATTAAAAGTGATAATGATAAAACACACAGTCCATACATTTCTTAATTGCCTTGTTTGATTTTTTTCATTTAGGAACAAAAGAATCTAAATTATTTATGATTATATACAAGGACTTAAACATTTTATATTATTATGCCCATTTGTGCTTTTTTTTATTCTGATTATAGTCGCTAAGAGGATGTGGAGTTCATCCTTACTTTATCTTCTAGAGCACATGGCTAACCTGTCTACTTCTCACCTACCTTCCCCATGAGGTCTTTCTGCTCTTTGAATGGAGTAGGTTGGAATGACTGTGCCTTTGCACACTTCATTATTAAATCAAGTAATCAAACTCCAAATGCATCCACTTTTCTTTAGTAGTACTTCCTGCTGCCAATATCTGTCTCATGGTCACTGGGACAAACCCAATACACTCTGAGTTTCCTTCCTCTATCTATAATCCTTTTTGTACAAAATAGCTAGACAGAGCTCTTAAGAACAAAAGAAATCATGCCATTTAATCTTGCTTAAAATTTACTTCTTAGACAAAATTTAAGTACAATTTCTTTCCTTGGCTTTAATTCTTCCTAGCACAGTCAGGATCCAGCAGGGCTTTCTCCTCTCAGGACCTCTCAACCACAGACTCTCTCCCACCATAGCACCTCTTCTCTGCTTGTGGAATCCTCTTCCTAATTCTCAGAAGTTGACTTTGTTCTGTCAATTTCATCTCAGTTTACAATTTACGTTCTCAGAGAGAGCATCCATGGACAAATTTAAGCCATTTTTCCTGACATTTTAATATTCTCCATATAACATTCATGAGTCTATTTTTCTGTTTATTTCCTGTTCCTCCAATCTACCAAACACACACATACACACAGATCTAAGATTTATAAGAAACTGTCTGATTTACTCATTCCCCTGACCTAGCACATATATATATGGTAGATAAATATAAAAATGCAAAAACGCAGAGACTAAGTGGTTGTGACCCAATCTTACCTGACTGTATCAGGGTTACTTAACTAAAATAATTTTATATAAACATCACCATAAAAGGAAAAAAAAAAAAAACTTCTCTTCCAATTTCTGTCTATTTTCTACATAAATACTCACACACTGAGTGTTCAAAGAAGACCTTGCTTTTCTCAATATAAAGACATAAAACCTAATTAAATTTGCCACTGATTGCAAGGTACATTTGGATGAATCATTGCTCTGTAGTAAATTAGGATGTGCATCTTGAAAATTAATAATAGCTGTCAAGGATAGTAGGTTTCCTTTCCAATTCTATCTTTAATCTAATTTTTGAAATAGAAATAAGAATGAAAATCTCAGGGAGAAATGATAGATTATAAAAAAGCTGTTAATTGAAAAATAAATGAAACTCAGGCCCATGTATCATCATCAACATGAACTAGAATAAATAAGTACAAAAGAAGAAATGCTAAAAGAAAGCCAATATACTACAAATTCTCAACACTATATATTTATCACAAAGACAAAAACTATTCAAATTGTATGTCAACCAATGGAGACTTTACTCATATTAATAGGCTCTTGTAAGTATTGCAGGCATGAAGCCATGTTTTAAAACAGAGCTTGCCTCAAACTGAAAGTAATGGGTCCCTTCTGGTAGACTACCTGTGATTTATGTGCATAGAAAAGCTGTCTGTTATGGTTATTGGAGGGCTATCTTGCAAGGCCTGTGAACGCCAAACGCATTCAGATCTGCCTCAACAACTCTCATCCTGAAAACAGTAATAAGAAAATCCATTTTCAGAGATTGTGGAGACATGTGCCAACTCTACAACCCAACACAGTTAGAAAGATCTCGAAGGCAAATGTCGCTGTGCATTTCTTTGACTTTACTTTTCTTCTTATCTTTTATTGGTGGGAAGAGAATTGAATCCAAGGACTCTCACACATGTTAACGCAAGGGCTCTACCACATCCCCAGACCTTTGGTGTGCATTTTATGACTGTTAATTGAGATCCATCCTCCCTGAAGAGTTTGGGAGATTTAATTAAATACCTTTATATATAATGTTAACATAACACAAGCATATGTAAGAACTAAGTTGGGAAATTTTTTTTCTTTGTTTTCTGGTTCTAGGGATTTGAACTCAGGGGAGCACTAACAGTGAATTATATCCCTACCCTTTATTATTATTATTATTATTATTATTATATCATTATTATTTTGGTGGTGGGGATTGAGCCAAGGGCCCTGTGCTTGTAAGGCAAGCACTCTACCAATGAATCTATATCTCAACACCTCACCCTTTTTATTATTTGAGGCAAGGTCTTGCTGTATTTTTGCTTAGGCTCACCTCAAACTTGCAGTCATCCTGCCTTATTCTCCCACCTAATCCTCCCAAGTAACTGAAATTACAGGCGGTGAACTACCATGTTCAGTTAATTTGAGGAATCTTAATTTGAAATTCCAAGATATTTCATAAATCCTTTTATCCAACACTACCCATAAGTAAAGAAGAATTAAAATATCTCTGAATATTATTGAAAAGTCTCAACAGTTGAGGTGACTATGAATTAAGATATTCTAAAGATTGTGTTTGCAGCTATAGTTAGCAGAAGAATCTTTCAATTTTATTTCACCAAGTATGTCTTTAAATGCACAGCCCTTGAAAATCTCAAAATCAACTGTGGAGGGGACAGGCTTTCTGACTCAGAAGAGTGCATAATGCTTGTCTTCTGGCTGTGACAGGTGTTCCAAGGAGTTTTGTCAGAACACTATGTGTTGTATCTGCTCATTTTTTTAGTTTCTCCCTGCATTTAGCATGCCAAAGTCACTGAGAAGGCCTACTATCAAGAGATGTAGGTCTAATTGTGTTTAGCATACATTTTTCTAAATTAAATGTTTACAAAATTTTATGTCGTAATATATATCAACATACATGGAACTCTCATTTCCAGAATACGTTCTGGATAACTTCCTCAAAAATGTATTATTACTGATGTACTTTTTCCTTAAAATATCTTACATTATTTTCAAGAGAAACATGGCATTTTATAGGCAAAAGTCCTTAAAATGATCTAGTTCAGAGTCTTCATTTACAGTTTATAAAAGGAACCATAAGGTTATGCCGCTTAAAAATTGCTGTTCTGACACAAAAAGAATGTGTTCTCTGAATTTTCAGGCCAGGCTTATCTTTTAAGCCAAATAAACAACAAGGACAACAACAACAAAATTACTTATGTACTCATCCTGAGAAGTGGTTGAAAGAGCAAGGAATTTAAGATCAAAACACTTGAGGATAATTTTGCTACTTGTTAACAATATGTAGCTATGGAATGAAGTTATTTTAATCATGCCTTACCTGCTGCATCTCAAAGAATTTCAGAAATCCAAAGAAGGTAGTAAAATACAACAAAAATATTCAGTATATCACGGAGAGTTAGGTCACTGTTTGTGCTCTTTAATCGTTACATTTGAGGCTATTATTACATGAACTTACATTTTTCAAAGATCAAAAATCTAAGGTGGTTTTTGGTAATTAAATTATCAATCTATAGATTTTATGACTTGTTAATGGAATCTTCTGTACTAGTGAATAACAGAAAAAGACAGCAGGATGATTTGAAAATTTGAAGGTTACATTCATTTGTTTTGGAAAAACAAAAAACTTAGTATAAAAATAAAGCAAGTATAAAAAATCTAAAGTAGTGCATAATCAATTAATTTAAAGCAAAAAAAAATGTCTAACAACAGGAAAATCAGGGTTTATAGTAAAATGTTAACATGATTCCCTCTTAAAAGGTAAGATTCTCTTATTTATTTAAGATAAACATAGAGGCTGGGTGCAGTGGTGCACTGCAATCCCAGTAGTTCAACAAGCTGAGGCAAGAGGATCGCGTGTGAGACCCTGTCTCTGAATAAAATGCACTCCTCGGTTTATAACCAAAGGACTTAAAATCAGCATACTACAGTGACACAGCCACATCAATGTTCATAGCAGCTCAGTTCACAATAGCTACACTATGGAACCAACCTAGGTGTCCTTCAACAGAAAAATGGATAAAGAAAATGTGGTATATGTACACAATGGAATATTACTCAATCATAAGAAGAATGAAATTCTGGTATTTGCTGGTAAATGGATGGGAGAGGAAAACATCATGCTAAGTGAAATAAGCCAATCCCAAAACAGTAAAGCCCAAATTTTTCCTCTGATAAGTGGATGCTGATCTACAGTGTGAGGTATATAGGGAAGAATAAAGGAACTTTGGATTATGCAGAGGGGAGTGAGGGGAAGAGTTGGGTGGCGGGAATGGGAAAGATGGTAGAATGAGACAGACATTATTACCTTATATACATGTATGAAAAAAAATTTAAAAAGATATTTATCGCTGTCAAAAAAGTTAATTAAAACCTTTTCAATACCACATATTACTTCACTAAAATTACTCTGAAATGTTCACATTTTTCCGGTTCCTAAATGAAATTGATGTGTACGTACTAAGAATAAATAAATAATAAAAAAATAAATAAAATGCAAGACAGGACTGGGGATGTGGCTCAGTGGTTGAGTGCCCCCAAGTTCAATCCTTGGTACCCAAAAGAAAACATAGACCCTACTGCAGTGCTACCATAACTGTAGAATTATTGTTTTGCTGAAATGAAATTTTATGTAGGTTATCAAATGGGGTCAGAATTTTCATTGTTGTTTGTATTTTTATTTTCTCCAGTTATTTCTTTTCTTGACCTCTGCATCTCTAATTTTACTCTTCAGTTTAAGTTCAACTGATTTGATCTAGGCTCAATAATTTGTCTCTAATATATACTTCTTTTTATACATTTCTATATCTTGTTCAAATCATTTTCAATTCTTTAAGCTGCATTGGCATATATTTTATGAAAGCCAAGACTCACCAAATTGAAGTAAGGAATTTCATTTCATCTGGAACACAGCCAGACTCTTCTTTATCTGAACCCAGCTGAAGCTGAGTCCGTGATGCATTCAGAGTACCACGGGTTATCCCAGATTCCCTGTACCTTTAAGTCAACTTTGCTTAGACCTGGCATCACTTCCAAACCACAGCTGCCAACTGTTCAAGGTGGAAGAAAGGAGTCTCTAGTATTTAAAAATAAGCTGTTTGCCAGTCTCACTAGCTGCAGAATCTAGGGCAGCAGAATGTTCTCAAGAGACATGGGAGTTAGAACTACATAAGTTATAACTTTCTATGACCCTCAACTCAGGCAGGGATCTTATGGAATAAAGGGAAAAAAGATAGAATCTAATTATTTGACTTCCACAGGAGTCAAGGTTTATTTTTTCTAATGAAATGGTTTATTTGCTATTAATTATTTGGGAAGCTTCATGGGAGAAATGCTCATTCAGCACTGTATGTTTCCTGAGAATGGTGGACACTGCTCAGTCACTGAGTGCTGGATGAATGAATCAGAAAAAGTGTCACAAAGACATACACGCTTTTCTGAAAGGATGCAATATAACCCAACATATTCCAGTACATGTCTCTCTGGCACAAGGCCACTGGGCTAAGTGGTTGCTGAAGTGGTTTATTGGTGCCAACATTTGCCTGGTGATGGGTGATGGTGCAGAGCCTCTTACTTTCCATGCAGGCTCTGGGAGCACTTGCAAGAAAGTGAGATGCAGCAATGTTATTGGAGTTGTCAAATCACTGAAATCCTCTCATAGTCAGATGTCATCCAAATTAGAAGTTGCATCCTTCAATCCATTTCTGCTCTCTAATCATTCTAGCACTGGTCCAAGTGTTCCTTTGAATACGTATGTGGAATAGCAATTTGACAAAATAAATAATAAAGTAGAAGATGGTCTTGTCCCAGAAAGATTTAAAATACAAATTGCTCTATATACACCATCAAGAGTATCATGTCTCAGTAGGCATGCATACATCCATAGCAGCATTTAGAGCGTGGATGAGGAGAGATGGCAAAGTAACAACTGCTTTTCAATATCTCTAAACTTGGAATTTGCAACACTATGTTGGTTGTTTTGATAATATAGCTATTTCTCTCCCCATCCTAAGTACTATCATAACAGATGCAATTTCAAAAGTCAAATAAACTAAAATAAATTTGCTTTGGAAAATTTTCCTTAATTGTACAATACCCCATTAAATAATTTATGGTATCCATAGTGAAACAAATGCAAATTTACTTCTTTTAGTGCTTGTCACAAAGTTAAGGCTCATAGTCTATTAAAAGAAGAAAATTTTTAAAGTGGACTGAGTCTGTTGAAAAATTAGTTCATCATCTCATTAAAAACAAAAATAATCAGTATGGAAGACTTTAATTCCAATACATTATTTAACCTTAATGTGGACACACTGTCACCTGATTTGTTCACCATTCTGCACCAAATTCATTTCACACACAATTTTAACATCCATTTTCCAAAGCTCAGAAGTGTTCTTTCCTTCATTAAATTCCTCAACCCTCTTGAGTTAGCATTCAAGTCCTTCGAGTTTCGCACAAAGTCTGGATTTTGCTCTTCTGCTTCAGTACTGCCTATATATATATATATATATATATATTACATCACAATAAAATTTTTTTAACATTTTTTTTTATTTGTTGTTTTTAGATATGCATGATAGTAAGGTGTTTTGACATATTACACATACATGGAGTGCAAACCATTACAATTTTGATCCCATTTTTTGTGGTTGTGTTGTAGAGTTACTCTGGTCATGTATTCATGTTAGCAGAGGAAAGTTATGTCACTCATTCTACTGTTTCCTATTTCTATCTCCCTCCCTTTCCTTCACTCCCTTTTATTTAATCCAATGAACTTCTATACTTCCCCTCTCTACTCTTCCTTGTTATGGGTTAGCATCCACGTATCAGAGAGAACTTTAGGCTTTTGTTTTTTGAGACTGGCTTATTTCACTTAGCATGATAGTCTCTAGCTTCATCCATTTACTGATAAATGCCATAGTTTCATTCCTCTTTATGACTGAGTAATAGTCCACTGTGTATTTATATACCTCATTTTCTTTATCCGTTCTTCTGTTAAAGGGCACCTAGATTGGTTCCATAGCTTGGACATTGTGAATTTTGCTGTTGTGAATATTGATGTGGCTGCATCAGTATAGTAAGCTGATTTTAAGTCCTTTGGGTATAAGCCAAGGAGTGGGATAACAGGGTCAAATTGCGGTTCCATTCCAAGTTTTCTAAGGAATTTCCTACTGCTTTCCAGAGTAGTTGTACCAATTTGCAGTCTCACCAGCAATATATGTGAATATTTTTCCTCACATCCTCACCAACATTTACTGTTACTTGTATTCTTGATAATTGACACTCTGACTGGAATGAGATTGAATCTCAGTGTAGTTTCATTTCAGTAGAATAAAAACCAATTCAATGAAAAGTACACCACTTCCAGTATCCTGAATGCTCTTGTCTTACAGTTTTCTAGAACACTGAAACATAGCACATATGAATAATCATAATTGAATTAGAGGAATTATATGCTCTCTTAACTGTCTGAGAGCCTCTCTATTTAGCGGGGAAAACTTCCTTGTTCTTCCAGATCTGGATCAGTGTTATCTGAATCATGAAATTGTATCTGAGCCTCCACACTAGTTATTATCTTCTCCAAGAAGATACCTTCTGCTCATAATAACACAGGAATTTTATTATAAGTGCCCTCAGAGCAGGAATCATGTCTTATTTTCATATCCTTTTAGTCTTTCATCTAATAATTGGAATTTTTCCATTTTAGATCTTTTGAAAATTTGGCAACTAAACAATTAATAAGTTGCCCTATGCTGACTTACTGGGGTTGTGTGAATACTTTTGATTGTGTTCTGTATTGATACCTTTTGAGTCACAAGCAACAACAAAAAGAAACAAAAAATAAAATTAAAATTCTATTCTTGAGACAAAATATAGCATGACTTGGGAGAGGGACAGAATACTGAAATCCCAGAAGCCAACATATGATATTTTGTTAAAAGTCAAAGTCGTGGAATAATGTCAAATTGTCAATTTCAATGACGTATGTAGACAATGACTTTGGAAAAAGAAAAAACATAAAAGCAGAAAATTATTCATACTTTTCAGGTAAAAATCTTTGCTCCCATATGAAATGGTATGTGGAGACAAAAATATATACTGAGTAGTCACTACTGTATTTCTTTGCAGAGTAAACAAAAAATGTGCACCAGGGATAGAGGGGGCATTCTTGGACTTGAAGATAAATAGCACTCTTTGTTGTGTCACAGGATACACACAGGATAAAGACAAAGAGGAAGGAAATGCCCTCAATCTGTACATGCCTGGACAGTGCACACTCACTTCCTATGACTGGGGAGAAGGGTGTTGCAAAGACAGGTTATTTGATAATCATTATCTTAAACTACAAAGGTCAATAGTAAGATGAAATAAGACGTTCATCTTATTATTTGCTTAAAACCTTATGATTGCATGCCAACCTATAGGTTCTTTCTTCTTAATGGAACTTTTCACTACTTTAATCTCACTTTCAGTGGTAATTAACTCCTACCCGTCCTTACTACAAATATAAGACATGTTTCTGAGTAAGGGCTGTGCTCAGAACACCTGGCCATGTCTTGGTGTTGCTAGATTGAGAAAGGGTTAAAGATTACATTTACCAAACTATTCCACCCTACATTAACTTATTAGAACTTAAGTGAAATTCTACATGATATGATAAATTAACAAAAAATGAGAACAAAGAAATTGATGAAATCTTAAAATTTCCTCAGTTGAAAAATTTACATCACCACATGTATGCAATAAGCAATACTGTGTACCAAATAAGAAAGTGCAGATAGAGAAAACTTTATTCATTCACATCAAATAAACCAGTAAGACAAAACAAATGACTTATGTTGCATGGTCAAAAATCCCACAGTGCAAATGAATTGTCAGCTACCTGCATACACAGACTCTGCCTTTTGGGGGAAGTATAGAATAATCATTGAAGGCACAAAATCCAAAGCCAGATAGGCATTCTTCAAGTCCCTACTGTACAACCGCACTGAGACTTTGGGAAAGTTATTCAACCTCTCTCTATCTCTGTTTATTTGTGAGTGAAGTAAAAATCAGAAAAGGTCCAGCTTCTAGTAGTTGTCATGAGGATTTATAATTTGTTTAAGTACTTGGAACAATGTGTGGCCAAGAATGAGTGAGGAAGAATTAGCTATTATTATTATTGTTAATGATATTTCTAGATATTACTCTCCACAAATAAACAAGGCCCAGTAAATTTATTGACATTGTTTGCAGAAAGATTGAAATTTTTCTTGCTGGCAAATTTATGATGTTACACTAAATTTACATAAATCATAACACATCTATTCCATTGTAGTATAGTCATAAAATAATTATTTGTTGACCATTTAGTGTGGACTAGTCATGCCCACATAAGAAGCATGCCTAAATAGCAAAGAAAGCAACTGCATAACTCATCATTCTCTTTGTTTACCAAAAATTAATTGCCACTGGAATAATATGTATTGTCACTCAGCTGGATAAATATCAAAATGCTGATTCAAAAGACAAAATAATAAGATAAAAACATTGAGAAAAAGCCGGAATCCCCCTCTGTTTTAACAGCCATCCCTGAAAGAGTCAAAGGAATAATACACACTTTTCCCACCTGGTAAGAGGGAAGGAAGAAGCAAAGCAGCCATAACTAGGAATCTGTCAGAGTTCTCCAGAGAAGCAGAAAAACAGAATGCTTATACATATTTCTCTATCTACAATATAAATGTATATATGTATCTATATACATTTGTATACATGTATGCATATATGTATCTATTACCCATCCACCCATCTACTCAACTATCTGTATATAGAGATTGAGAGTGATTCTAAGGAATTGGTGTATGCAATTATAGATTTGGAGAATTCTAAAATCTTCAGGACAAGCTAGGGTGCGGGTGACACAAAGAAGTGATGCCACAGTTTGGGTCCAAAGGCATTCTGCTGCCAAAATTCCCTCCTCTTTGGGAGAAGTCAATTTTCTACTAATACTGTCCACTGATTAGAAAATCAGTGCCAATCTGCTTTATTCAAAGTCCACTAATTTAAATATTAATCTAATCTAAAAAGTTCATTCAAAGAAATGTAATATTTAACCAAGTATCCACATGCTATGGTTTAACCAAGTTGACACCTACTGCCTACTATGGACAAGGTATTGCATTTAACTTGGGTTGAGTCAAAAATAAATTCTGGGAATTTCACGGACTTGATTGAAGCCTTTTTTTATCATTTCAAATTCCAGAAATATGTTTTAAAAATCAGACATTACTGGGGAACCAAAGGAAAAACATCTTTCTATAATGAAAAGATTTATAAAGACATATTTGTCACATTGGTTATGAAAAACAGAAGAAAATGAATTCTTTGTGAGGTCCTATTTTAAAACGTTTTAGAACTAACTGAAAGAAACTGGGATCTATTCATAGCATTGCTACGTGCTTTTGACATGCTTAAATAGACATCCAAAGGAGTAATACAAAGAAGAGTGACTTATAGCAAAGGAAATCCCAATTTGCAAGCACTGGACCTGGATTCCATTGAGGTGACAGAGACAAGGGATATAGGCAATGCCTGTTTCATCAGAAAAGTTCCTCAAAAGGTAAAGAAGATGTATTGATGACCATTTAAAAAAATTTTTTGTAAAACACAATACAAAAAAAGAAACTCTATTGCATTGACATAAACCAAGTCTTTCAAACTATGACTCAAAAAATTAATAATATAGTGAAACAGCAGTATAAAAATGAACACTGAAAAGCTCAAGACATGAACCAAAGCAAAATTAACTCTGCCAAGATAAGAAATGGGCAAAGTGCCAAAAGGCACTTTCAAGTTTTAGTCTCCAATCTTATTTATTTGATTCCTGGCAGTGTTTGTAGTGAAATGCACATTCAGCATGTGCTGTGGGCAGAAGTATTGAGTTTTTGCTTCCTGGGGAAAAGAAAGCCAGGGAGATAAAAATGGTTAAGAATAAAGAGGGCTTCTTAATTTGAGGTTGGGTCATTTATTCATCCGTTTATCTTTTATTCACCCTTCACCCATTAATTCTTTTATCTATTTAGGTTTAATTTGCTAAAACTTTGGTAGGCACTGTCATGAAACTGGGAACACCATAGATCCTTGGATGTGCTTCCTTTTCTGGCCTAGACAGCCCCTACCCAGGGTCCCAGGAGCTCTGAATATACCCTTGTTCCTACCTGGATGTGCCTTTCTCTGCCATCACACACAGCCCAATTGGGCTGCCATTAGAGCCACTCCCTCAGCTCCTGAGAACCCCAGAATTTTCTACTTTCATCTAATTATTAAACATATCCTGTTCAGACATAGTCACAAGTGCCATCCTTACCCTGAAGTTCTCCCCTGCAGCAGCACTCCCATGGAGTTTATACCTTGACTGCAGCTTGCTAACCAGAGCCACAGGAACCAGAGGGAAAGTCAGTGAGTGGTTGCCTACTTTCCATCAGCATCTCTTTTCTTGTCATTTTCAAACTCACTAGTATACTATGGTAGAACCAATAGAAATGATGCTAGTTTTCCTGCAGTTGATACAAAATTAAGAGGTGACCTGATACTACTTAATCATGATATTCAAACAAATCATTGAATCATCCCAATTTTCTGTGTCCTCTTCCACTGAAAGGAGATGAGAAGCATTCCAGGCTCAGGAGTTGAATATGAGCCATGTGATGCTGTACAGAGGAGGCACTGCAACAGTTAGATAACTCAGCAGACACAATCAATGTGAACTGTCATTGTTCTCTTTCAAGTAGATTGATAATTTATAACAGAAAACCTGTTCCAAGGAATCCTGATAAAATATCATCATTATAACAGGTACAGTGATGGATGTCTTTAATCCCAGAGACTTGAGAGGCTGAGGAGGCTGAGGCAGGAGGATCACAAATTCTAGGCCAACCTCAGCAACTTAGCAAGGTACTCAATAACTGTCTCAAATAAAAAGGCTGGGGATGTGACTCAATGGGAAAGCACCTCTGGGTTTAATTCCTGGAAAAATTAATAGCAAAGATATAGGTATTTGACTGCAGGTTTTTCACTTAAAAAGATAACAATTACAAACACTTTCAACAACAACAGCAAAAAGAATAATATTGAAGAAATTATTCAGGATGGAAGAACTCTTATTTTTAAGGAATGATAACTAACCACAACAGGGATACATGTTTCTGCAGGTTAGAAAATATTGGCCATTCTGTTTCCCATAACTAAAACTTTCCCATTCACAGTGGAACCTGGGCCTTTGGAGGATAGGAGGATATGGACTTCAAACTGGGAGAAATATTTGTCTTTTTTTATTGTTGCTAAGATTGTTATATCTTAAATAATACAATATTTATATTAGTATAGCTTCAAACTGTTGCTGCCTGGCAAACAATGAGTACAAATTCCTTTAAAAAAACAACTCTAAAGGGGCAAAAAAAAAAAAAAAAAAAAAAAAAAGAGGCCAGCTGTGATTTTGAAGTACAGTCTGCAGAAAACAGTACCAGTACAGCCCTGCATAAATTAGCTTCACTCAAAACAGTAGGTCACTTCCTATTTCTCCAATTGTTCTATTCTTATCCAAACTAGCAGCTTACTGTCATTTCTGAGAAATGACAGTCCTGCTAAATGGAAAAATAATTTCCAATATAGTCTTCTAATAAAACTATATTCTTATACAAATAAAAGTCTCTCCTCTTCTGATAATTCCATTCCTGTAAAGGGTCCTGGCCATGTTCAGACTAGGGATTCCTCTACATTTCCTTAGTGGATGGAAAATTTCTGCTACTGCACTCAAGAGTGAAATAGGAAGGGGGGACACATGTGTTGCCTTTAATGGAGGGAAATGCAGTCCCTGAAAATCACAGAAGCCCTAAGTGGCAGAGCAGAGCTAGAACAAGACTTGGTTCTTTCTGAAGTTCTTTTCACATTGTGACTCTGTCTTTCCTACTCACATAAACATTGATATAGGTGAGCATCTTTCTGACAACAAGTGTCATTATTTATATGTGTATTCACCAAAGAACCTTGTGTTTTTTTCAATCATAGCACTTTATGGTTCAAAGGGTCTCTTGATGTGAATATATCCAGTGCTTCAAAGATAACATAACTTATGCTCTAAGGAAAAGATTGAATTTTTTTTCAAATCATATTTCTAATTGGATAAAAATATGATCCAGATCTATTTCAGAGTCAAATTTGTATATTATACTATAATGGCTAAAAAAGTGCAACTTAAGCTATGAAATTTAACCACCATCCACTTACTTGTTCGTTAATATTGTATTGTCTTGACTCCCTCATGAGTGTAGTTTCTTTTTCATTGCAAAATACACAAATTCAATCCATTATATATGTTACACTTAAACTTTACTAATTGAAATTAACAAAAGTCAACAAAATGTAAGTCATATTTGTTTTGGGACAATACTTGTAGGGAATGGCATCATTAACATGTACATATGAATATCGACTTCTAATATCTAACACACTGCAAACCCACACTTTTATTTTTCAGGATCAAATATCGTGCTTAAAAGTACAATTTTATGTAGGGACAGTTTAGAAAATAAATTAGTTCTCGAAAGAGGAATAATCATAAAAATTAAGTTCCTAGTTGTTCTGGTTCGAATATGAGGTGTCCCCCTAAAAGCTCCTGTTAATGCAGAAATATTCAGAAGTAAACTATTAGAGTATAAAAGCTATACCCTCATCAGTTCATCCTAGTTTGAATGAACTGACTGAGTGGTAACTGTAGGCAGGTGGGGCGTAACTGGAGAAGATGGGTCACTGGGGACATGCCCGGAAGGAAGGGTATGTCTTCCTTGTGGCTCCTCCCTCCCTCCCTCCCTTATTTCCTTCCTTCCTTCCCCACCTCTTTCTCTCCTTCCTGACCCCACCATGAGCTGAGTAGCTTTCCAACACAGTGCCATTTCCCCATGACGTGCTGCCTTACTGTTGGCCCAGAGTCACATAGTTGACCTTCTATAGACAAAGAGCTCTGATATTGGGAACCCTAATAAATTTTTCCTCCTCTAAGTTGTTCTTGTCAGGTATTTTGGACATAGTGATGCAAAATTGACTAAAATGCCAGGCAACTCATTAATCCCAGTTCAGTTCAAAGTGCACCAATGTATTTCTATAATGCACACAATGAATAACACACAACCTATTTCTCAATCAGGTTTTAACTGGTATCATAACTTTAAGCACCTGCAAGACATTACATAATTAACTACCTTTATGGGTTCTGGTTTTCTTATATAAAGCAATGAGGTTAAACATACTCATCCACTTAAACTGTTTAAGGATTCTTTTCTTAATTATTTTTTAAATTTTTACAGACTGCATTTTGATTCATTGTACACAAATGGGGTACATCTTTTCTTTAATTGAAGATGTACTTGCACTTTTATGAAGGCTGTAATCTGCTTGGGAGACCCACATGGAGAAATACTTCCCTAATTATGAGAATCATCTTTTTATACCATGACTAGTATTGGTTCACTTGTTACTGTATGCTGCACTGTTTTCACCTAAGGATTCACTTAAGAAGGTTTCAGAGTAGTAACTTTTTGGAGACTAAAGAAATGTTAACCAGCAAATTACCTATGTCAATCAATGTTGATCAATGTCATTTCACTCTCCATTCAGTCCCAAAGGATATCTTCCATGTCTCATTCCATTAGCAGATATGGGCCTCCATTCTGGAACTGGTTTTTTGTTTTGTTCCACAAAGGAATTAAAGTCTTAGTGTGTGATCCGTAGGCAGGGCCTCGTGTGCTCTGCAGATCACTGAAACCTGACCTGGAACCCTAGTGACTGGTTTCTGTCTCACCTCCCCATCTTTCAGAGTTGCCTCATGTATTTGAATCACTGACCTCTTACTAACACTAGAGAGTTAAATCTTCATGGAAAATCAGTTACTAAACATTAATCAGAACAAATTTTTCTTTCTAAGAGCAAGACTTCTAGTGTCATGTGCCACAGGTCCATGTTGTCTCCATAATCTTAAAATCATTTTCTCTTTCTGTCAAAGCTCCAAAATTCAACAAAGGTGCCAGAAGAACGTAATCAGTCAAGTAAGTAACCCTAGCCCAAACTTATGGGTGTTCTGAGTTTTATTTTATCTGCTGTCTTCTAGAACAAGTAATATGGACCAGAAAGCAGGGTTACTTTTGCCCTCTGGAAAACAATTTCTTTCCTGCTGACCTATCCTTCCTAAGCATTCTGCTAGCCTGTGACTCTCTGCAGTGTGTAGACACCAAAATCATGACACACTCACTCTTCTTCATGTAGTTAAGCCAACTCCAACTGCTCAAGGCTACTCTGAATAAAACATAGATGTAATGAAGAGAAAGAACATAAAGATAAATAGCAACCATAGTCAGTCACATTCACATTTTAAAAATGAATCGATCTCATTCTAAGAAAAAAATATACTACAGTTAGGACAGCCATAAGTAAAATCAGTTCAAGAAAACGGTATTTGTGATTTTGTTGTTCCCCATTCTTATTGCAAAACCTGTCTTCTAGAAATGCTAGAGGAGATACCCACACAGGTTTTCACAAGGCCCAAAGGATACACCACAGAGGGATGCAGAAGTGTCTTCTACTGGGATAAATTATTAACTAGTCTTTCAGGCTTAGCGTGTGCTGCCTTAAAGGTACTGAATTAATTTACTGACCCTGGCAACCACCTTCTGCTTTCTCTTTCTATAGGTACAGATTCCACATGTAAGAGTGAACCTGAAGTATATGACTTTCTATATCTGACCTAATAAAGCTGGGGAGCAGGGGATAAAATAAATTCTAAGAGAAAGAGAGAGAATGAATTAGCTGCGGCTTACCTAAATTAAGATCTATTTATACTACTTTTTGAGGTGCCATTTTGAATGCAATTATGGAGACAAATGTGTTTCTTATCAGAGTTACAGAGCTGCCCTGCACCCTGCACTGCTTGATTTTGTATGGACCATTTCATTTTTCTGCCACATCAAACTGAGCACCAACATTACTTTTAACAAATGTGGATAAGCTATGCTAAAACCCTATTTATAAAGTAGCAAAACAAAGTTGAAAATATAAGTTATTTGGAAAAAATCCATTTTCTCAGTAAGAATAGTTCAATCAAAGGACACTCGTTTAGGTTGTTGGTTTAGGCTTTGCCTGAATTGCACAAAATTGGCTCCACAGGGTTCTTAAACTCACTACTTGTACAATGTGTTTTGCTCAAGCTCCTAAATGATGGCTTTTGCAGAACCTAACATTACTGTACTTGAAAGAATAAGTAAAATTTCTATCTGCAAAATGTAAAATAAACCAGTGACAACTTTAACCTCAATATGTTCTTTGTACCAATGACTCCTGCTAAATAAATAGCAATTGATACATGTAACACTGCAGGAGTGTTCTTTGATGAGAAAATCCATCCAGCTGGAGAAAAGACAAATTTGGCACAGAAAAGAAACATATGTCAATCAAAGGAAAGCAGAAGAAAAATGGCTTCGAAAATGAGATGACATATGTGGGTCTTACACTCTTTTTGCAAAGGTTTGCGAATCAAAACTAAGGGATTCTCAGAGCTTACTGGCCATACAGTAGATAGTTCTGAGAAGCTTATCAATGACATTGATCTCATGATGCAAGAATGATGAATTATGGAAACTTGACACATGTGGCAATGTTTTCAGCAGGTTGGTAACCACAGTGGTTTTGCAGTGCCTAACAAGATGTTGAACACCAATTTATCTTGGCCTTTCACTGAAGAGAGTAGTGCCAATGGAAATATTGGGAACTCGCCTCTTTCTTGTGAGGTTAACAGCATTTGTAAGCAGAAAGTCCATTAAAATCAAAGGAATACACTAAGTGCCTGGTAAGAGTTAGTCACATTAATTCATTTCCTATTAGAGATAAGTAAGTGATGAAAGGCTACCGGGTATGTCTTTGCCAGTTAATTTGTAATTGTTAAGAGCTTTACTTCTCGCCTGTGCATTTGACATGCACAAGTGGCATAAAGCACTGAGCTTGCTGTGAGCATACAGCCATCAACTCACCTGCCTGTACATCATGACAATGTTAAACACCAGGCTTACATTAAGCAGACCTGCCCTTGAACTAGTAAGATCGGGGCTCTGCTGGAAGAGAGTATCACTTTCCTGCATGATTACATTCTAATGAGACCATTTTAGGTTTGAAATTCTTTTTGCTAGCTAAAAGAGAAAAAAACAAACGTTTTCTCTGATCAGTACCCACAACAGGTTTAGGAATTCATTGAATATACATTAAATACATTATACAAATTCTGTGTGCCAAATATTCTGGCTAAGAGTATTCTTGTCCACACTATATGTGGATTATGAACTGAAAGAACACCTAAGCATAATTCTTCATTGGATGTTCATGAAAACCCTTCAACATTTTTGACATTTTTAGAGTCATTAATAACACTACCAATTAAAGACATTCGGATTAAGCAATTTTGCCTAATGGAATATCGGAAAAATAAAGCTCAAATGTGTGGATTTCATCTGACTGAAACTATTACAACTTTCAGATTCCTTGGCACAAAATAATAATTCATATCAGCAAGTAAAAAAATTGTATTTTTAAGGAATTAGGAAATATTATTAGTGGAAATATGTTGACCTTCTTTGCAAAAATCACTCTAAACTTAATAATAAAAATAAGCTTTACCACCTCCCACTGTTATGAGAAGGAGAGTTACAGACCTACCTAAGAGGTATGTTATGTAAAGTTTCAAGGAAATAGCAAATGTTTTTGAATCACAATTAAAGGCAGAGTAGAAAGAGAAATATACATTCTATTATTTCAAGTTTTACTTTGGGTTCCATATTTCACTGTGAAAAATTAACACAAAAATAAGAAACAATAAAATGTTCACCTTTCTCCTTCTTAATAGCAACATTTATAAACTGGCTTTAACTTACAGTACTTATTAGATGTTACAGTCTGAAATAATTCTATTAAGAGAGCTGTTGGTGATTTTTATGTTTGATACATAGTTAATAATTAAGTATGTGAGCCACTTAGCTATTTGACATCTCTCTGAATGTGGTCTGCTAATTTAATTACTTTATACTTTAAGACAATAGTCTTCATTAAATTTTACTTTCTTGCCATGTAGGATTCTCTTTCTGGCTGCTTTTTGTTTGTTTGTTTGTTTTTTGTTTTTTAATGACCCAGTTAGTTATCAATTATTAGGAAGATAAAGATTAAGTAAATAGTTTTTTTTTATTATTATAATTCTTCTAATGTGGATCTTTTAGCATTTCTAGCATTATCTTCTACCTATAAATTTTGATTGGCAACAGAACACATGGCAGATGCTTCCCAAGCCTTGATTTTTTTTTCACTAAAGAAATATAGAAAAAGTATGTTATAAGACTTCATTTCCATCCTTTTTTGGAATCACAGATATGTTGTTTGAATATAATGGAAGTGTCTATGAAGAAACGGAGATATAAAGACAAGCAGCAAGTGAAGCAACTATATAAAACAATTTCACAACTTGCTTACTCAGTGCTGAGATGATCCTGTTTATCAGAGAAGCGATTTTCTGATAAATGAACTGTCTCTATAAAACTAGACTTATTTTTCTGAGATAGGCAGTATTTTCCTTCACTCTGTGGGTGCCCTGACCTCAGCAACAACAACACTAACACAGTAGAGGAGTGTAAACTTTTCAAGGCAATTTCCAGTTTCAAGTAATTTAATCCTCATTATACCCTGGTGAGATAACAAAATAGGCATCTTCTATATTTCTTTTGTATTTATAAACTATTAGAAATAAGAAAAGAGTATATTTTCCATGATTTTGATGTAAAATAACCTTCTCTCTGCACCAGGTATCTTTGTGGGGTTTTTGTTTGTTTGTTTGTTTTTTGTTTTTTTTGTTTTTGACAACTCTCCACCTTCTCTAATCTTTTTATTACCCTAGAACCTGGCTTGAAAGATTGTACAAACAAGTTCTCAGAATCTCAAGCCTCAAGCCTGCAGTGGAATCTGGCCAGTGACCTGCATCAAGAGAGGACTTTAGAATGGAATAAAGAATGTGGTGAGGGCATTTATCTTCTGGTTCCTTCCAGGGCCCCCTCAGACTGGCTAGATGTCTAGAAAGTAAATTGTACTGTCTGCTAGCTGGTCAGTAGTTAGCCAAGTCAAACTGAGGAGTTCCCACTTTATTCTTTATTTGTCATCACTCAACAAATCAAATCAATAAATAAGACCTGTATGCTGAACTCAAGCAGAACATTTGTTAGTGTTTGACAGGAGGTATCCATGGGAAGCTCATGTATAAGACAATGAATGAATATTCACAGGTGATATGAGTAGATTCTGAGAGCTATAAATGAATTAATGCATTAATCTTTCTGAGGTATTAATAATTTGAAAGGACTACTGCACTAGTGATGACTATAAGCAAATAGGCAAATGGGGTGTGGCTGAAGGAAGTTGGTCTCTGGGGGTGTGCCTTCAGGGCATAACTTTTGTCCCTAAGGAGAGTGGGCTCTCTCTCTCTTTTGGCTGTCATAAACCAAGCACCTTTCCTCTGCCACACCCTTCTGCAAGAATGTTTTGCTTCTCTCAGACCCTGAATGTGGACTGAATTTATGAAATAATGAATGAGCCAAAATAAACTTTTCCACCTCTAATTATTTTTCTGCTTTTTTTTTTTTTTTTTTTTTTGTCACACTAGTTACAGGTTGACTAAATAGAAATTGGTATTACGAAGTGGATTCATTGCTATTAACTATCATGACCAAGTAGTTCAGAGGCATTGGGTATTTGGAACTGGTTTGTGGGAGGAAGTTGGAAGAGTTTGGAGATGCAGGCTATATAAACCTTAGAATGTTATCAGCAGAGATTAATGGGAGATTCTGGTAGGAACTCAGAAATCCAGAATGATGAAAGGACTCAGGAGAGTAAGGATTGGGCCCATGGGGGTTCACAGGGGAATGAAGAATCTATTGATAATCAGATAAGAGACCACTCATGTTACACTCAGGTAAAGAAGTTGTCTACATTTTCCCCAAGTCCTAAGACTTTCTGTGAGTTCTTATTTAAAGGTGATGCACTAATTAATCTGGCAAAGAAAATTTCAAGTCAGCACAGCATTGAATCCGTGAAAGGAATATTGCTGTTGGCTTTTAGCAAAGTTTACTTTGACAATCAGGAGTAGAAAACAGAGCACAAAGTTTTGAAAATTTTACAGTTCGTCCAGAAAAGTGCATGTAAAACTGGGTCTAATGAAGTCATAGTGGTTGAAAAGATTATAGCCACTAAAAAAAATGAAAAACATTTCACAAAGAGAAAATAGGAAAGATGGCTTGAGGGCATCTCAAGAATTGGGAAGAGCATACCCAAGGGTTAAGTTTAAGGGTATAAAAGTAAAAACTCCTTTGAGAAGAGATCAAAGGGGCACCCTGCTTGCAGAGAGAGGACCAAGTTTCACCATGTTCAGTTGTGTCAGTACTCAAAGTCTGCTGCAGTTATGGTCCAAAGAGGCCTGACTATTGCTTTTGATGGGGCAGATCTTGATGTCATCCATATAGTGATAGTTCTGCAGGAGTGAAGGATGCTAGAGTTAGGGGATCATGGAGGCTTCAACCAAGATTTCAGTGCCTGGGAGACCATCCAAAGTGCAGCATGGGAGGCAGAGGAAGATGCAGCATACAGAAGATTACTTTTCAAACTGCTTCATGGTGTAAGACCAGGAAAGCAGATAAATAGCTTCTCAGAGAGCTGGGTTAAAAGAGGGATTTTACTCTAAGATCAGCTTGGGGACAAAGAAAGTTGGATGAAATAAAAGATAAGAAGAAAACCTACTAATCCAACACAGGCAAGTTGGGGAGGGGGACTAAGAGAACCCACACATCAGTTGACGTTGTGTCCTGTCTATGTGCAGAAAAATCAGAAATCAAGGACACTGCCAGACTGATTCAGAGGGTGAACTACACTATATCCTTGTGCAGAAAAGATGCAATGCATCTTCCAATTGTCCCTTGAAAGCCAAGGTAGATGCCATAGTCCCAATGGACTACAGTGGTTTGTGGCTGTGGGACCTAGCCAAGGAGCCCAGACCTCTGTAATCTGAGTTTGATCCAAAAAGCAGACCAGGTAGAGGCCCACCACGAAACTCAGTGTGCCAAAAAGAGACAGGAGAAATGCAAGTGCAGAGAGTGTTTTAGCCAGGGGAATATGCCAGGACCCTGTCAGTCTTTCGGTCTAGTAGAATACTTTTAGTGCTCATAAATGAATTCAGCAGAGTAACAGGATACAAAATTAACACCCATAAATCAATTACTTTCCTATACACCAATGATGACTAAGCTAAAAGAGAAAGTAGGAAAACTATCCCATTCACAATAGCCTAAAAAAAATTAAAAATGGGGAACCCAATCTAACAAGAGAGATGAAAGACCTCTCCAATAAAACTACAAAACATTAAAGAAATAAAATGAATAAGATCTGAGAGAATAGAAAGATCTCCCATATTCTTGGCTAGGCAGAATAAATGTTGTGAAAACACTCATACTACCAAAATGATTTACAAATACAGATTTAATCCAATTACTATTAAAATTTCAATGACATTCTTCATTGAAATATAAAAGGCAGTCATGAAATTCATTTGGAAAAATAAGAGGCCCAGAATAGCCTAAGAAATCCTTAGCAAGAAAAATGAAGCAGAAAGCATCAAGATTTCCAATTCCAGATCTTAAATTATACTATAAAGCTATAGTAACAAAAGCAGCAGAATATCGGCATCAAAACAGGTATGAAGATCAATGCAATACACTAGGAGACACAGAGGTGAACCCATATAAATATGGTGATCTCATACTACACAAAAGATGCCAAAAACATACATTAGAGAAAAGATACCCTCTTCAACAAATGTTGCTGGGAAAACTGGAAATCCATACATAGTAGAATGAAATTTAATCCCTATCTTTCATGCTGCACAAACTTAACTAAAAGTAGATCAAAGACCTAGATATTAGACTAGAAACCTTGCACCTACTGGAAGAAAATATATACCCAACACTTCAGTATGTCAGCCTAGGAACTGACTTCATCAACAAGAGTCCTGAACCACAAGAAGTAACATTTAAAAATCAACAAATGATATGGTATCAAACTAAAAAGCTTCTTCACAGCAAAGGAAACAATCAAAAGCATAAAGAGAGATCCTGAAGAATGGGAGAAAATCTTTGCTATGCACACCTCAGATGAGGTGTTAATTTCCAGGGTGTACAAATAATTCAAAAAGCTTACCACAAAAGAACAACCTCATCAATAACCACGTCAATAAACCATCAAAGGAACTAAACACTGCACAGAAGAAATACGAATGGTCAATAGATATATGAAAAAAGTTCAAAATCTCTAGCAATTAGAGAAATGCAAATTAAAGCTACACTGAGATTTCATCTCGCTCCAGTTAGAATGGCAATTATCAATAATAAAAATAACACTAAATGTTGGCAAGGATGTGTGGAAAAGGAAACACTCACATATTGCTGGTTGGACTGCAAATTGGTTCAACCACTTTGGAGAGCAGAATGTTGATTCCTCAAAAAACTTGGTATTGAACACCATTTGACCCAGTTATACCACTTCCTGGTATATATATCCAAAGAAGTTAAAATCAGCATACTACAGTGACACAGTCACATCAGTGTTTATAGCAACACAATTCACAATAGCTAACAATGGAACCAACCTATATGCCTGTCAACTGATAAATGGATTAAATAAAATATGATTTACATACATGATGGAATATTACTTAACCATAAAGAAGAATGACTTTTATGACTTTTGCCAGTAAATGGATGGATTTGGAGTGTATGATGCTAAATGAACTAAGCCAATCTCAAAAAACAAAGGTCGAATGTTCCCTGTGATAAATGGATATTAAACCACAACAACGCAGGGAGGTGAAGAATAGAAGTTCAGTGGCTTAGACAAAGGTGTATGAAGAGAAAGGGGGGGATAGGAAAAGGAAATGCAGTAGAATTAGTCTGACATAGTTTTCCTTTGTACTATATGACTACATCACAGTGAATCTCACTATCATATAAATGCACGAGACTGGGATCCTAATTAGTATGTGATATACTCCATGTTTGTGAAAATACATCACAATAGACTACTATCATGTATAACTAAAAAGAATAAATAAGAATTTAAAAAGAAAATCATGGTGTAGCAGGGTTGATATCCTCTTCAAGCAGACCCTAAGAAAGTGATTCACGAAAATGTGAGACGTAATCCAAAGTTGCAGTGTAGACCCCAGAGATTAAAAAATGTCAGTAACATGAAATATCTGCCAAGGAAAGGTGTAGGAATCAAGCAGAGACAAGTCAAGAGACAGAAATGTAGGCAACAACCAGCAAGGTCATATGCATGCACCTACACAAGTACTTTGGAGAATATCTCAGTATTATGTGCTGCGCCTCAGATGCTGAATGTGGAACTACAGGATATGTTTACACAGTTGGATTTTGGTCTTGCTTTGGTTCCATCCCTACTTTCTATGTCCCTATTTCTCCCTTTTGATATGGACCGTGTCATTATATATTGAACATATATAACTTACTTTTGATCTTTACAGGGACTTACAGTCAAGAGTTTGCCTTGATATCACATGACTTGGACTTGGACTTTTGGACAATGCTGGAACTGTTAAGGCTATGGACTTTCTTGGAAATGGACTAAATATATTTTGAAATGTGGAATGGGCATGAACTTTCAGGGTCAGGGGCATAATGTTAGTGGTTGGATATGAGGTAGTCACTAAAATCTCACATATGACACAATGCAGGAATATTCAGAGGTAATATGATTAAACAGAGCTGTAACCTAGTTAACCGATTAATCCTCCACTGAGCCCTTCTGACATGATTTTCTGCCTCACCTCAAGTCCAGAGCTATGACCATGGAGTTGGCTGACCATGGACTGAACCTCTGAAACCAGGAGTTTATTTTATGAACTTTTCCTCCTCTAAGTTTTCTTGTCAGGTCTTTTGGTCACAGCAACTAAAAGCTGACAAAAACAACATTCTAGGTTTAAGTTTATTCTAAGTTTATCTAAGTTTATGTGCCATGATCCTAGTCTAAGATACCATGACATAAATCTCAGACACATCAAACAGTATACGAATCCATCACTTCGCTCTGCCAGGTTAGGCAACTTTTAGCAACCATTGGTGAAAACGGCAATCATAAAGGATGAGTCACATTACTTATCTGCTAAAACCTATCAGGCTTCTGCCTATCTTTCTTAACTTATTATAAAGTATTATTCCTTTGTTCCTATGCTTCTGCCATAGCTGCCTCAAATTTGTTGGTCATGCCAAGCTCTTTCTCATTTACACAACTGTGCTTCTTCTATATACTTTGTCTATCCTACGGTTTTTTGCAGGACTATTTTCTTCTCATTCATTCTCACTCTCAAAGGGAAGTCTTTCCTCTCCATGTTCTCATCAGGCTTTTTCATTAGTTCATATGACAGAACCAAAATCTGCACTGCAATTTCCATGATCTGATTATTGTCTTTCCTGAGCAGCTCTCTGAGGACAGAAGCCATGTCAACTCCATGTACTATTTCATTTTCATGGCATAATACAGTGTATTGCACTTGGTGGCTGAATAAAGACAAACTGGAAAAGTGTTTTACTATAAGAAAGCCTGTACATTATAAAGGCATTTAAGTCTAAAATAATACTTCTGAAAGAAAGTTAAATCTAGATTCTAAAGTCTTAAGATCAATCTAGTTCAAGCTATTCTTATAACACAACAAGCAAAGGAACAGTTCTAAGTGATACATTAACTTGTAATTAACTACCCTTCCCATTCCCTATGTTCACAAATTGTCTAAAGAAGTTAAATAGATACCACTGAGGATTAGCACTTTTCAGTAACAGTATGACCTCTTCCTAATTATGTGGCCACAACCAGGTTATGTGACTATGACTATATGCTCTCTGTGCCTCAGAATTTTCAACAGTGGACTAATTACATTTCCCAGTAAGTTTTTTAAATTCATTTAGCTATTGTAATTAAAAATTGGATGTAGTAAGCATTCAACCAATAATGCTATTATTACTTTCATTTCTTAGTTCACTGATTATTTATTTTTCCTTTCATGGATAAAAATCTCACTTCACTGTCTTCACCTTTGAAGTACTTGCTGTAGTATAATAGTATGATGAATACTATGTGAGCAAACCTAATTTCTAGTCTTAGACAACTAATTATCTGTGTGAAATTAGAATAAAAATATAATCTTTCTTAGTCTCGCTTTTACTATCCCCAAAATGCAAATGTGAGAGTGAATGAACTTAACATTCCCTGTCAATCCTAAAATTAAAAGGGTTTGGTGAACAAATAATTATAAAAAGTGTTTGGTTGCCTAGGCAGTAGATTTCTAGCATTTAAAAAATTTTTAAAAAGTGCTATGATCTCCTTGCAAGTAAAGAAATGCACAATTTCAAAACAGTGACACTATTTTCTGGGATTCCAGGAAGAATTCACACTTCTCAGAGATTTGAGAAGTGGAAGAGAGTCTGGGGAGCATTTGGTATAGCCCACAATTGGCAGATGGTGAGGTGAGAATTGATAGCTTTCCTATATGCCACATCAAAACCACATGCCCAGACTTTACGCATGATCAGGTATATCACTTTGAGAAAGCAAAATGCATTCTCCTCATGAAAAAGTACCAAGACATCAATAAGGTACCTCTTACTTGATTAGCAAAGAATAAACATTTACACTGAATTCCAGTTCCATTTGAAAAGAAAAAATAATTAATTCTAATATATACAAATAGAAACTAATAGAATGCTAAGAGCATGCAAAATGCTAAAAGCACTCGTTCAAGACCTTGAAAGATATAATTAGATGGGAAATAGATTGTTTTATTTTATCAATTTTGTGTCATTGGACACTTGAGAAGGTAGATGATATATTTATCTTTAGTTTTAATAGAAGTTAAACTATTAACATTTAAGATTTACCTAGAAAAGAAGAGTCTGTGAAGAATGAAAATGGTTGTCCTTTGTGCTCTCACTAATAGTGATTGAAACAGGTTTGAGAATTTCAGTCATTAATAGTTACATCCATGAAGACTGCGGTAGAATGGAGAGCTCACTGCAACCAAGCTCCTGCATTGACGAGTGTTGACAAGTACTCTTCTGCTTTTAGAATTATGGTGTTTTCAGGCAAGGCAAGCTATCTGTGGGTACATGGAATTATATCTATCCCTCATCACAATAGAAAAATATAAAAATCAAAGACACCCGTGAGTTCACCTGTCAAGTAACGTTCTTTCTTTCTTTTTTTTTTTTTTTAACCAAGAACTACATGGAGACCCAAGGCTAATAAAGTGTACTCCAAAAAATTTCACATGCACTTATGCAATTCAAAGTAACTAAAAAATAGCAATTAATGTACCATGAAGTGAGCTTTGTGCACATAAGAAAAGAGTACAGTCTTCTTAATAAGGTCTGTGAGTTACAGATTAAGCATGTGTTGAGATACATTTAGACCAACGTAAGGACTGAGTGTTCAATTCTTGTTTTCAGTTATACTGTAAATTGTTCCTTTTTTGAGGGGAGGGGGATATAGTAGTTGGAAAATACTTTTTCCCCTGTGATGACATTAGTTTTATGCCTATGCTCATATGAATTCACACAGCTTTTTCAAATGACTCATTAGCAAGCCTTTGCTGTTAGATAACTTTCCAAATGAGCTCCCCACCAACCACAATTCCACAACCATCCTCCATTCTAAGACAAGAACTTCTGGAACCATCAGGTCTGGGTGAGGCCAGCATGACTTTAAACAGTACAGAGCGTGGACTGAGGACAATCATAGGAATTTCCTATTGGGCCTGAGAAACCTTTGAGTCCAGGGCTGAAAGTCAATGGAGGAGGATCTATGTATGCATCTATAAGGTGGACAGTGTTATTCTCACTGAAGTCCTTAAGGGAAGGGAAGTATGGTCTAAACCAGGAAGGACCTACTGGAAAAGATGAAATGAAGAAATTGGGCTTCTCTATGTCCTGAGCCCAAGGGCTCTGCATAATATATAGTTAAGGTAATCAGGAAGAGAACAGATTATTTCTTTCTAATGTTTCAGCAAAAGATCGACAAGCTTCTGACCCACAGAAACGGAGTTGCTCCATTATTTTTATTGATTTTGCTTAATAACCAGAATTTTAGGGATCAACAGAAAGAGCTTTAAGTGTCAATTATGAATAGCAAAGGAAACTAAGCTTGTGGAGAGAGGAAAACTAAATACAATATCGAAATATAGGATACAGAAGCTGCTCTGAAACAAAAAATAATGATGAGTACTTGAAGATTCAAGCCACTGTACACTCAAAGAAGGAAATAAAGAATTTAATTTTCAAATTCATCTATTCAGTCGATGATTGAAGATGAAGTTAGTGATTGTTAGATGACTTAAAAGTTCAAGTTGAAAAAATATCTCAAATAATACAGTAAAAAATGTGCAAGCAATAATCATGAGTGAAAAGGTGAAACGTTATCAGATTTGGAGAAGACATTCATTTTACCACAATATAATTCTCACACTGACATCAAAATACCTTTAATGTTCAACTTTCTCCCTACAAATATATCATTTGGTAATTAATAAATAATAAAATAATACACTTAAAACAGCTTTTGGAGACCCAGTTTAGAGTCTTATTAAATATTAGATCTTGAAAATAACTAAAGTTCATGCAAATGGACAGATATCCATGCAAAACTTAACTTGCAGAGAGAGATTATGAGAGAGAATAATTAAAATATTCAGAGACGTTTACCTTGCAATTGTATCACCAAATCTCTCCCAAATTTTGGTTTTAAGGTGATTTATTTTAATGTTAACAAACAATTTTGATAGAGCCAAAATATATTTATTTGAAGAATGGTTAAACATCATTGAGCATTTTCTTCTAAAATTCTAAGCTTGTGTCACTTGGTCTCCTGAGAAATTAGAAACTGGTCATTTCAAGTACATAAAATCACTTCTGAGTTAGTTCTTAATGGAATTAAAACTCCTTTAGCAATATATATCTTGTTAGCAATCTTCACAGCTTGTTAGAAAACAAAAATATGTTCACTGATATACCCAACCTCCATGAGAAACTGGAATATCTTCAAGTATTAAGAAGGAAAAGCCTTCCTGGAAAATGTCATGTATAATGTACATGTGTTTATCAGTGAAAATGTGGAGCAAACCTAAGCTTGGGGACGACCCTGAAGAAGATGATAAGAACAATGCATATGAGGCCTTTGCCAGGGTAGTCCTTTAGAATGTGCAGTGTGGAACCACCTGCTTTACCTCACCTGAAATTTACCAAAGCATTATATGACAATGATCAAAAATATAATTCTATAACACAGATGAAGAGATTTTTTTACCAAAGGACAAAATACATCATAAAGGTCATGTGCCTATTAAATTTCTCATCTAGGTTTAGGAATGAGGTGTCAAACTATTCTTTTAAGCTTTTTATAAAATTTTTTAAGTTCTATTTCTTTATGAAATTATCTATATGTACAGCTAATAAATTTTTCTTGAAATTTGCTTCTTATTGTCAGTAATCATTTTAGAATTCTGAGAAGCCCTTCTATAATATCAAAAATATTTTAAAAGGGAAGAGTGAATATTTTAGAATATTTGTTCTTATTTTTCTAACAATTTTGCAAATTTGTAATAAAATCAAATGGTTTTATTTATGGATGGTTCTGTGATTTATGTAATTTCTATAAAATTCTAAAAGTTTAGTATTGTTATTATTATTTTTTTAATGAACTCAATGAGAACAGCAAATTGCCCAAGGTCAAGCAGACACTGATTCAAGCCTGGGTACACTTTACAATTCTTGTTTTATATAGCAGTTTTATCTGCAGCTCCATTCCTCATATCACTGAGAAAAATTTCTGTGTACATGGAGGACAGAAATCACTATTATTTACTCTCTTTTGTACTTCTTGTAAAACTTAAAGAATACTTAATTTGTAGTCAGTACAATAAACATAAATTCTGAATGTGTTAATGTAAAATAAAAAATATGAGCACTTAAGACCATATTCATTTTAAGAAGAAAGAATATGGCATGCAACTGAAATTAAATCTGAATCTAACTACAGGTTACATCTCCTGAGGATTATTTCACAGAAATATAAGTTTAAACTTTTCATATCCAGAAAAAAGGAACAAATATGTTATGTAATGGTTGAGTCTCATGAGATTGACCAGATTTAGATTATATCCAAAGGCACAATTTAACTACAAAAATAATATTTTGAAACTTAATTTAATATGAAGTCACTTTCTCCATGCTTTTGCAAATAGCAAGGAATTTTCAGTTTTCTATTTCCTGAGTAAAGAAATTCTTTTGCTGAACAAAAATAAAAAATAGAAAATTCTGAAATCACTTCCCTTTTGATTGTATAACATAAGAGCTACCACTAAATACTTTAAAGCAAGTACTTTTTAAATATTTAAAATTTTCAAGAACCCATGAAAATTTAGAGAGGTTTGAAGTTCTTGATAAATGTGTATATTTTAATACCTCCCAGAGGTTCTATGATTTTAGTCACAGAATCTCACTATATCCTAAATTGGACAGACTATTTATTGAACTAGTCATATTATGAAGTTATTTTAAATGATCCAGTTGTAGTAATAGACTTTAATGTGCTCAAGTATATGAAATAACTTTGACTTTAGTAAACCAAAGAATCACATTTACATAAAAAAATAAATAAATAAATGCTGACGGCAACTGAGAAGACGAGTCAAGTTGGAAAAGACAAAGTTTTAAGAATGTATTTCCAGCATGTATAGATAGATGAAATGGATGGATACATAAGTAAGTGCTACAGAGATACAAAGATAAGATAGGAAGATTAGAGGGAGAAAGAGAAAGAGAGAGAGAGATTAGAATAGAGAGAGCCTTTGGAAACAAAGGACTTTGTAGTTAATTAAATCTAAGTTTGCTTTCTGAGGTTTCTAATTACTGTGACCCAGAGCAAGATATTTATTTTTTCTGATTGCCAGTTGATTTATTTGTAAGAAGCAAATAAATTACGATGCCCAGTTTTCATGCAGAGATGAAGTTTAAGAGAAATGGTATTGTGAATTATTGTCTGACAGTTATTTCCTCCCTCCTGGTCCCACAGTGAGTAAATCTCTCATTCCTGCTCCTTTCATGCTGGGTTTGGCCCTAGGGTATGCTTTGACAAGTGGACCATTAATTAATTGATACAAACAGAGACTTTAAAGCTGCCTGTGTGTTTTGGCTCTCCTGACATGTTCCATCCATTCTGTATAAGAACTTAACACTCATAATAACTGTCCCTTTAGACTGGGACTGGCAGGCATGAGTGTGAAACAGTTAGGGACCCAACCTGAACTTTTATCACCACTATGTCCAGTGTACAGCATTCAAACATGGTTTATCTGCTGGCTCATGAAGGTAAAAATAAAGTCTTATAGCTTGTTATTCAGAACACAGCATTGATGAGAGAGAGTGCCTATCAATATAAGAACAGCAAAAAATGTTAAATGGAAGCAGATATTTATTTTGTAATATTTGGAGATGCTCAACATTGGAAACGAACATTTTTAAAATAAAATGTTTCTATTTATCTGAGGTACTCCATCAGAAGTTAGAACCCCAGTGTTCCAGGGTTACTGCTTCAGGGATTTCCAGTTTGGAAGGAGAAGCCTGTAACCATAGATTACATATCAATTTATATGAAAGAAAGAGAGACTATGTGTATATCTTTGAGTACCAAAATTAACTTATCAGACTTTAACACTTTAGCATTTTATTCAAAGACAGAATAAGTGGATGAAATTTGAAGTAAGGTCCTAAGTCAATAATTATTAGATATCTACTAAGAACACGGATCACATCCTATGAACAAATTACATGGTACCAAATATTTTAGTGGAGGAACTTTATGATAAACACAACAACAGAAAAAATTCGGATTTAATAATTAAGAAAATGCTATAACTTTAACAAAATGTGTTCACTTCAAATATTTATTTCTAATACAACATATACTCATTTCTAAAGGTTGTAGCAAATTCCATTAGTCCTTCATGTCAAATTCTAGACTCATAACATACGAAGAGCTTTGTAAAGTCAAACCTGATATAGTGTTCAACCTTCCCAGGAGCTGTTACTTTTCTAGTGAATCACTGTGAGTTGTGTGTTACAAATGGGACACTGCAAAGATTTGGCACTAGGATAATATCAGACAAGAACCTGGAGATGTACAAAATAAGATTCAGTAACATTGAAATCAATAAGAACGGGACATTTGGAAAGATAATTTTTAATTATTATATCACAAATACCAAAATGGTAACCTAGGCAGATAAAGTACCATAATTTTGCATTTGTATTGTAACTATTTTATTTGCTTTAGAACCATCATGATATTAAATTTTCCTACTTTAATTTTAAAGGCTTTAAAAAATTAATAAATGCATTAGCCAAATTAATCTGATTACAAAAAGTAAGCATTTAAGCTTAAGTGGTTGCCAAAGTATATTTATTGAACTAAAATTAATAAAATTCAAATGTAATACATGAAGAGATACAAAAGTACGTTTTCTACAAAAGACCCATATTTATAGAAGAGGAAATGAAATGTAATTTGGAAGAACTGGAAGCATAAAAGTGTTTCCAACCAAATAAGTCTTACATTTAATGTAGGGCTTACAATGAAATTTTTATAACATGGATTATAGGACCATAGGGGCAAGGATTACAATTCTGCAAGTTGGGCAAGAGAAGTCATTGGAAAATATAGTGAAATCCTCTCAGAATTACAGGAAGATCACTCAACATTCTACTCAACATTCTAGTAGTTTTTTTTGTTTGTTTTTTGTTTGTTTGTTTGTTTGTTTGTTTGTTTGTTTTTTATCTTAAGTCCATTTTCTACTACTGGTATTCTCACAATAAATATTCTGTATCCCTTTGCTATATATTTCAAGAAAAGTAAAACTAGTGTCCAAAGTCTAAAGACATTAATATTATCTTGAAATACCAGCATATATAATTGGTGCTTAATATTTATTGAATAATATAGTTACTAGAACATATATTTTATGTCTTCATCTTACAAGCACCTGCTCTGCAATTTTTCCTTAATTGATCAATTTCCCCACTGGCTTGGAGGCTCCTCTCATTGAGCAATGAGTACTGTCTTTGAGTACTCTTGGATATGTGTTCTTTGTTAAGTCACTTAAGGAAACTGAGCCATCCCCTTCCTCCTACTGAAGCCAGAATTAAAGACAGGCTATTAGTGTAGAATAAATGGAGGTTGATCTGAGTCTGGGAAGTTGGAAACCGCCCCTGGGAGATTGGAATGTTCTTGTCTCCAGAGGCCTTTGATACCACCCCACCCAAAGAGGCTGTTAATGAAGCAATTCCTGAAAAGACAGAGAGTTATTAATCAATGCCCCCTGGGCTGCAGCTCCCCTCCTGCCTAGCACTCCACCCTGGCCCTTCCAGTCCAGCTGCTCACCCACTGACCATCACACTGCATCTACTGGGCCTAGTCAGGTAGGCAGGAAGAAGAAAGACAAGGTGGGGAGAGAGCAGAACAAAGGAAACTTCAGTCTATAAAAGGGGGAGGGTGCTCTCACTTCTTAGGATACTGGAACAGCAGCCATGGTCCCCTTCTCCCTCCAGAGAGAAGTCTGTGTTACTAGCTTTAAATAAAACCTGTTCTATATGCTTGCCTTGACTTGCTTCTCTAATGTTCAAACTTCAACATTTGAGGAAGCAGAACTCGTCACCGATAACCGGTGGTATCACTACTTTCTGTTTTAACAGGGCAGATTGAACCTTAAACACTTTTTTTTATAAAGAAACTTACTGAGCAATAAAATAAAGTAGTATTGTATTATAACTTAAATTATAAAATATGTATTCATGTGTCCAGGCATACTATTAGTGATTAAACAAATAAACAAATGGGAAAGAAGGGATGAATCTCTTGTAAAAAGCTATTACAAATATTTTTGTAGATAAAACACATTCAGGAAAGTGGAACCTATATCTCCATAGTGACTATAATCCAAAGAGCTCTGAATAGAAAGGTGGGGGGTAACTTCACAGCAGAGAAAGCTGACAACCACTACCTTTGCCAGGTGACCAAGTTGCGATGGTTTGGATATGAGCTGTCCTCTGAAGAGTTCATGTTAAGCAAGGCAGTAATGTTCAGAGGTGAAACAATGTGAACATGAGAACTATAACCTAATTAGGGGGCCACGCCACTAGATGGATTAATAATTTGAATAGATTACCTGGTGGTAACTTCAGGCAGGTTGAGTGTGGCTGCAGGAAGTAGATCACCAGGGAGGTGCCCTTGGGAACTATATTTTGTCACTGGTTCTGTCTCCCTCTCTCTCTCTCTGCTTCCTGACTGCCATGAGCTGAGTAGCTTGTCTCTGCCATGTCCTTCTGCATGATATTCTGCTCACCTCAGGCCCAGAACAATGAATTTGGTTCACAATGCACTAAATCTCTGAAACTGTGAGTCCAAATAAACTTTCCCCGCTAAGTTTTTCTTGTATGGTATTTTGGTCACAGCATGGAAAATTTGATTAACGCACAAGGTCAATATCCACATTAAGTCACATTGATAGTGAGCATCCTTCATAGAATGTGATGAGAATAACATTTTACTTGTGTGATCTCCCTACCCAAAACTCATGACCCCAGTCTAATCTAGATAAAAACATGAATTATATCCCAAAAGAGGGGCAGCCAATAGTATATCTGATCCATGAGTTTCCCAACTACCAAGGTCATAAAAAAAAAAAAAAATTATAGAAACTGTCATAGCCAAGAGCGGTTTAGAAAGAATAGGCAAATAAATGTAATGTGACATTCTAGGTGGGATCCTAGAAAAGAAAAAGGAATTTCATATATATATTGCATATGTTTCCATAAAAACCTGAAAAAACTGACTTCAGTGAAAAATAATGCATCAATAGCAGTCTATTCATTATCAGAAATCTACCATAATAATGTGAAATGTTAGTAGTAGGGAAAACCGGGCATGGATGATATGAAAACTCTGTACTATTTCTGAAATTTTTTACTTATGTTTAAAATTCTGCTAAAAATAAAATTTATTCAAAAGAAAGAAATAAGTTGTGTGTAAAAGAGCTTGCCAAATGGAAAGTGATATGCAAATGGCAGTTGTGATCATTTAGTTAATTTTTGTTGTCTCCAATCCAGTCAGACTCACTCATGGCAAATAAAGCATCTATTCAGAAAGCTTCTTTCCAGATTATTTGGCTAAGGCTCTGAGTATCTCTTTTACTCTATTATACCAGCTTTCCAGTTGATAGATATGGCCTAAACTATTTTACATATACTTCCTGATTATTTTATTTTTGTTCTATATTTACTAATAATTATTTGTGCAAATTCTCATATACACCACTAGATTATAAATCTTTTGATGTGAAGCAACACCAACATCTCTAAACATTTATGATAATTTTACCTTAGCACTGTGCTTTCAGTAGATTTTCCACACTAATAAAAATCTATTATCAGAAATACAAGAAAACAAATATAAAGCAGTAAAGCAAGAGATAATTGTCTTTGGAGGAAAAGGACTATTTCTGTAATTTTAGGCAGATTAAAATAGATTGGAATGACCAATACAACCTCTATCCAGAAAGCTTTCCACCTTTCCATTATAGACTCCATCACAGAGTTGGTGGCATCTGCTAGTGAAGCCTAACACAGGCTCCCACCTGGGAAAGTCAGCCAGACTGTGAGGTGAACAGGTATCTGCAGCCCAAAGGAACTAACTCAGAATGCCAGTTGTTCTCCTCATGAATATTAAGCAAGGGCAAAGAGCTCCAGGATTAGTTTAGGAGCCACTTTTTAAAAACATATAAATATGTTTAGTGTTTTAATTTAAATACATTTTATTTAAATGTTTTCATGATAACATCAGTTGCAAATGAGTGACCATTTGGAGCTTATTGAAGGTGTAAAAGAGTCATAATAACAACTTTCTGTGGGAAGAAGGAGTTCATCTTCATTTCTCTTGGTTGGAAAAATGGGTAAAAGATCAAACAGAAAGCATCCTAGGAAACCAAGGAAAGTCACCTTTTTGACTTGTGTTTTATCAGAGGTTAAATACAAAATAGTTTGGGCCTGAAGAGGTTGTTTTGGAGAGACGGTTGTCACTCATATATACCTTACAAGGAACATTTTATTAATGAATTCATTCTAGTCCATGGTCTAGTCTCTAAATGGCAGGGTGCTTTCAAAAGTACATTAAACATTACTGCATTAAAAATGCCTTGGTTTTTATCAATAAAAGTTTATTGTACTCAGAAGATTCATTCAAAGATCACTTCCATGAGGCAGCCATTCCAGACTAGCAAATTCATAGAGTCAGCATCCTTCTCCATGTTTTATATTTTCCCTTGTACATATATGTTTAATATTTGTCTTCACTGCTAAACAGTTTCATGAGAGCAAGGCAATTAGTATTTTTCATCTTCTGTTGTTATCACAATATTTGGCACATGTTAGTTCCTCTATAAATATTTTTATAAAAGACCATCTGATGAAAGAGTATCTACAGAGATATCTTCTATTTGGACACATTATCTCCCTTGAGAACACCTGAAAGGAGGTTAAATGTTAGAAAAGTTTGTTTGGCAATGATGGAGTTGTCTTTTCTTTTTTTTTTTTTTTTAAGTACTGGGTATTTCACATGTGTCATTCTGACATAATTTCTGAGACTGAGTAATTTATAAAGAAAATCAATTTATTTCCTCACTGTTCTGCAGACTGATAAGTCTAAGGTTGAAAGGTTGGCATCTATTGAAGACCTTCCTGCTGTGCAATTCCACTGAAGAAGGTAAAGGTAAAAGAAGGTGACAGAGGGTGAGACATTGAACTCAGAGTGTCAAGCCCATATATAGTCCGCATTAATCTAGTAATGAAAGTGGAGCCTTCATGACCTAAATCACTTACAAATAATGTCAATTTCCAATACTACTGCAAGGGGGATCTAGTTTCTGACACATGCAAGAAGCATTTGAAAAACTGTGGAACTGTGACATGACCACAGGCTATGTAGGTTTTTTTTTTTTTTTTTCCTTCAACCCAAGGTGCTTTACCACTAAGCT